>NC_137659.1:29355599-29778139 GCF_963422515.1 Blennius ocellaris | reverse complement strand
TGGAAAACGGCCTGTGCTCAGGGAAATTTCACCTGCTTTCCTCAGGTGGGTGATTTTCTCACAAATGAGGATGTGGACAGAGCTCCAGTCAAGTCCGTCATCATGGGTCATTTGACCAACTTGATTCAAGATTTTCATTCCTACTTTCCTGACATGGAGGAGAAATCTGCACAGCTGGATTGGGTGAGAAATCCGTTTCTATTGTCTGAAGCTACCAGAAGCAAGCTACCTGTCACTTATCAGGAAAAACTCCTGGAAGTGTCATCTGACCGTGGCTTCCAGATGAAGTTTTCCACCTCCACACTCACACAGTTCTGGGTGTTTGTGAAGCAGGAGCACCCTGACCTGGGGCAGAAAGCTTTGGAGCAGCTATTACCCTTTGCCTCCACATATTTATGCGAGTCCTCCTTCTCTGCAATGACTGTGATCAAATCAAAGCAAAGAAACCGACTCTGCGTGGAGAAGAGCTTGATCACAGCAGTTGCCTCCCTGCCACCAAGACTGACAAAGATCCTCAGTGAAGCACAAGCTCAGGTTTCTCACTAAAATGTCTGTCAAAAAGAACTGTGAAAAGAAATGCAACAATGCAATATTCAGTGTTGACAGCTAGATTTTTTGTGGACATGTTCTGTAAAGATTGATGTTAAAAATTTCTTTTTTTGTGAAGAAATGTTTAGAATTAAGTTCATGAATCCAGATGGATCTCTATTACAATCCCCAAAGAGGGCACTTTAAGTTGATGATTACTTCTATGTGTAGAAATCTTTATTTAAAAATTGAATCACTTGTTTATTTTTCAACAAGTTTTTAGTTATTTTTATATCTTTTTTTTCAAATAGTTCAAGAAAGACCACTACAAATGAGCAATATTTTGCACTGTTATACAATTTAATAAATCAGAAACCGATGACATAGTGCTGTATTTTACTTCTTTATCTCTTTTTTTCAACCAAAAATGCTTTGCTCTGATTAGGGGGTACTTGAATTAAAAAAATGTTCACAGGGGGTACATCACTGAAAAAAGGTTGAGAACCACTGGTTTAAAGCATTTGGTTCCCTGAGGTCTTCTATCAAACCTGCTCATCTCCAAACACATGGAATTAAATGGTGTGTGGAGCTGCTCATGTAAGTCTGTATCAAGAGACGCTGTAAATTCAAAACTTAGGCCCAATCCCAATTCAATTTTGTACCCCTCCACCTACCCCTTAGCCCTCCGCCTCTGCCTTCCCCTCCAAAATGAGAGCAAAGGGATAAAAGTTTCAGCCCTTAGATTTGGGACACGCCTCTCCCTCTGCTCAGCCCCGCCCCTCTCCCTCTGCTTAGCCCCGCCCCTCTCCCTCTGCTCAGCCCCGCCCCTCTCCCTCTGCTCAGCCCCGCCCCGCCCCTCTGCTCAGCCCCACCCTGCCCCTCTGCTCAGCCCCGCCCCTCTCCCTCTGCTCCGCCCTGCCCCGCCCCTCTCCCTCTGCTCATCCCAGCCCCTTTGCTCAGCCCTACCTCCTCTCCCTCTGCTCAGCCCCCCCTCTCCCTCTGCTCAGCCCCCCCTCTCCCTCTGCTCAGCCCCGCCCTCTCCCTCTGCTCACCCCCCGCCCCTCGCCCTCTGCTCAGCTCCGCCCCCTTTCTCAGCCCCGCCCCTTCTCCCTCTGCTCAGCCCCGCCCTCTCCCTCTGCTCACCCCCCGCCCCTCGCCCTCTGCTCAGCTCCGCCCCCTTTCTCAGCCCCGCCCCTTCTCCCTCTGCTCACCCCCGGCCCTCTCCCTCTGCTCAGGTCCGCCCCTCTCCATCTGCTCAGCCCCGCCCCTCTCCCTCTGCTCTGCCCTGCCCCGCCCCTCTCCCTCTGCTAAGCCCAGCCCCTTTGCTCACCCCCGCCCCTCTCCCTCTGCTCATCCCCGCCCCTCTCCCTCTGCTCAGCCCCGCCCCCTCTCCCTCTGCTCAGCCCCGCCCTCTCCCTCTGCTCAGCCCTGCCCCCTCTCCCTCTGCTCAGCCCCGCCCTTTTGCTCAGCCCTGCCCCCTCTCCCTCTGCTAACCCTTATTTAGCCAATTTTCATGGAGGTGTTAAGTGTTTTTTGCCAATTTACCAGATTTGACAGTTGAAGCTCTTCATTGTTCTTAAGTATTTGTGTTAAAGCTGCAGGTGAAGCAGCAGATTGTCAGTGAAAGTAGATGAAGAAAACTCCTCTTTTTCCTCTGAAACTTGTCTTTATTTAGATTAATTCCTGGTTATCTTACCAAGAGGAGACTTTGGAAACTCAACTATTTTCTGCTGAAGTGAAATATTTGACTGGATGAACTATTCAATCTTTGTTGACTTTAAATTCTCCTTAAACTGTGAGGTAGGAGTCCTTTAGAAAGAGTGTCTGCTGTGTCAATAAAATAAAATGTTCATTTGAATTTGATTCAGAGAAAGTGTCATGGATACACTACAGAGTCACCATAGAGGTAAAAGCTGATGAAAACACTAGTATCAGCTGTACAATCTGTATGGTAAGAAAACTTTTATCTTCAGCAAAACTACAACAACAAGTTCTTGTTTTTAATTCACTGTTTCATTTAATATTATATGATGGATAAATAATAGAATTAGAAAGGTTTAAATGCAGGTTGGGCATCAAGTTTATTTAAGTAACTAAGTAATTATTTAAGTAAATACTTTCTTTTGAAAACAAGTAATCAGTAAAGTAATTGGATTATTTTATTGGAGAGGTAATCAACAACTAATTACTATTTCCAAGTAACCAAGTGAGTTTTCTTCACATCCAACTGAACAGGACAGTCAATAAATTGATTTATCCTTCACAGGTGAAACTTTAAAAGTTGTACTTCGTTTTCCTTCAGGAGGTTTCCTGCAGTAGTTTTCCTACAGTAGTTTTCCTACAGTAGTTTTCCTACAGTAGTTTTCCAGCAGTAGTTTTCCTCCTGCAGTAGTTTTCCTACAGTAGTTTTCCTACAGTAGTTTTCCAGCAGTAGTTTTCCTCCTGCAGTAGTTTTCCTGCAGTAGTTTTCCTCCTGCAGGAGTTTTCCGACAGTAGTTTTCCTGCAGTAGTTTTCCTCCTGCAGAAGTTTTCCGACAGTAGTTTTCCTGCAGTAGTTTTCCTCCTGCAGTAGTTTTCCTGCAGTAGTTTTCCTGCAGTAGTTTTCCTCCTGCAGAAGTTTTCCGACAGTAGTTTTCCTGCAGTAGTTTTCCTCCTGCAGGAGTTTTCCGACAGTAGTTTTCCTGCAGTAGTTTTCCTCCTACAGGAGTTTTCCTACAGGAGTTTTCCTGCAGAGTTTTCCTACAGGAGTTTTCCTACAGTAGTTTTCCTACAGGAGTTTTCCTGCAGAGTTTTCCTACAGGAGTTTTCCTACAGTAGTTTTCCTGCAGGAGTTTTCCTACAGGAGTTTTTCTATAGTAGTTTTCCTGCAGGAGTTTTCCTGCAGTAGTTTTCCTACAGCAGTTTTCCTGCAGGAGTTTTCCTACAGTAGTTTTCCTACAGGAGTTTTCCTACAGGAGTTTTCCTGCAGAGTTTTCCTACAGGAGTTTTCCTACAGGAGTTTTCCTACAGTAGTTTTCCTACAGTAGTTTTCCTACAGTAGTTTTCCTACAGGAGTTTTCCTGCAGTAGTTTTCCTACAGGAGTTTTCCTGCAGAGTTTTCCTACAGGAGTTTTCCTACAGGAGTTTTCCTACAGGAGCTTTCCTGCAGGAGTTTTCCTACAGGAGTTTTCCTGCAGACTTTTCCTGCAGAGTTTTCCTACAGGAGTTTTCCTACAGGAGTTTTCCTACAGGAGTTTTCCTGCAGAGTTTTCCTGCAGAGTTTTCCTGCAGGAGTTTTCCTACAGTAGTTTTCCTACAGGAGTTTTCCTGCAGGAGTTTTCCTCCTGCAGTAGTTTTCCTGCAGTAGTTTTCCTCCTGCAGGAGTTTTCCGACAGTAGTTTTCC
This sequence comes from Blennius ocellaris, assembly GCF_963422515.1. NCBI lineage: Eukaryota > Metazoa > Chordata > Actinopteri > Blenniiformes > Blenniidae > Blennius > Blennius ocellaris. The sequence continues at coordinate 29,774,228 of NC_137659.1, read as the reverse complement.
TCCTGCAGGAGTTTTCCTGCAGTAGTTTTCCTCCTGCAGAAGTTTTCCGACAGTAGTTTTCCTGCAGTAGTTTTCCTCCTGCAGGAGTTTTCCGACAGTAGTTTTCCTCCTGCAGTAGTTTTCCTACAGTAGTTTTCCTGCAGAGTTTTCCTACAGGAGTTTTCCTACAGTGGTTTTCCTACAGGAGTTTTCCTACAGTAGTTTTCCTACAGGAGTTTTCCTTCAGGAGTTTTCCTGTAGTAGTTTTCCTACAGGAGTTTTCCTACAGGTGTTTTCCTACAGGAGTTTTCCTGCAGGAGTTTTCCTACAGTAGTTTTCCTACAGTAGTTTTCCTACAGGAGTTTTCCTACAGTAGTTTTCCTGCAGAGTTTTCCTACAGGAGTTTTCCTACAGTAGTTTTCCTACAGGAGTTTTCCTTCAGGAGTTTTCCTGTAGTAGTTTTCCTACAGGAGTTTTCCTACAGGAGTTTTCCTACAGTAGTTTTCCTACAGGAGTTTTCCTGCAGTAGTTTTCCTACAGGAGTTTTCCTACAGGAGTTTTCCTGCAGGAGTTTTCCTACAGGAGTTTTCCTGCAGAGTTTTCCTGCAGAGTTTTCCTACAGGAGTTTTCCTACAGGAGTTTTCCTACAGTAGTTTTCCTACAGGAGTTTTCCTGCAGGAGTTTTCCTCCTGCAGTAGTTTTCCTGCAGTAGTTTTCCTCCTGCAGGAGTTTTCCGACAGTAGTTTTCCTCCTGCAGGAGTTTTCCTGCAGTAGTTTACCTCCTGCAGAAGTTTTCCGACAGTAGTTTTCCTGCAGTGGTTTTCCTCCTGCAGGAGTTTTCCGACAGTAGTTTTCCTCCTGCAGTAGTTTTCCTACACTAGTTTTCCTGCAGAGTTTTCCTACAGGAGTTTTCCTACAGTGGTTTTCCTACAGGAGTTTTTCTACAGTAGTTTTCCTGCAGGAGTTTTCCTACAGTAGTTTTCCTACAGTAGTTTTCCTACAGGAGTTTTCCTACAGTAGTTTTCCTGCAGAGTTTTCCTACAGGAGTTTTCCTACAGTAGTTTTCCTACAGGAGTTTTCCTTCAGGAGTTTTCCTGTAGTAGTTTTCCTACAGGAGTTTTCCTGCAGACTTTTCCTGCAGAGTTTTCCTACAGGAGTTTTCCTACAGGAGTTTTCCTACAGGAGTTTTCCTGCAGAGTTTTCCTGCAGAGTTTTCCTGCAGGAGTTTTCCTACAGTAGTTTTCCTACAGGAGTTTTCCTGCAGGAGTTTTCCTCCTGCAGTAGTTTTCCTGCAGTAGTTTTCCTCCTGCAGGAGTTTTCCGACAATAGTTTTCCTCCTGCAGGAGTTTTCCTGCAGTAGTTTTCCTCCTGCAGAAGTTTTCCGACAGTAGTTTTCCTGCAGTAGTTTTCCTCCTGCAGGAGTTTTCCGACAGTAGTTTTCCTCCTGCAGTAGTTTTCCTACAGTAGTTTTCCTGCAGGAGTTTTCCTACAGGTGTTTTCCTACAGGAGCTTTCCTGCAGGAGTTTTCCTACAGGAGTTTTCCTGCAGGAGTTTTCCTACAGTAGTTTTCCTACAGTAGTTTTCCTACAGGAGTTTTCCTACAGTAGTTTTCCTGCAGAGTTTTCCTACAGGAGTTTTCCTACAGTGGTTTTCCTACAGGAGTTTTCCTACAGTAGTTTTCCTACAGGAGTTTTCCTTCAGGAGTTTTCCTGTAGTAGTTTTCCTACAGGAGTTTTCCTACAGGAGTTTTCCTACAGGAGTTTTCCTGCAGGAGTTTTCCTACAGGAGTTTTCCTGCAGAGTTTTCCTGCAGAGTTTTCCTACAGGAGTTTTCCTACAGGAGTTTTCCTACAGTAGTTTTCCTACAGGAGTTTTCCTGCAGGAGTTTTCCTCCTGCAGTAGTTTTCCTGCAGTAGTTTTCCTCCTGCAGGAGTTTTCCGACAGTAGTTTTCCTCCTGCAGGAGTTTTCCTGCAGTAGTTTACCTCCTGCAGAAGTTTTCCGACAGTAGTTTTCCTGCAGTGGTTTTCCTCCTGCAGGAGTTTTCCGACAGTAGTTTTCCTCCTGCAGTAGTTTTCCTACAGTAGTTTTCCTGCAGAGTTTTCCTACAGGAGTTTTCCTACAGTGGTTTTCCTACAGGAGTTTTTCTACAGTAGTTTTCCTGCAGGAGTTTTCCTACAGTAGTTTTCCTACAGTAGTTTTCCTACAGGAGTTTTCCTACAGTAGTTTTCCTGCAGAGTTTTCCTACAGGAGTTTTCCTACAGTAGTTTTCCTACAGGAGTTTTCCTTCAGGAGTTTTCCTGTAGTAGTTTTCCTACAGGAGTTTTCCTGCAGACTTTTCCTGCAGAGTTTTCCTACAGGAGTTTTCCTACAGGAGTTTTCCTACAGGAGTTTTCCTGCAGAGTTTTCCTGCAGAGTTTTCCTGCAGGAGTTTTCCTACAGGAGTTTTCCTGCAGGAGTTTTCCTCCTGCAGTAGTTTTCCTGCAGTAGTTTTCCTCCTGCAGGAGTTTTCCGACAGTAGTTTTCCTCCTGCAGTAGTTTTCCTGCAGTAGTTTTCCTCCTGCAGAAGTTTTCCGACAGTAGTTTTCCTGCAGTAGTTTTCCTCCTGCAGGAGTTTTCCGACAGTAGTTTTCCTCCTGCAGTAGTTTTCCTACAGTAGTTTTCCTGCAGAGTTTTCCTACAGGAGTTTTCCTACAGTGGTTTTCCTACAGGAGTTTTCCTACAGTAGTTTTCCTACAGGAGTTTTCCTTCAGGAGTTTTCCTGTAGTAGTTTTCCTACAGGAGTTTTCCTACAGGTGTTTTCCTACAGGAGCTTTCCTGCAGGAGTTTTCCTACAGGAGTTTTCCTGCAGGAGTTTTCCTACAGTAGTTTTCCTTCAGGAGTTTTCCTGCAGGAGTTTTCCTACAGGAGTTTTCCTACAGTAGTTTTCCTACAGGAGTTTTCCTGCAGTAGTTTTCCTACAGGAGTTTTCCTACAGGTGTTTTCCTACAGGAGCTTTCCTGCAGGAGTTTTCCTACAGGAGTTTTCCTGCAGGAGTTTTCCTACAGTAGTTTTCCTTCAGGAGTTTTCCTGCAGGAGTTTTCCTACAGGAGTTTTCCTGCAGTAGTTTTCCTACAGGAGTTTTCCTGCAGTAGTTTTCCTACAGGAGTTTTCCTACAGGAGTTTTCCTACAGTAGTTTTCCTGCAGAGTTTTCCTACAGGAGTTTTCCTACAGTAGTTTTCCTACAGGAGTTTTCCTTCAGGAGTTTTCCTGTAGTAGTTTTCCTACAGGAGTTTTCCTACAGTAGTTTTCCTACAGGAGTTTTCCTGCAGTAGTTTTCCTACAGGAGTTTTCCTACAGGAGTTTTCCTGCAGGAGTTTTCCTACAGGAGTTTTCCTGCAGAGTTTTCCTGCAGAGTTTTCCTACAGGAGTTTTCCTACAGGAGTTTTCCTACAGTAGTTTTCCTACAGGAGTTTTCCTGCAGGAGTTTTCCTCCTGCAGTAGTTTTCCTGCAGTAGTTTTCCTCCTGCAGGAGTTTTCCGACAGTAGTTTTCCTCCTGCAGGAGTTTTCCTGCAGTAGTTTTCCTCCTGCAGAAGTTTTCCGACAGTAGTTTTCCTGCAGTGGTTTTCCTCCTGCAGGAGTTTTCCGACAGTAGTTTTCCTCCTGCAGTAGTTTTCCTACAGTAGTTTTCCTGCAGAGTTTTCCTACAGGAGTTTTCCTACAGTGGTTTTCCTACAGGAGTTTTTCTACAGTAGTTTTCCTGCAGGAGTTTTCCTACAGTAGTTTTCCTACAGTAGTTTTCCTACAGGAGTTTTCCTACAGTAGTTTTCCTGCAGAGTTTTCCTACAGGAGTTTTCCTACAGTAGTTTTCCTACAGGAGTTTTCCTTCAGGAGTTTTCCTGTAGTAGTTTTCCTACAGGAGTTTTCCTACAGGAGTTTTCCTACAGTAGTTTTCCTACAGGAGTTTTCCTGCAGTAGTTTTCCTACAGGAGTTTTCCTACAGGAGTTTTCCTGCAGGAGTTTTCCTACAGGAGTTTTCCTATAGGAGTTTTCCTGCAGGAGTTTTCCTCCTGCAGGAGTTTTCCTGCAGTAGTTTTCCTCCTGCAGAAGTTTTCCGACAGTAGTTTTCCTGCAGTAGTTTTCCTCCTGCAGGAGTTTTCCGACAGTAGTTTTCCTGCAGTAGTTTTCCTCCTGCAGGAGTTTTCCTGCAGGAGTTTTCCTACAGGAGTTTTCCTGCAGAGTTTTCCTACAGTAGTTTTCCTACAGGAGTTTTCCTGCAGTAGTTTTCCTGCAGTAGTTTTCCTACAGGAGTTTTCCTACAGTAGTTTTCCTACAGGAGTTTTCCTGCAGGAGTTTTCCTCCTGCAGTAGTTTTCCTCCTGCAGGAGTTTTACTGCAGTAGTTTTCCTCCTGCAGAAGTTTTCCGACAGTAGTTTTCCTGCAGTAGTTTTCCTCCTGCAGGAGTTTTCCGACAGTAGTTTTCCTGCAGGAGTTTTCCTGCAGGAGTTTTCCTCCTGCAGTAGTTTTCCTGCAGTAGTTTTCCTCCTGCAGGAGTTTTCCGACAGTAGTTTTCCTCCTGCAGGAGTTTTCCTGCAGTAGTTTTCCTCCTGCAGAAGTTTTCCGACAGTAGTTTTCCTGCAGTAGTTTTCCTCCTGCAGGAGTTTTCCGACAGTAGTTTTCCTCCTGCAGTAGTTTTCCTACAGTAGTTTTCCTGCAGAGTTTTCCTACAGGAGTTTTCCTACAGTGGTTTTCCTACAGGAGTTTTCCTACAGTAGTTTTCCTACAGGAGTTTTCCTTCAGGAGTTTTCCTGTAGTAGTTTTCCTACAGGAGTTTTCCTACAGGAGTTTTCCTACAGGAGCTTTCCTGCAGGAGTTTTCCTACAGGAGTTTTCCTGCAGGAGTTTTCCTACAGTAGTTTTCCTACAGTAGTTTTCCTACAGGAGTTTTCCTACAGTAGTTTTCCTGCAGAGTTTTCCTACAGGAGTTTTCCTACAGTAGTTTTCCTACAGGAGTTTTCCTTCAGGAGTTTTCCTGTAGTAGTTTTCCTACAGGAGTTTTCCTACAGGAGTTTTCCTACAGTAGTTTTCCTACAGGAGTTTTCCTGCAGTAGTTTTCCTACAGGAGTTTTCCTACAGGAGTTTTCCTGCAGGAGTTTTCCTACAGTAGTTTTCCTACAGTAGTTTTCCTACAGGAGTTTTCCTACAGTAGTTTTCCTGCAGAGTTTTCCTACAGGAGTTTTCCTACAGTAGTTTTCCTACAGGAGTTTTCCTACAGTAGTTTTCCTACAGGAGTTTTCCTTCAGGAGTTTTCCTGTAGTAGTTTTCCTACAGGAGTTTTCCTACAGGAGTTTTCCTACAGTAGTTTTCCTACAGGAGTTTTCCTGCAGTAGTTTTCCTACAGGAGTTTTCCTACAGGAGTTTTCCTCCTGCAGTAGTTTTCCTGCAGAGTTTTCCTACAGGAGTTTTCCTACAGTGGTTTTCCTACAGGAGTTTTCCTACAGTAGTTTTCCTACAGGAGTTTTCCTTCAGGAGTTTTCCTGTAGTAGTTTTCCTACAGGAGTTTTCCTACAGGAGTTTTCCTACAGTAGTTTTCCTACAGGAGTTTTCCTGCAGTAGTTTTCCTACAGGAGTTTTCCTACAGGAGTTTTCCTACAGGAGTTTTCCTACAGGAGTTTTCCTGCAGTAGTTTTCCTACAGGAGTTTTCCTATAGGAGTTTTCCTACAGTAGTTTTCCTACAGTAGTTTTCCTGCAGGAGTTTTCCTCCTGCAGTAGTTTTCCTGCAGTAGTTTTCCTCCTGCAGAAGTTTTCCGACAGTAGTTTTCCAGCAGTAGTTTTCCTCCTGCAGGAGTTTTCCGACAGTAGTTTTCCTGCAGGAGTTTTCCTCCTGCAGTAGTTTTCCTGCAGTAGTTTTCCTCCTGCAGGAGTTTTCCTGCAGTAGTTTTCCTCCTGCAGAAGTTTTCCGACAGTAGTTTTCCCGCAGTAGTTTTCCTCCTGCAGGAGTTTTCCTGCAGTAGTTTTCCTGCAGAGTTTTCCTACAGGAGTTTTCCTACAGTAGTTTTCCTACAGGAGTTTTCCTACAGGAGTTTTCCTGCAGTAGTTTTCCTACAGGAGTTTTCCTACATTAGTTTTCCTACAGGAGTTTTCCTACAGGAGTTTTCCTGCAGGAGTTTTCCTACAGGAGTTTTCCTACAGGAGTTTTCCTGCAGAGTTTTCCTACAGGAGTTTTCCTGCAGGAGTTTTCCTACAGGAGTTTTCCTGCAGGAGTTTTCCTACAGGAGTTTTCCTACAGGAGTTTTCCTGCAGAGTTTTCCTACAGTAGTTTTCCTGCAGAGTTTTCCTACAGTAGTTTTCCTACAGGAGTTTTCCTACAGTAGTTTTCCTGCAGAGTTTTCCTACAGGAGTTTTCCTACAGTAGTTTTCCTACAGGAGTTTTCCTACAGTAGTTTTCCTACAGGAGTTTTCCTTCAGGAGTTTTCCTGTAGTAGTTTTCCTACAGGAGTTTTCCTACAGGAGTTTTCCTACAGTAGTTTTCCTACAGGAGTTTTCCTGCAGTAGTTTTCCTACAGGAGTTTTCCTACAGGAGTTTTCCTCCTGCAGTAGTTTTCCTGCAGAGTTTTCCTACAGGAGTTTTCCTACAGTGGTTTTCCTACAGGAGTTTTCCTACAGTAGTTTTCCTACAGGAGTTTTCCTTCAGGAGTTTTCCTGTAGTAGTTTTCCTACAGGAGTTTTCCTACAGGAGTTTTCCTACAGTAGTTTTCCTACAGGAGTTTTCCTGCAGTAGTTTTCCTACAGGAGTTTTCCTACAGGAGTTTTCCTACAGGAGTTTTCCTACAGGAGTTTTCCTGCAGTAGTTTTCCTACAGGAGTTTTCCTATAGGAGTTTTCCTACAGTAGTTTTCCTACAGTAGTTTTCCTGCAGGAGTTTTCCTCCTGCAGTAGTTTTCCTGCAGTAGTTTTCCTCCTGCAGAAGTTTTCCGACAGTAGTTTTCCAGCAGTAGTTTTCCTCCTGCAGGAGTTTTCCGACAGTAGTTTTCCTGCAGGAGTTTTCCTCCTGCAGTAGTTTTCCTGCAGTAGTTTTCCTCCTGCAGGAGTTTTCCTGCAGTAGTTTTCCTCCTGCAGAAGTTTTCCGACAGTAGTTTTCCCGCAGTAGTTTTCCTCCTGCAGGAGTTTTCCTGCAGTAGTTTTCCTGCAGAGTTTTCCTACAGGAGTTTTCCTACAGTAGTTTTCCTACAGGAGTTTTCCTACAGGAGTTTTCCTGCAGTAGTTTTCCTACAGGAGTTTTCCTACATTAGTTTTCCTACAGGAGTTTTCCTACAGGAGTTTTCCTGCAGGAGTTTTCCTACAGGAGTTTTCCTACAGGAGTTTTCCTGCAGAGTTTTCCTACAGGAGTTTTCCTGCAGGAGTTTTCCTACAGGAGTTTTCCTGCAGGAGTTTTCCTACAGGAGTTTTCCTACAGGAGTTTTCCTGCAGAGTTTTCCTACAGTAGTTTTCCTGCAGAGTTTTCCTACAGTAGTTTTCCTACAGGAGTTTTCCTACAGGAGTTTTCCTGCAGGAGTTTTCCTACAGGAGTTTTCCTACAGGAGTTTTCCTGCAGAGTTTTCCTACAGGAGTTTTCCTGCAGTAGTTTTCCTACAGGAGTTTTCCTACAGGAGTTTTCCTACAGTAGTTTTCCTACAGGAGTTTTCCTGCAGAGTTTTCCTACATAGTTTTCCTACAGGAGTTTTCCTACAGAGTTTTCCTACAGGAGTTTTCCTGCAGAGTTTTCCTACAGGAGTTTTCCTACAGGAGTTTTCCTACAGTAGTTTTCCTACAGGAGTTTTCCTACAGTAGTTTTCCTACAGTAGTTTTCCTACAGAGTTTTCCTACAGGAGTTTTCCTGCAGAGTTTTCCTACAGAGTTTTCCTGCAGTAGTTTTCCTACAGGAGTTTTCCTACAGGAGTTTTCCTACAGTAGTTTTCCTACAGAGTTTTCCTACAGGAGTTTTCCTACAGGAGTTTTCCTGCAGAGTTTTCCTACAGGAGTTTTCCTACAGGAGTTTTCCTGCAGTAGTTTTCCTACAGTAGTTTTCCTACAGGAGTTTTCCTGCAGTAGTTTTCCTACAGGAGTTTTCCTACAGTAGTTTTCCTACAGGAGTTTTCCTGCAGTAGTTTTCCTACAGGAGTTTTTCTACAGGAGTTTTCCTGCAGAGTTTTCCTGCAGTAGTTTTCCTACAGGAGTTTTCCTACAGTAGTTTTCCTACAGGAGTTTTCCTACAGGAGTTTTCCTACAGGAGTTTTCCTGCAGAGTTTTCCTGCAGTAGTTTTCCTACAGGAGTTTTCCTACAGGAGTTTTCCTGCAGAGTTTTCCTACAGTAGTTTTCCTGCAGAGTTTTCCTACAGTAGTTTTCCTACAGGAGTTTTCCTACAGTAGTTTTCCTGCAGGAGTTTTCCTACAGAGTTTTCCTACAGGAGTTTTCCTACAGGAGTTTTCCTGCAGGAGTTTTCCTGCAGGAGTTTTCCTACAGAGTTTTCCTACAGGAGTTTTCCTACAGGAGTTTTCCTGCAGGAGTTTTCCTACAGGAGTTTTCCTACAGGAGTTTTCCTGCAGAGTTTTCCTACAGGAGTTTTCCTACAGTAGTTTTCCTACAGGAGTTTTCCTACAGGAGTTTTCCTACAGGAGTTTTCCTACAGTAGTTTTCCTACAGAGTTTTCCTACAGGAGTTTTCCTACAGGAGTTTTCCTGCAGAGTTTTCCTACAGGAGTTTTCCTACAGGAGTTTTCCTGCAGAGTTTTCCTACAGGAATTTTCCTACAGTAGTTTTCCTACAGGAGTTTTCCTACAGGAGTTTTCCTGCAGTAGTTTTCCTACAGGAGTTTTCCTACAGGAGTTTTCCTACAGTAGTTTTCCTACAGAGTTTTCCTACAGGAGTTTTCCTGCAGAGTTTTCCTACAGGAGTTTTCCTACAGGAGTTTTCCTGCAGTAGTTTTCCTACAGTAGTTTTCCTGCAGTAGTTTTCCTACAGGAGTTTTCCTACAGTAGTTTTCCTACAGGAGTTTTCCTGCAGTAGTTTTCCTACAGGAGTTTTCCTACAGGAGTTTTCCTGCAGAGTTTTCCTGCATTAGTTTTCCTACAGTAGTTTTCCTACAGGAGTTTTCCTGCAGTAGTTTTCCTACAGTAGTTTTCCTACAGGAGTTTTCCTGCAGTAGTTTTCCTACAGGAGTTTTCCTACAGGAGTTTTCCTGCAGAGTTTTCCTGCAGTAGTTTTCCTACAGGAGTTTTCCTACAGTAGTTTTCCTACAGGAGTTTTCCTACAGGAGTTTTCCTACAGGAGTTTTCCTGCAGAGTTTTCCTGCAGTAGTTTTCCTACAGGAGTTTTCCTACAGGAGTTTTCCTGCAGAGTTTTCCTACAGTAGTTTTCCTGCAGAGTTTTCCTACAGTAGTTTTCCTACAGGAGTTTTCCTACAGGAGTTTTCCTGCAGGAGTTTTCCTACAGAGTTTTCCTACAGGAGTTTTCCTACAGGAGTTTTCCTGCAGGAGTTTTCCTACAGAGTTTTCCTACAGGAGTTCTCCTACAGGAGTTTTCCTGCAGGAGTTTTCCTACAGGAGTTTTCCTACAGGAGTTTTCCTGCAGAGTTTTCCTACAGGAGTTTTCCTACAGGAGTTTTCCTACAGTAGTTTTTCTACAGGAGTTTTCCTACAGGAGTTTTCCTACAGGAGTTTTCCTACAGTAGTTTTCCTACAGAGTTTTCCTACAGGAGTTTTCCTACAGGAGTTTTCTTGCAGAGTTTTCTTACAGGAGTTTTCCTACAGGAGTTTTCCTGCAGAGTTTTCCTACAGGAGTTTTCCTACAGGAGTTTTCCTACAGGAGTTTTCCTACAGTAGTTTTCCTACAGAGTTTTCCTACAGGAGTTTTCCTACAGGAGTTTTCCTGCAGAGTTTTCCTACAGAATTTTCCTACAGGAGTTTTCCTACAGGAGTTTTCCTACAGGAGTTTTCCTACAGTAGTTTTCCTACAGGAGTTTTCCTGCAGTAGTTTTCCTACAGGAGTTTTCCTACAGTAGTTTTCCTACAGGAGTTTTCCTTCAGGAGTTTTCCTGCAGTAGTTTTCCTACAGGAGTTTTCCTACAGTAGTTTTCCTACAGGAGTTTTCCTGCAGTAGTTTTCCTACAGTAGTTTTCCTGCAGAGTTTTCCTGCAGTAGTTTTCCTACAGGAGTTTTCCTACAGGAGTTTTCCTGCAGGAGTTTTCCTACAGGAGTTTTCCTACAGGAGTTTTCCTACAGGAGTTTTCCTACAGGAGTTTTCCTGCAGGAGTTTTCCTACAGGAGTTTTCCTACAGGAGTTTTCCTGCAGAGTTTTCCTACAGGAGTTTTCCTGCAGGAGTTTTCCTGCAGGAGTTTTCCTACAGGAGTTTTCCTACAGGAGTTTTCCTGCAGAGTTTTCCTACAGTAGTTTTCCTGCAGAGTTTTCCTACAGTAGTTTTCCTACAGGAGTTTTCCTACAGGAGTTTTCCTGCAGAGTTTTCCTACAGGAGTTTTCCTGCAGTAGTTTTCCTACAGGAGTTTTCCTACAGTAGTTTTCCTACAGGAGTTTTCCTACAGTAGTTTTCCTACAGGAGTTTTCCTACAGGAGTTTTCCTGCAGAGTTTTCCTACAGAGTTTTCCTACAGGAGTTTTCCTACAGGAGTTTTCCTGCAGGAGTTTTCCTACAGGAGTTTTCCTACAGGAGTTTTCCTACAGGAGTTTTCCTACAGGAGTTTTCCTGCAGGAGTTTTCCTACAGGAGTTTTCCTGCAGAGTTTTCCTACAGGAGTTTTCCTGCAGGAGTTTTCCTACAGGAGTTTTCCTGCAGGAGTTTTCCTACAGGAGTTTTCCTACAGGAGTTTTCCTGCAGAGTTTTCCTACAGTAGTTTTCCTGCAGAGTTTTCCTACAGTAGTTTTCCTACAGGAGTTTTCCTACAGGAGTTTTCCTGCAGGAGTTTTCCTACAGGAGTTTTCCTGCAGAGTTTTCCTACAGGAGTTTTCCTGCAGTAGTTTTCCTACAGGAGTTTTCCTACAGTAGTTTTCCTACAGTAGTTTTCCTACAGGAGTTTTCCTACAGGAGTTTTCCTGCAGAGTTTTCCTACAGAGTTTTCCTACAGGAGTTTTCCTACAGAGTTTTCCTACAGGAGTTTTCCTGCAGGAGTTTTCCTACAGGAGTTTTCCTACAGGAGTTTTCCTGCAGAGTTTTCCTACAGGAGTTTTCCTACAGGAGTTTTCCTACAGTAGTTTTCCTACAGGAGTTTTCCTACAGGAGTTTTCCTGCAGGAGTTTTCCTACAGGAGTTTTCCTACAGTAGTTTTCCTACAGAGTTTTCCTACAGGAGTTTTCCTACAGGAGTTTTCCTGCAGAGTTTTCCTACAGAATTTTCCTACAGGAGTTTTCCTATAGGAGTTTTCCTGCAGAGTTTTCCTACAGGAGTTTTCCTACAGTAGTTTTCCTACAGGAGTTTTCCTACAGTAGTTTTCCTGCAGTAGTTTTCCTACAGGAGTTTTCCTACAGTAGTTTTCCTACAGGAGTTTTCCTTCAGGAGTTTTCCTGCAGTAGTTTTCCTACAGGAGTTTTCCTACAGTAGTTTTCCTACAGGAGTTTTCCTGCAGTAGTTTTCCTACAGTAGTTTTCCTGCAGAGTTTTCCTGCAGTAGTTTTCCTACAGGAGTTTTCCTACAGGAGTTTTCCTGCAGGAGTTTTCCTACAGGAGTTTTCCTGCAGAGTTTTCCTACAGTAGTTTTCCTACAGGAGTTTTCCTACAGGAGTTTTCCTGCAGTAGTTTTCCTCCTGCAGGAGTTTTCCTACAGTAGTTTTCCTACAGGAGTTTTCCTACAGTAGTTTTCCTACAGGAGTTTTCCTGCAGAGTTTTCCTGCAGTAGTTTTCCTACAGAGTTTTCCTACAGGAGTTTTCCTACAGTAGTTTTCCTACAGGAGTTTTCCTACAGTAGTTTTCCTACAGGAGTTTTCCTACAGTAGTTTTCCTACAGGAGTTTTCCTACAGGAGTTTTCCTACAGTAGTTTTCCTACAGAGTTTTCCTACAGTAGTTTTCCTGCAGTAGTTTTCCTGCAGAGTTTTCCTACAGTAGTTTTCCTACAGGAGTTTTCCTGCAGAGTTTTCCTCTCCTCCCTCCTGCCTCCTCCTCCTCCTCCGTGGCGCGGCTCTGGGAGGAGTGTGCGGGCGGGTCGTCAGTGTGCGGGCAGCGCGGGGCTCCAGCTCCAGGCTCAGCAGCTGGACAGTCGAAGACATGAAGCCGGCAGACATGGACTGGATGTGGACTTTTCTGATGCTCGTCCTCAACTTCCAGCCCTGTCCCGGGTCGCCCTCCTCCTTCGACCCCCTGCAGGGCTCCGCGGTGGCCCACCGACACAGAAGCAGGTAGGGAGCGGCGGTGGTCGGGGGGGGGGGGGGGGAATGTTCAGCGTTTCACGGTATGGGAGACCGTTAAGTGTCGTGTCTGCTTCCCAGGAACTGGTGCGCCTTCGTGGTGCAGAGGAACGTGAGCTGTACCGTGCAGGGGCGCGTGGAGAGCTTCCAGGAGCCCGTGGTGCCCGCGTGCCCGCCCTACCAGCTCGACTGCCCGCAGCACGTCACGTGAGCACAACGTCATCAGACACCACAACACAATTATGTCCACAAGAATCCTTGTCTCCGATCAGTGTGAAAGAAAATAACCTCACAATTCCTCTCATGATCACGATTCCTCTCATGATCACGATTCCTCTCATGATCACGATTCCTCTCATGATCACGATTCCTCTCATGATCATGATGCCTCTCATGATCACGATTCCTCTCATGATTCTTCTCATGATCATGATTCCTCTCATGATCACGATTCCTCTCATGATCATGATGCCTCTCATGATCACGATTCCTCTCATGATTCTTCTCATGATCATGATTCCTCTCATGATCACGATTCCTCTCATGATCACGATTCCTCTCATGATCACGATGCCTCTCATGATCACGATTCCTCTCATGATCACAATTCCTCTCATGATCACGATTCCTCTCATGATCATGATGCCTCTCATGATTCTTCTCATGATCATGATTCCTCTCATGATCACGATTCCTCTCATGATCACGATTCCTCTCATGATCACGAGATGCCTCTCATGATCACGATTCCTCTCATGATCACAATTCCTCTCATGATCATGATGCCTCTCATGATCACGATTCCTCTCATGATCACGATTCCTCTCATGATCATGATTCTTCTCATGATTCTTCTCATGATTCCTCTCATGATCACGATTCCTGTCATGATCACGATTCTTCTCAAGATCATGATTCCTCTCATGATTGTTCTCATGATTCTTCTCATGATCAAAATGACGCCTCTCCTGGTCTTTTCACTGCTCCCAAGTTTTATGATCCAAAAAGACGTTTAATAAAGTTCAGCTGAAGCCACAAAACATGTTTAACATGAAGAAAACGGCTAAACAAAGTTTAGATATAAGTATATGAGGAATTTAAATATAATTTCAGAGGATAAATTGATTACATTTTTAGTTTTTTTGAGCAGTTTTGAGAGGCTTTTACCTTTTTTAAAATGTTAGTTTTTATTATTTTAATCTTCTTTCACTTTTTAACTCTTGGACATTTTGGCTGTATTTTTCTTTTAAGCCATTTTTTCTTTTGGTTTGACAATTTTTGCCATGTTTATTTGTTTATTTGAGAAATGTTAGATGGTCAAACCATTTTAACTAATTTAAGCTTATTTAGCCAGCAGATATGAATCTGATGTCAATTGAAATAAAAATTAAATCAAATTGTTCGATTTCATGAAATGTATGGAAGGCTTCCAGTGATCGTGAAATACGTCGGACATTACTGATAAAAATGCCCTTGGTCTGGTTACTATCCTCTTAAAACCGGTCTCATGTCTGGATTTCCACTGCTCTGCAAAATGTGGAGTGGATTTCCTGAACGGAGGCGGGTCTCAATGAGACTCAGCGTATTGACTCAGGAAATCCATTCCACAGTTTGCAGCCAGCGAGGAGGCTAGGGAAGTAGCACTGCAGCTCTCCAACTTTTCATGACAACATGTTGCAGTTTGGACGTATTTTACGCTCAAAACACGACGTAACATCGACGTACGTTTGCAAAACCTTGTCCAGCAGGCGGCGCTCTGCCGCCTGACGTTACCGTTTGAAAACTCTGATATCAAAACAATGAACGGCAGCTCCTCCGCTGTAGCAGGCGATTCACACCTCCGTGAAGCTGCGTCCTGCTCCACACTAGACTCCCTGGAAATAGTCCCAATGGTTGTCATGTGTTCAAGCTGGAAACACTGCAGGTGCTGCTGCTTTGATCAATCATTTCTCCTGGGAGTAATAAAGTGGATTACTTAATAAAGTTGTATGAGGCTGTAATAAACTCATCTCCACAGGAAAGTGTATGAATGTATAACTCCATTCTGTCAAAATGCAACTTGAGGTTAGTTGAACATCAATGTTGTGATGTTGGTGCTGTTCTCCACGGCGTTTTCAAGCAGTGACATCAGGCGGCAGAGCGCCTCGCTGTACAACGGCTTTGCAAACATCCACGCTGACGCGTTGCGGTGTTTTGAGCGTAAAACACCTCCAAGCAGCGAACACGTTGTCATGAAATGTATGATAGCCGCAATGCTACTTCCCGAGCATCCTCGCTGCAAACTGTAGAATGGATTTCCCGACTCATTACTTTGCGTCTCATTGAGACCCTCCTCCATTCAGGAAATCCATGAGACCGGATTTAAGAGGATATTAACTGGGCCAAGGACATTTTTATCAGTAATGTCCAACTGTCCAACGTATTTCACAATCACTGTTATACTAACCTCAAGTTGCATTTTGAGAGAATGCAGTCATACATTCATATATTTCATACTTTCCTGTGGAGATGAGTTTATTACAGCCTCATATAACAAATTATATTTTCGTCAAACTTTACTTCGGTCCAGTAAAAACTGCATGATTTACCAGTGTCCAGTAAAACATTTTGGCATTTCGCGATCCCTGGACTTCATAGAGAGGGGCTGTAGAGCCACAGCAGGCTGCAGACCTGTGAAACAGAATATCAGAATACAACAACACAATAATAGCTCTCTCATAAAGTATGACTGGATGAAGAACTTATCAATAAGAAATGATGTATAGGAAAAATGTTTCTACAAATTGCAACTTTAAAGAAAACTTCCAGTCTTCTCAAACAATAAACTCCAAAAACACACGGGTCGACATTATTGAATGTATGAAGACCTCTGGATGCCTCTGGCAGGATGTGAAATGAGGACACGACAGAGAAAAACAGGATGTTTGCTCACTCTATATCAAAATCCTATTAAAGGCTCGGCTACACATATTCTCTGAGCTCATCCCCATTTATTTATGTCACAAAGATTATGGCGCAATAGCAAAAATAATATTCAGTAATCAATAGTTTGGAAAATGAAATATTGTCAACTTGGTTCAGAAGTCTTCAGTGGTGAAATTCTCCATGAGGCCACATTTTAAAAATATTTAGTTGGTTCAATGTAAATGAACACAATTCGAATGCCTGATTGAATTCGAGTTCTCGTGTTCAGATCCTCTTTGCCTGTTTGATTCACTGCTTGTCTGAAAGCTGAGCTTCTCATATCGTCATGTAAACATCTGGAATCTTTCACAGAGGTCCACCAACATTGTATTCAAAGTGTATTTCCCCAAATCTAAAAGCCCCTCGAGTGGCTTGACTGAGAACAGGCTGTTTCTGTGTCTGTACCTTTAAATGCTAATGAGCTGTGTCTGTCCACACCTACTCCACGCCTCTCGGGGAGAAGATCAGGGTTGCCAGATTGGGCTACCTGTATCCCTTATTTAGTGCAGTTGTGTGTTTATAACGTGTTCCTTATTACACATGAGTTTCTACAGAGGTAGACATTTGGGCTGGTTTTCATTGAGGTGGGCAGGTTTTACGTTGTGTTTTGGCTGGAAACAGTGAGTCACATCTGGCAAACCAATAAGAAGACGTTTCCGTACAATGTGCTTATGCTAATGGTGGATTTCTCACTATGACTCATAGAAATGCTGTCGGTCAACGAACCAGTTTGAAACAGAATCTGAGGCAGAAGAAGAATCTTCTGAAGAAGTTCAGACTCCACAGCTGCAGCGGGACGTTTCAGAATAGTTAGTTAAAAATATAGTGTGTCTCATAATGTTACTTAGGTTGGTCGTATGTGTAATTCCAATTACTACCAAGTAGCTAATGCAAGCTACTCACCATAAGGCTAACTTTCATACTCTACTGAATTCATTCGTTATATCAGTAATCTTTGTAGTTTAAAGTGAGTGTAAATACCAGAGGATGTGGTTATTTCCCTGCATGATGTCACAAAGGGAAAATAGAAAGCCATCAGAAAGTGAATGTAGCATAATATTAAGGCAGCATGTCATCTGCAGGTTGGTGGTTCGATTCCATTCTCATCTGGTGTTTATATCCAATTGTCGACAGGTAAAGACTGAAGCTCAGGCTGCTCATAGACGTGTGTGTGTGTGTGTGTGTGTGCGTGTGTGTGTGTGTGCGTGTGTGCGTGAGTATCAATGGATGAAAGTAAAGTCTGTTTCTTTGTCATCTTGTAAAATAATGCTCCGCATTATGAAATCTTGTGTAAACCTCCTCGTTCGGAGTCTGTTGTATGAAAGTCAAATCACAGTGTGTGTCGTTCTCTGAGTGTAAAAAATAAGAATTGTTGTCTGTAAAATATATAGTGCTTTTTGTTAGTGGCTCATTTTTCACTATTGTGTTTTCTTCTCTTTGAAGAGCCAAATAACATTTTATACCAAATTAGCACAATCTGATTGAAGGCTGATTCAACATAACAAAGTGTTGTGTTAACTGGCTGGTTGCTGCAGATCCAAGCAGGGACTGGTTATAGTTTTGTTTAGGAAGACGATTTAATAATCTTTGTGAATCATTGTCAGTTCCAGGCACAATCTAGTATCTGTGTTTGAGCTCAGAGATTTATCTTCACAATTACAGAGAAACTCAGCTGAAGTGGAAAAGTTTCCTGGAAGCTCGTCATTCTTATGTCACCAGACTGCGTTTCCAGAAGTGCAGGCAGTGAGAAAACACCGCCTGCCTGTTTTCATGTGAGCTTCAGCCTGAAACATGTTGCTCAGGGTGGCCGTGGTGTTTTCCACCAGGTTTTAGTTTCCATTGTTTCCGTCTGAGCTGACTTATCAGCAGCGCTGGGGAATGTGAACAGATGATTGTTTTAGACATCAACTTTACAGATGGGGAGCATCACATGACCCCTGTCTTCAAGGAACTGATGTCATCTGTTGTTTCTCAGAGAGTTGTTTTCTGTGGATGAAAAGCACCATTTTTCCTTTCAAAATGTAAAAAAAACTAACTGTGAGGATAGCAGGTATTAACGCTTTCTATTTAAAACCTTTTTCATTCCACTATTTATTCTGCTGTATATAACAACATAACTCAAATTTGGAAAGTACAATTTTTTATTTGTGTTTGGAAAAGAAAGTAAATCTTTTTTAATGACTAATGTCTTGTTTTCTAGATACAAAACTCGGTTTCGACCCACATATAAGACTGCCTACAAGACTGTAACGGAGCTGGAGTGGAGATGCTGTCCTGGGTACCAGGGACCGTCCTGTAAAGACCTCAAACCACCCACAGATGGACAAACGGTGCCGGGATCACAGACTTTCCCTCTATCGGGTTATGGATATACAACCAGACATATACAGAGTATGAAAACATTCCTACTTGCAAAGATACAGGACGTGAAACTTTGTTCCAAGGATTCAAAAGTGATTTTAAATGATAAAAATAGACTGACATGTAGCTACTGAAGATGTCTCCATCACATTGCATCTGTAAAGTGCCTTTCTCTGTTTACGATAAACAATTGAACTAAACAACATCCTTTGACTATATGTAACAATAACAGCTAAAAGCTCTCTCAATGGTTTCAGGGCCAGAGCGCCGAGAGACAGCACACCATGAGACGAGACACGGAGGGGCTGATAAAGTGCAGCTTCTGGAAGGTGAAGTTCAGCGTCTGTCTCAGACAGTTCAGGATCTCCAGTCGGCATTGACGGGGTTAACTACCACCCTCCGCACAGACCTGCAGGATGACACAAAGAACATGTTGGTGACACTTCTGAACAACATGCGTCCGCCTGACGGAGGCTCGGTGGCAGGAACAGCGGACACTCCAGCAGTGCTCGACGGCCATCAAGCAATGAGAGGGGGGATTGCAGGAGAAAAGGCCCTTGAAAAGATCATAGCCCGGATGGACGATATCAGTAATACATTGAAGAGCAAAGATGAAACGCTAGAGGATTTAAGAGGGATTGCAACAAATCATGAAGGGCAAATCCGTGTCCTGATGGATGCCTCTCAATCGCAGACTCTGGCTGTGGCGGATTTCGAGGCCATGCAGACTTATGTTGATGGAAAACTGGAGAAACTGAAGAAAGAGTTGGACCTGAAAGTGGAAGAGGAAGTGGCCAAGGCCCAGAGCTCATGTAGAGACAAAATCCACACGGTGCAGAAGACCTGTGAAGACAGTGATGATCAGGTTGTGCTCAGAATGACCAAGGTGGTGGAAACCAAAGAGGCTGAGCTGAGGAAGGAGATCAGGGCGTTGCGTTTGGACATGGCCGCTGCAGACGGACCTGTTCGAACTCAAAGGCAGACGGATCCCCCCCAAGAGGCAAAAGAACACGGCAACCACAAGGACCTGTGGCGAGAGATCGATCGCATAGCAGAGGCTCACCGCATCCTCAATGTCCGCATAGACAACGAGCTAGCGCACATCTCTGCGCCTCCGGAAGCCAACGACTTTGGATTGTTGATTGAGGAGCTGGAAGCTCGTATAAATACCACAGAACAAAATGCAGAAACACACTGTTTCTACATTGAAGAGAAACTGACACGTACAATTTCAAAGGAAGTAGCAAAAGTTCAGAAACTTCTAGAAGAACGCTTGAACGGCATGGAGGACCAGTTCACAAACGTGTTGGCAGAAATGAGCAACAACTCCTTCCTGAGTGTGCTTGGTGACTCCGTGGAGGTCAACAGCAAGTTCCTCTACCAGACTCTGGAAGATAAGGTCAGTGCTCTTGAAGAGCTGTGCTCTGTGGGATGTTCCAAGTCTGGAATTACTGGAGGAGGAGAAAGTTCGGCTCCTGCCACATCTGGACTCGGAAACGTTTTGAAGAACCTGAAGCAGTACCAGAGCAACCTGAATGTTCTAAGCACAGATGTCAGTTCCAACATGGACAGACTCAAGCAGCTGGAAGAACACGTTCAGACGGAGCTTGATGGGTATGAGGTCCGTGTGAAGACAATGGAGCATTTTCAGAAGGGACTGATCAATCTCCAAGACAACGTGCTGGGTCTTGCTGGAACTGTGACCTGGATCAACGCTTCCCTGAGCAGGTACAAGCAGGACATGTATCAAATGCGCTCAACATGCTGCAATGCAAACCAGGATGGCGCTGACAGCCACCAGCACAACAGCTGGGCTTCAGGTGACGCCACCAACCATCAGGTGGAGCAGTTGAAGGTGAGACTGGACACGCTGGGAAGACAGATGTCCTCTGAGGTGCAGCGCTGCACTCACAGCACTCAGGGTGCGACTGCAGGTGTCTCTGCCCTGGACCGCCGTGTAAACAGACTGGAACAGGTGTTTGGAAGGTTAGATACCGTTTCTGGTAACGTCAGAGACACGAAAGACGGGCTGGAGGACGTGGCTGCGAAAGAGCCAGGTAAGCTGCCTTTTTATGGTTATTTTGATGTTGTGGGTTGTTAAGGTCTCAAATCAACCAAATGTATACACCAAACCAATACGTGCGTGTGTGTGTGTGTGTGTGGGTGTCAGGCCCGCCCCTCCCTACACGCAGAACACGCGCTGTGCGTAGGGCCCCGCGATCCATGGGGGCCCCATTTTGCGCAAGTGAATTGAATTTCCCTCGGGATCAATAAAGTATCATCATTCTCTGCAAATGCGCAAAGGATGCGCTGCATTTTGCTGAGAGGCGCGTAGAACACCGCCACCAAGTCATCCGAGGCAGTAGAGAGAGAGAGAGAGAGAGAGAGAGAGAGAGAGAGAGAGAGAGAGAGAGAGGAAAAAAAGAGACGAAAGCACGAAGCATCACCATCTGACCAATCAGCGGTCAGATGGGCCGGCAGACAGTTGTTTACAGGTGGAGAGTGGAGAGAGAGAGAGAGATGGCTTCCAAACGTCAATACAATAATAATAGTAATAATAATAATAATAATTATTATTATTATTATGTTATTGGAAGGGGGCCCCCAAAATAAAATCCTGCTTAGGGCCCCCACTTGGCCAGGGGCGGCCCTGGTGGGTGTATAAACCTTCATAATCGACATTCAGAGTAAATTAGTTTTTCCATGCGTCTCTTCTCATTTGCGATACTTATTTTTATTATGTGTATTATGTGGGTTTTTTTAATCTTATTTAATTTAATTTATTTATCCAGGGTCATCTTTCAGACGTGAAAGTTTGACTTTTTATCTCTTGTAGTGAAAGGCCTTCGTAGCTGACAAACTGTCACATTCCCATCCTCCAGCTCTGAGATAGGAGTCATCTTAAAAGATTGGTTGCTTTGCAGCAAAACTTAAATACGATGAAAATGTCTAATTCCATATAATCCAGTAAAAGCTTCATGGAGCCACGAGAGCGAGGCTGAAGAGCCACGACTGCAGGTTGCAGACCTGAGTTACAGAAGAGTAAAGAGAGAAAATAATACGATTGAGAGCAACAACCAAGCTGATGTGAGGCTGCGAGCTAAACCTCACGTTGCAGTTATGGTGGGTGTCGGTAGTGGAATGGCCCAGTTCCATTATCACAGGAGGGAAGGTGCAGAAAAAGAGGACAGAGAGGAGAGAGCACCAGCTACAGGGTTCACAGTGACCCTGATGTGTAGCATCGGTCTACCGTGTTCATTGTGGCTGGAGGGTAACAGCATTATTGTGCACCGGCAGCACCGCTGGTTTCTGACCACCATAGTAGTTATTGTTGATAACAGGCGGTCTGCCATTGACTCCTGGTGTTTGTGCATTGGTCGTGAAAGTAGATGTGATTGCACTGTTGCTTAGATTCAAGCTGCATTTCAAATTGAGAGCACAACTTTTTATCACAAGGAAGCAGACAACTTTGCAAAAAGAAACTGTTCATTTAAAAAAAAGTGGTTTTCAACATGAGTTTTACCCGGTGAAAAGTGAAAGAGTGAAAGTTGTGTGTGAGTCTACTGAATGCCTGTGCAGGAAGTCTTTATGCACTGAGCATTCACATAAGACACAATGTCATTTCAGAAGAATGTTTATTACACAACTGTTTCAGTCCTGAGCTTTGGCTGCCTCCTTCACTACTGCGTAGCTTATTCACCACAATACTATGTGGCTGGTTGTTCTGAGAGCAAATGGAGGTTTCCTGACTTGTTTAATGTACATGAATACTTGAGAAACAAGTCCAATCCTTATGAAGCAGGTGTACTTCAGGCTCAGAATCACAGGTTCAGGTGAATCTGGTGGATTTGATGGTTACCAATAACGTATGATTTAGACTTTGATGAGCCAGTAAAATACAACATAAAAGCCTACAATAACAAGTTAATAATTCAAAAAGTATTTACTGAGTGCCCTCTGAATAGTTGATGCATGTTGGAAGCTTCTGGATGACTGAATGAAAACCTTAAAAAACCCAATGTCATCAGTGTGTTTGTGTTGCCGGGCGGAGACGGTTCACCAGTAGTTGTGTTGGAGTGTGTGAGCTCACGAGCGCTGGGCGTCATTAGCCAGGAGAGTCATCGTGACAAGCGTGCTGACGCTGATTACATTCAGATTCCGGCCTGCTGTTCACTGGATTCACACATTTAGGCTGTCAAATGCTGAAAAGATCCCAAACCAGTTTGTTGGGGGAAAATCTCATAATGATTTTTTAAGTTCCTCTGGTCACTCCCAACTCATGAGTGTGTGAAGTGTGAGTCCATCTGTGTAAACACGAACTTTTCCTGGAGATAATCCTCCATATAATGCTGGCTTGGTTTGCAAGGGAGGCTTGGAAGGAAGGATGAGATCCTGTGAACGGCTGCAGGGTATTTCCCAGAGTGGGAGGACACGGGTTCACTGGGCCTCCGCAATGTCATTCAATCTGTCCCGGCACCCAGAGGCAGAGGCCCACATCGCACATTTCCTGTGGCTGAGATTCATGTTGCCCCAACAATTTCCACCCTTTTTCATCCCAGGAATGAAACAAGTAAATAGAGCCTTACATTTTTAGTTTTAACTGCAGCACTGTTGATCTCCAACATGCTTCTTTCACCATGACATAGCTTTTATTATTCATACCACAGCACTGCAGACCTCACTTCCCCCATCACACACACACACACACACACACACTCCCCTCCTCCCTGTCCGACCTCCAGAGATTCCCGTCGGGTGACCTCAGCCTGATGCGAACCGTCTGGTCCTCATTATGTCCCTGACTCACTGCTGGAGCCGGGCTGGACGGAGACGGGCTCCACACCCAGGACCAGATGCTCCGGCTGCCCTCGGCTGTGATGTCATGACGGGGCCCCATGATCGGCGCCGCCCTTTCTTACACCATCATCCCAAACAATGGTGTGATAGAGAGCTGAGGAAAGCTCCGAGGCATTTCATTTCACAGTCTGCCAAATAAGGTCTGAGATGTCCAACATGTGAAGCTTGATTTCATTAGCGAGCGTCAGGCTCTCTCCCAGCGGTGGGTGGGCCGAGTCAGAACCGCCCTCGGCCCCCCAGCCCACCTTCTGACGTGGGACAGACAGTCCATGTCGTCTTTTCTCTGTTGTTCCTCCAGACATCCTCCGTCTCTCCACTGTGTAATTGGATACCTCAGGTGAGTGAGGAGCAGGGCCTGCTGGGCGCCGCTCTCATTAGCTAAACCTTATCGTTAGCAGCCTCTTAGCGCAACATGATCAGCGAGGCTCCGGAGGAACTGTCACATGTTGTAATGGAAGCAGCTCTGTCACACCTGCTCTCACCTGTCCTGCCTCACACTTTGATCCCACGGTCCACTGTCTCATACACACTGGCACACACACACACACACACACACACACACACACACACACACACACACACACACACACACACACACACACACACACACACACACACACACACACACACACACACACACACACACACACACACCATCCTGATCCAGTCAGCTGACTTTGAGAGCCACTTTATCATGAAGGAAAACAAACGAAATGTTCATTTAATGCAGTCAAGCATGGGGCCTGGGGCCCGAGACTGACCAACACAACTAAGTTAAGTATGAGTGATGTGTGTGTTTTAGTGAGAAGACACTGTGAAACAGGAGGATTCCCTCATCAAGTGTTTGTGGGACCTCAATGCGCAAAGCTTTTTACACATAAGTGGTTTTAATAGATGAACACATGAACATTTCAACATATGAAACTTGAAGCAACAGCTACAGCATCTCTCCTATGACTGAATTGTTGTGTAGTTGACCATGCTCTACCTTCACAGTGAGAAATTCTACAAGGAGGCTTTGTTGTGGAATTTGCATGTTCTTGGGATAGGACAGGTTTTCGCGCAGCCCCACTGACAACAGTCTTCCCATTTTATAGGACCCATATTCTACTAAATGGACTTTTCTGTGCTTTAAACATCATAAAAGTGCTATTTGGGGTTCATCTACACCCCAAAGTGTTTTTTCATTGATTCCCTCCAGCTTGAGTTCACAGTGATGTTTCTCTGTTCTACCTGGTGGGGGAGCTCAACACCTTGATTCTATTTGATGACGTCACAGAGCTGGAGAAGCCCCGCCTCCAGGAAGATTGACATGAGTTTCTAAAGGAAGCATCAGTGTTTCCTAGGCTAAAGGAGGTTCTAAAGGAAGCATCAGTGGTTCCTAGGCTAAAGGAAGCATCAGTGTTTCCTAGGCTAAAGGAGACTCTAAAGGAAGCATCAGTGGTTCCTAGGCTAAAGGAGGTTCTAAAGGAAGCATCAGTGTTTCCTAGGCTAAAGGAGGTTCTAAAGGAAGCATCAGTGTTTCCTAGGCTAAAGGAGACTCTAAAGGAAGCATCAGTGTTTCCTAGGCTAAAGGAGGTTCTAAAGGAAGCATCAGTGTTTCCTAGGCTAAAGGAGACTCTAAAGGAAGCATCAGTGTTTCCTAGGCTAAAGGAGACTCTAAAGGAAGCATCAGTGTTTCCTAGGCTAAAGGAGACTCTAAAGGAAGCATCAGTGTTTCCTAGGCTAAAGGAGACTCTAAAGGAAGCATCAGTGTTTCCTAGGCTAAAGGAGACTCTAAAGGAAGCATCAGTGTTTCCTAGGCTAAAGGAGACTCTAAAGGAAGCATCAGTGTTTCCTAGGCTAAAGGAGGTTCTAAAGGAAGCATCAGTGGTTCCTAGGCTAAAGGAAGCATCAGTGTTTCCTAGGCTAAAGGAGACTCTAAAGGAAGCATCAGTGTCTCCTAGGCTAAAGGAGACTCTAAAGGAAGCATCAGTGTTTCCTAGGCTAAAGGAGACTCTAAAGGAAGCATCAGTGTTTCCTAGGCTAAAGGAGACTCTAAAGGAAGCATCAGTGTTTCCTAGGCTAAAGGAGGTTCTAAAGGAAGCATCAGTGGTTCCTAGGCTAAAGGAAGCATCAGTGTTTCCTAGGCTAAAGGAGACTCTAAAGGAAGCATCAGTGTTTCCTAGGCTAAAGGAAGCATCAGTGTTTCCTAGGCTAAAGGAGACTCTAAAGGAAGCATCAGTGTTTCCTAGGCTAAAGGAGACTCTAAAGGAAGCATCAGTGTTTCCTAGGCTAAAGGAGGTTCTAAAGGAAGCATCAGTGTTTCCTAGGCTAAAGGAGGTTCTAAAGGAAGCATCAGTGGTTCCTAGGCTAAAGGAAGCATCAGTGTTTCCTAGGCTAAAGGAGACTCTAAAGGAAGCATCAGTGTTTCCTAGGCTAAAGGAGACTCTAAAGGAAGCATCAGTGTTTCCTAGGCTAAAGGAGACTCTAAAGGAAGCATCAGTGTTTCCTAGGCTAAAGGAGACTCTAAAGGAAGCATCAGTGTTTCCTAGGCTAAAGGAGGTTCTAAAGGAAGCATCAGTGGTTCCTAGGCTAAAGGAAGCATCAGTGTTTCCTAGGCTAAAGGAGACTCTAAAGGAAGCATCAGTGTCTCCTAGGCTCAAGGAGGCTCTAAAGGAAGCATCAGTGTCTCCTAGGCTCAAGGAGGTTCTAAAGGAAGCATCAGTGGTTCCTAGGCTAAAGGAAGCATCAGTGTTTCCTAGGCTAAAGGAAGCATCAGTGTTTCCTAGGCTAAAGGAAGCATCAGTGTTTCCTAGGCTAAAGGAGGTTCTAAAGGAAGCATCAGTGTTTCCTAGGCTCAAGGAGGCTCTAAAGGAAGCATCAGTGTTTCCTAGGCTAAAGGAGGTTCTAAAGGAAGCATCAGTGGTTCCTAGGCTAAAGGAAGCATCAGTGTTTCCTAGGCTAAAGGAGACTCTAAAGGAAGCATCAGTGTCTCCTAGGCTCAAGGAGGCTCTAAAGGAAGCATCAGTGTCTCCTAGGCTCAAGGAGGTTCTAAAGGAAGCATCAGTGTTTCCTAGGCTAAAGGAAGCATCAGTGTTTCCTAGGCTAAAGGAAGCATCAGTGTTTCCTAGGCTAAAGGAGGTTCTAAAGGAAGCATCAGTGTCTCCTAGGCTCAAGGAGGCTCTAAAGGAAGATGGAGCCTCTTTTCCTAAGCTAAACTACGTTTCTGACTGCGCTGAGAAATGAACCCAATCATGTCAAATGAGCCAGAAGGACCTACTTTTACCGGACCACTCTGGGAAAAAAACGATGAAGGTTTTCTAACTTCATCAGTTTGTTGAGTGCAGCTGGGAGGTGGTCACATCTTCAGTGTCAATATTGATGGTTTTCAATGAGTTCAAAGATTCCTAGTAATAGAGGTCAGCTTTACAGCACTACAAAAATGACTCAAATCGATGTAGTACATGTGAAGTGTGTGTAACTGTGCCCCAGCAGAAACCTGGCAAAAGGGTGAAATCTGGCCTTGTTGAAGCGACCAGCATCAGGAGAAGCTGGTCCGCAGTGTTGTTGTCCAGTAAGAGTTGTGGGGTTACCGGGTCAGGGGCAAAGGCCATGGCATCATCGTTTTCAGCAAATGTGCATCTTTTCCGTCCACACGTCAAAGTCAAGGCAACATTTTACGGTTCCTCCTCCCTGGAACCTGTTTTCAGGCTCCTAAACGCCGTGCCGTGAGGGTGGAAAGGCTTCTCATGTGGAGTTCCAGTCACTCACTGCTCCACCTTGGCTTGGAAATCACTTGAATGCCACAGGATTGCAACAGTTCAGGTCCTCAGTAACACGAGACCCATACAATAGCATTCAATAAGTGATCAATAACATTGGATCTGTTCAGTTTAGCCATTCATAAATAATTGAGGATATTACATGTGTATGAATAGAAAGCACCAGAAAGTCTCCGAGTGAAGAAAGTGCTTCTGATGATGAGTGATCAGCCACTCTGTTTCAATCTGGTTCTCCTCAACCTCCCTTTGCTTGGCGCTGAGCCCAGTCCTTCTCAAATAACTGTCAGACCTTTTTTCACCTCCTTCCTCTTCCTCTTCACTCCCTGCTCGCTCTTTCTCTGTCCAATTTGTTTCTTGAATTTGTCCTTCCAAGAAAACCAGAGGACTTCTCCGTCCTGCTCCACCCACACTGTGATTAGTTCAAGGAATAAATAGAGTTGGAGGCGAGTTCCATGTCGTTGGAAGGAAAACATCCACGTTAAAGACTTGAGGAGTTTCAACTCTGTGCTGGGAAATGATAGAAAAGCTCCCTGAGGAGAGATGTGAGGCTGGAGGAGCTGAAAGACATGTAGACACAGCAGGGAGTCCCAGAGCTCCACCAGGTGGGACTCCTCACTGCTTCGCCTCCCTCATGTCACCTGGAGGAAGAGAGGAACACTTCAGACTTTGTATGATTTGTGGTCACCATGTTGCCTCTTGCTGGTCGTGAGCTTCTCATCGGCGCCCCCCGACCCACCCACCCAGTGAAACTACTGTATAAGCAACACATAAAAAGACCCACGTCTGTTTTATATTCCTTTTGTTTGCAGTCCAGACAAGAATCTGTTATCTCATATTTTCAGGAGACTCTTAAATTATAAAGTTTCATATTTTGTCAAAAAACAACCCCGAGTGTGCTCACTGATTGTGCCTGCAGCTGACAAAGGTTGAGTTTAAAATGTGTCAGTGAGATAACCCTGAGCAAAGACAGATTAAATCCAGAACAAAGCAGGAACAGAGAAAATCTGAAATGACACAGAAAGGTATAAAAGAGCTTAGCGGGACAAAACACCTAAACACATTTGAACTACATTTCACCAATGCAACATCTGTGTTATAAATATATCAAATGAACTATTATATAGAAACCATGAGCTTTACGAGCTGTGTTATCTTCATTTTAAAGGATAGACATGTTTAGTGGCTCTAGATGAGTTTTCTGTGGTTTAAAACGAGACATATGTCTATTTTAGTTATGAAGTTTACAAACCTCTGGTCTATGTCCTCTGAAACGCCACCTTGTGGTAACATAGGTATCACAGGACTGGGTGACCCACAGCACAGCACTTTTCCTTTCTGTTTCACTCCATTATTTTCAATATTTAAGGTTTCTATCAAATGCTAGAAGAATTATACTTATGGGGGATGTTTCTGTTTCATCAGAAACTTTCAGAGGACAGATTTTCTCTGATCTGATGAAGGAGGCGGAGCATCAAAAATCTGGTTTTCTTCTGCCTGCTGAACCCAAAATATTTTGGTTAGCAAATAATGAACCTTTGCTGTGAGGAGACGATGGAAGCTGAGCCTGAAGAGCCCTGTAGAGCCCGAAGAGCCTGTAGAGCCCGAAGAGCCTGTAGAGCCTGAAGAGCCTGTAGAGCCTATAGAGCCTGAAGAGCCTGTAGAGCCTGAAGAGCCTGTAGAGCCTGTAGAGCCTGAAGAGCCTGTAGAGCCTGTAGAGCCTGAAGAGCCTGTAGAGCCTGAAGAGCCTGTAGAGCCTGTAGAGCCTGAAGAGCCTGTAGAGCCTGAAGAGCCTGTAGAGCCTATAGAGCCTGAAGAGCCTGTAGAGCCTGAAGAGCCTGAAGTGCCTGTAGAGCCTGAAGAGCCTGAAGTGCCTGTAGAACCTGTAGAGCCTGTAGAGCCTGAAGAGCCTGAAGTGCCTGAAGAGCCTGAAGAGCCTGAAGAGCCTGAAGTGCCTGTAGAGCCTGAAGAGCCTGAAGAGCCTGTAGAGCCTGAAGTGCCTGTAGAGCCTGTAGAGCCTGAAGAGCCTGTAGAGCCTGAAGTGCCTGAAGAGCCTGTAGAGCCTGAAGAGCCTGTAGAGCCTGAGGAGCCTGTAGAGCCTGAAGAGCCTGTAGAGCCTGAGGAGCCTGTAGAGCCTGTAGAGCCTGAAGAGCCAGACAGAAGAAAGCTGTCCACAGGTTCAACGGCCTGCTCTCATCTGAAATCATTGCTTTGGTCTTTCACTCTTTTGATCAGGGAACCTCAATCGGGTTCATTCTGAAACATATTTCATCTGCCAGGTGTCCTGATAACCAAAGTCTATGTGTAAGAGTCGGACAGTGAAGACTGAATCCACTGCAGTGGAGATATGTGATCCCAGCTAAAGGATAGAATCTCTTTATTGTCATTAGAATAAGTGCAATGAAACTTGAAAGTGTCAAGCCCTGAACAAAAAGGAGGAAGAACACGAGCCAGCAGCCAAAGCTCATTTACCCTCTACTTCAGATACGTAAAGGGACGGGCAGAACGTGTTCCGTGTTCACGGCACATATTGTGATCCTTCCTGCCGTCACCGGCATTATCACTACTACTGCTCTTCTTATTGCTATTTCACCACGATGTGGACTGAGTGGCGCCCTCTGGTGACAGAAATGAAAAATAGGGTGAGGGTCAGTTGTTGTCAGGTTTAGTTGTTGTTGAGGTCAGTTGTTCTTAGGGTCAGTTGTTGTCAGGGTCAGTTGTTGAGGTCAGTTGTTGAGGTCAGTTGTTGTCAGGGTCAGTTGTTGAGGTCAGTTGTTGTCAGGGTCAGTTGGTGTCAGGGTCAGTTGTTGTCAGGGTCAGTTGTTGAGGTCAGTTGTTGTCAGGGTCAGTTGTTGAGGTCAGTTGTTGAGGTCAGTTGTTGAGGTCAGTTGTTGTCAGGGTCAGTTGTTGAGGTCAGTTGTTGTCAGAGTCAGTTGTTGAGGTCAGTTGTTGTCAGGGTCAGTTGTTGAGGTCAGTTGTTGAGGTCAGTTGTTGTCAGGGTCAGTTGTTGAGGTCAGTTGTTGTCAGGGTCAGTTGTTGTCAGGGTCAGTTGTCAGGGTCAGTTGTCAGGGTCAGTTGTTGAGGTCAGTTGTTGTCAGGGTCAGTTGTTGAGGTCAGTTGTTGTCAGGGTCAGTTGTTGTCAGGGTCCGTTGTTGTCAGGGTCAGTTGTTGAGGTCAGCTGTTGTCAGGGTCAGTTGTTCTCAGGGTCAGTTGTTGTGGTCAGTTGTTGTCAGGGTCAGTTGTTGTCAGGGTCAGTTGTTGAGGTCAGTTGTTGTCAGGGTCAGTTGGTGTCAGGGTCAGTTGTTGTCAGGGTCAGTTGTTGAGGTCAGTTGTTGTCAGGGTCAGTTGGTGTCAGGGTCAGTTGTTGTCAGGGTCAGTTGTTGAGGTCAGTTGTTGAGGTCAGTTGTTGTCAGGGTCAGTTGTTGTCAGGGTCAGTTGGTGTCAGGGTCAGTTGTTGAGGTCAGTTGTTGTCAGGGTCAGTTGTTGTCAGGGTCAGTTGTTGAGGTCAGTTGTTGAGGTCAGTTGTTGTCAGGGTCAGTTGTTGTCAGGGTCAGTTGTTGAGGTCAGTTGGTGTCAGGGTCAGTTGTTGTCAGGGTCAGTTGTTGAGGTCAGTTGTTGAGGTCAGTTGTTGTCAGGGTCAGTTGTTGAGGTCAGTTGTTGAGGTCAGTTGTTGTCAGGGTCAGTTGTTGAGGTCAGTTGTTGTCAGGGTCAGTTGTTGTCAGGGTCAGTTGTTGAGGTCAGTTGTTGTCAGGGTCAGTTGTTGAGGTCAGTTGTTGAGGTCAGTTGTTGTCAGGGTCAGTTGGTGTCAGGGTCAGTTGTTGTCAGGGTCAGTTGTTGAGGTCAGTTCTTGTCAGGGTCAGTTGTTGTCAGGGTCAGTTGGTGTCAGGGTCAGTTGTTGAGGTCAGTTGTTGTCAGGGTCAGTTGTTGTCAGAGTCAGTTGTTGAGGTCAGTTGTTGAGGTCAGTTGTTGTCAGGGTCAGTTGTTGAGGTCAGTTGTTGAGGTCAGTTGTTGTCAGGGTCAGTTGTTGAGGTCAGTTGTTGAGGTCAGTTGTTGTCAGGGTCAGTTGTTGAGGTCAGTTGTTGAGGTCAGTTGTTGTCAGGGTCAGTTGGTGTCAGGGTCAGTTGTTGAGGTCAGTTGGTGTCAGGGTCAGTTGTTGAGGTCAGTTGTTGTCAGGGTCAGTTGTTGTCAGGGTCAGTTGTTGAGGTCAGTTGTTTAGGTCAGTTGTTGTCAGGGTCAGTTGGTGTCAGGGTCAGTTGTTGTCAGGGTCAGTTGTTGAGGTCAGTTCTTGTCAGGGTCAGTTGTTGTCAGGGTCAGTTGGTGTCAGGGTCAGTTGTTGAGGTCAGTTGTTGTCAGGGTCAGTTGTTGTCAGAGTCAGTTGTTGAGGTCAGTTGTTGAGGTCAGTTGTTGTCAGGGTCAGTTGTTGAGGTCAGTTGTTGAGGTCAGTTGTTGAGGTCAGTTGTTGAGGTCAGTTGTTGTCAGGGTCAGTTGTTGAGGTCAGTTGTTGAGGTCAGTTGTTGTCAGGGTCAGTTGTTGAGGTCAGTTGGTGTCAGGGTCAGTTGTTGTCAGGGTCAGTTGTTGAGGTCAGTTGTTGTCAGGGTCAGTTGTTGAGGTCAGTTGTTGTCAGGGTCAGTTGTTGAGGTCAGTTGTTGTCAGGGTCAGTTGTTGTCAGAGTCAGTTGTTGAGGTCAGTTGTTGAAGTCAGTTGTTGTCAGGGTCAGTTGTTGAGGTCAGTTGTTGAGGTCAGTCTTTGAGGTCAGTTGTTGAGGTCAGTTGTTGTCAGGGTCAGTTGTTGAGGTCAGTTGTTGAGGTCAGTTATTGTCAGGGTCAGTTGGTGTCAGGGTCAGTTGTTGAGGTCAGTTGGTGTCAGGGTCAGTTGTTGAGGTCAGTTGTTGTCAGGGTCAGTTGTTGTCAGGGTCAGTTGTTGAGGTCAGTTGTTTAGGTCAGTTGTTGTCAGGGTCAGTTGGTGTCAGGGTCAGTTGTTGTCAGGGTCAGTTGTTGAGGTCAGTTCTTGTCAGGGTCAGTTGTTGTCAGGGTCAGTTGTTGTCAGGGTCAGTTGTTGAGGTCAGTTGTTGAGGTCAGTTGTTGAGGTCAGTTGTTGAGGTCAGTTGTTGTCAGGGTCAGTTGTTGTCAGGGTCAGTTGTTGTCAGGGTCAGTTGTCTTCAGGGTCAGTTGTTGTCAGGGTCAGTTGTTGTCAGGGTCAGTTGTTGAGGTCAGTTGTCTTCAGGGTCAGTTGTCTTCAGGGTCAGTTGTCTTCAGGGTCAGTTGTCAGGGTCAGTTGTTGAGGTCAGTTGTTGAGGTCAGTTGTTGTCAGGGTCAGTTGTTGTCAGGGTCAGTTGTTGTCAGGGTCAGTTGTTGAGGTCAGTTGTCGTCAGGGTCAGTTGTTGTCAGGGTCAGTTGTTGTCAGGGTCAGTTGTTGAGGTCAGTTGTTGTCAGGGTCAGTTGTCTTCAGGGTCAGTTTTCTTCAGGGTCAGTTGTTGTCAGGGTCAGTTGTTGTCAGGGTCAGTTGTTGAGGTCAGTTGTTGAGGTCAGTTGTTGTCAGGGTCAGTTGTTGTCAGGGTCAGTTGGTGTCAGGGTCAGTTGGTGTCAGGGTCAGTTGTTGTCAGGGTCCGTTGTTGCGGTCAGTTGTTGTCAGGGTCAGTTGTTGTCAGGGTCAGTTGTTGTCAGGGTCAGTTGTTGAGGTCAGTTGTTGAGGTCAGTTGTTGTCAGGGTCAGTTGTTGTCAGGGTCAGTTGTTGTCAGGGTCAGTTGTCTTCAGGGTCAGTTGTTGTCAGGGTCAGTTGTTGAGGTCAGTTGTCTTCAGGGTCAGTTGTCTTCAGGGTCAGTTGTCTTCAGGGTCAGTTGTCAGGGTCAGTTGTTGAGGTCAGTTGTTGAGGTCAGTTGTTGTCAGGGTCAGTTGTTGTCAGGGTCAGTTGGTGTCAGGGTCAGTTGTTGTCAGGGTCAGTTGTTGAGGTCAGTTGTTGTCAGGGTCAGTTGTTGTCAGGGTCAGTTGTTGAGGTCAGTTGTTGTCAGGGTCAGTTGTTGAGGTCAGTTGTTGTCAGGGTCAGTTGTTGTCAGGGTCAGTTGTTGTCAGGGTCAGTTGTTGAGGTCAGTTGTTGTCAGGGTCAGTTGTTGTCAGGGTCAGTTGTTGTCAGGGTCAGTTGGTGTCAGGGTCAGTTGTTGTCAGGGTCAGTTGTTGAGGTCAGTTGTTGTCAGGGTCAGTTGTTGTCAGGGTCAGTTGGTGTCAGGGTCAGTTGGTGTCAGGGTCAGTTGGTGTCAGGGTCAGTTGTTGAGGTCAGTTGTTGTCAGGGTCAGTTGTTGTCAGGGTCAGTTGTTGTCAGGGTCAGTTGTTGAGGTCAGTTGTTGTCAGGGTCAGTTGTTGTCAGGGTCAGTTGTTGTCAGGGTCAGTTGGTGTCAGGGTCAGTTGTTGTCAGGGTCAGTTGGTGTCAGGGTCAGTTGTTGTCAGGGTCAGTTGTTGAGGTCAGTTGTTGTCAGGGTCAGTTGTTGTCAGGGTCAGTTGTTGTCAGGGTCAGTTGGTGTCAGGGTCAGTTGTTGTCAGGGTCAGTTGTTGTCAGGGTCAGTTGTTGTCAGGGTCAGTTGTTGTCAGGGTCAGTTGTTGAGGTCAGTTGTTGTCAGGGTCAGTTGTTGTCAGGGTCAGTTGGTGTCAGGGTCAGTTGTTGTCAGGGTCAGTTGTTGTCAGGGTCAGTTGGTGTCAGGGTCAGTTGTTGTCAGGGTCAGTTGTTGAGGTCAGTTGTTGTCAGGGTCAGTTGTTGTCAGAGTCAATTGTTGAGGTCAGTTGTTGTCAGGGTCAGTTGGTGTCAGGGTCAGTTGTTGTCAGGGTCAGTTGGTGTCAGGGTCAGTTGTTGTCAGGGTCAGTTGTTGAGGTCAGTTGTTGTCAGGGTCAGTTGTTGTCAGGGTCAATTGTTGAGGTCAGTTGTTGTCAGGGTCAGTTGGTGTCAGGGTCAGTTGTTGTCAGGGTCAGTTGGTGTCAGGGTCAGTTGTTGTCAGGGTCAGTTGGTGAGGTCAGTTGTTGTCAGGGTCAGTTGTTGAGGTCAGTTGTTGTCAGGGTCAGTTGTTGTCAGGGTCAGTTGTTGAGGTCAGTTGAAGGGTTAAAGCTGTGATGTGTTCAGCTTTAGGAACAGAGTGTTTCAGAAACGTTCGTCCTTCTTCACATTGGGACTAAATGAACATTTGATGGTCTTGCCACCATCTTGTTTCCCCAAAGGACTGACCTTCAGACCACTGTGGCCGGCCTCTGTGCCGGATGCGGTCCAGACCAGGCCCAGGATCCCACAAGTCCACATCCCTTTCATCATCCCTCCTCGGCCGTCCAGCCCCGGGCAGCCGTCCAGCCCCGGGCAGCCATCCAGCCCCGGGCAGCCATCCAGCCCCGTGGTGGAGAAGGGCGAGGCGGGACCCCCGGGATACGTCCGCAGGGTGACGGTGCGACGAGGCTCAGAACAGTCTTCCAGAGAGCCTTTCACCGGCTTTGCTGGAGCACCAGGTGAGGGGCGGCCGAGAGGGGAGGGGAGGGGCAGCCGAGAGGGGAGGAGCCGAGAGGGGAGGGGAGGGGCAGCCGAGAGGGGAGGAGCCGAGAGGGGAGGGGAGGGGCAGCCGAGAGGGGAGGAGCCGAGAGGGGAGGGGAGGGGCAGCCGAGAGGGGAGGGGAGGGGCAGCCGAGAGGGGAGGAGCCGAGAGGGGAGGGGCTGCCGAGAGGGGAGGGGAGGAGCCGAGAGGGGAGGGGAGGGGCAGCCGAGAGGGGAGGAGCCGAGAGGGGAGGGGAGGGGCAGCCGAGAGGGGAGGAGCCGAGAGGGGAGGGGAGGGGCAGCCGAGAGGGGAGGAGCCAAGAGGGGAGGGGAGGGGCTGCCGAGAGGGGAGGAGCCAATATGGGAGGGGAGGGGCTGCCTAGAGGGGAGGAGCCGAGAGGGGAGGGGAGGGGCAGCCGAGAGGGGAGGAGTCGAGAGGGGAGGGGAGGGGCAGCCGAGAGGGGAGGAGCCAAGAGGGGAGGGGAGGGGCAGCCGAGAGGGGAGGGGAGGAGCCGAGAGGGGAGGAGCCGAGAGGGGAGGGGAGGGGCAGCCGAGAGGGGAGGAGCCGAGAGGGGAGGGGCTGCCGAGAGGGGAGGAGCCGAGAGGGGAGGGGAGGGGCAGCCGAGAGGGGAGGAGCCGAGAGGGGAGGAGCCGAGAGGGGAGGAGCTGAGAGGGTCGGGGCAGGGACCCAGGCAGACCTTCTCTCTCCCAGGTCTGCTTGGATTGTCAGCTGGATCCAAACACAGCTGGTCTGCATATTTCATCACACACACACACACACACACACACACACACACACACACACACACACACACACACACACACACACACACACACACACACACACACACACACACACACTACCAAAAACAACACTAAGAGAAAAGTGATGATGAGAAGCGCCTCCCTGTAAACAAGCTTGTGGTGATTCAGTGTGGTTTGCTGCAGGTCCTCAGTTCTGGTTCGAGTACTTTGTCCTGTTTTCCCTCATGTGTCCACGTCTTCATTCTCATCAGGGTCTTGTTGGTAGTTTGTATTTGTCCTGTTTTCCCTCATGTGTCCACGTCTTCATTCTCATCAGGGTCTTGTTGGTAGTTTGTATTTGTCCTGTTTTCCCTCATGTGTCCACGTCTTCATTCTCATCAGGGTCTTGTTGGTAGTTTGTATTTGTCCTGTTTTCCCTCATGTGTCCACGTCTTCATTCTCATCAGGGTCTTGTTGGTAGTTTGTATTTGTCCTGTTTTCCCTCATGTGTCCACGTCTTCATTCTCATCAGGGTCTTGTTGGTAGTTTGTATTTGTCCTGTTTTCCCTCATGTGTCCACGTCTTCATTCTCATCAGGGTCTTGTTGGTAGTTTGTATTTGTCCTGTTTTCCCTCATGTGTCCACGTCTTCATTCTCATCAGGGTCTTGTTGGTAGTTTGTATTTGTCCTGTTTTCCCTCATGTGTCCTCGTCTTCATTCTCATCAGGGTCTTGTTGGTAGTTTGTATTTGTCCTGTTTTCCCTCATGTGTCCACGTCTTCATTCTCATCAGGGTCTTGTTGGTAGTTTGTATTTGTCCTGTTTTCCCTCATGTGTCCACGTCTTCATTCTCATCAGGGTCTTGTTGGTAGTTTGTATTTGTCCTGTTTTCCCTCATGTGTCCACGTCTTCATTCTCATCAGGGTCTTGTTGGTAGTTTGTATTTGTTCTGTTTTCCCTCATGTGTCCACGTCTTCATTCTCATCAGGGTCTTGTTGGTAGTTTGTATTTGTCCTGTTTTCCCTCATGTGTCCACGTCTTCATTCTCATCAGGGTCTTGCTGGTAGTTTGTATTGTATTTGTCCTGTTCTCCCTCATGTGTCCACGTCTTCATTCTCATCAGGGTCTTGTTGGTAGTTTGTATTTGTCCTGTTTTCCCTCATGTGTCCACGTCTTCATTCTCATCAGGGTCTTGTTGGTAGTTTGTATTTGTCCTGTTTTCCCTCATGTGTCCACGTCTTCATTCTCATCAGGGTCTTGCTGGTAGTTTGTATTTGTCCTGTTTTCCCTCATGTGTCCACGTCTTCATTCTCATCAGGGTCTTGTTGGTAGTTTGTATTTGTCCTGTTTTCCCTCATGTGTCCACGTCTTCATTCTCATCAGGGTCTTGTTGGTAGTTTGTATTTGTCCTGTTTTCCCTCATGTGTCCACGTCTTCATTCTCATCAGGGTCTTGTTGGTAGTTTGTATTTGTCCTGTTTTCCCTCATGTGTCCACGTCTTCATTCTCATCAGGGTCTTGTTGGTAGTTTGTATTTGTCCTGTTTTCCCTCATGTGTCCACGTCTTCATTCTCATCAGGGTCTTGTTGGTAGTTTGTATTTGTCCTGTTTTCCCTCATGTGTCCACGTCTTCATTCTCATCAGGGTCTTGTTGGTAGTTTGTATTTGTCCTGTTTTCCCTCATGTGTCCACGTCTTCATTCTCATCAGGGTCTTGTTGGTAGTTTGTATTTGTCCTGTTTTCCCTCATGTGTCCACGTCTTCATTCTCATCAGGGTCTTGTTGGTAGTTTGTATTTGTCCTGTTTTCCCTCATGTGTCCACGTCTTCATTCTCATCAGGGTCTTGTTGGTAGTTTGTATTTGTCCTGTTTTCCCTCATGTGTCCACGTCTTCATTCTCATCAGGGTCTTGTTGGTAGTTTGTATTTGTCCTGTTTTCCCTCATGTGTCCACGTCTTCATTCTCATCAGGGTCTTGTTGGTAGTTTGTATTTGTCCTGTTTTCCCTCATGTGTCCACGTCTTCATTCTCATCAGGGTCTTGTTGGTAGTTTGTATTTGTCCTGTTTTCCCTCATGTGTCCACGTCTTCATTCTCATCAGGGTCTTGTTGGTAGTTTGTATTTGTCCTGTTTTCCCTCATGTGTCCACGTCTTCATTCTCATCAGGGTCTTGTTGGTAGTTTGTATTTGTCCTGTTTTCCCTCATGTGTCCACGTCTTCATTCTCATCAGGGTCTTGCTGGTAGTTTGTATTTGTGACCAGGGTTTTCATAAAGAGGATGGTTCACAGCCTGCTGGATCTCAGTCTGGACCCGTAAGGCTGAGGGGTCCAGTCCTGGTCCTGTAGGTCTGTCCCTGTTGTAACACACCTGATTGCAATCAGGGGCCTCTCATTGCGCTTTTTTACCAGCTTGATGATGACATCATCAGGAGAGCCAGGAGTGTTGAAACAGGGACACCTGGACCCCTAAGCCCCCTACACCACCATGCTGTTACCAGTAGAGCCACAAGAGGTTGTGTTGATCTCAAAAGCCCCGTTTCCACCGCACAAAGAGTGCCGGCCTAGACCGGTCTAAACCGCTCCGGTTCACGTGTCGCGACAGGAATGCGGTCTAAACCACTCCAGACCGCTCCAAAGGCCACCGCTTTTCCGCTCCCCTTCCGTTGGGGTACCAGGACCATGGAACGGGTCTGAGTTTGAGCTGCTGTCTGCTGATTGGTCAGTGATTTACGACACGCCCTCAATATTTTAATGTATCTGTGGTTTTTATTTTCCTTTTCTTTTCTTTGCTGCTCAACTTTAGTGTTTGTTGTTAAAGAGCGACTTGAGGCAGGGGGAGACCGGGGGGAGGGACTTTGCATCACGTTGGAGTTTTCTGTTAGCAGCATAGCGCTCGCCGTGGCGCTGATGTGCGTCCGGGACACGGGAGTCTGGAGCTCTCGTCTCCGGCGCTGACCGCGCTCCGGCAGCTCTGCTTCCCAGAGGCGGTCAGCGTTCTGTTCAGCCATGGTCAGTGGCGCTTTATCGCGGGGACGGACCGCGGCGCTGAGCTGCCGGACCGCGATCAGCGCCGGAGTGGAGAGCCTCCTGCGTTTGAGCAGAAAGCTCAGACTCCCGTGTCTGTGCCTCAGCCAACCGGGGGGAACGCTCCGGCCACTTACCCCGCCCCCCAGCGCTCGAGTGCGGGGCAAGTGGCCGAGCGTTCGCTCTCTCACAACAAACACGGAAGTTGCGGCTGCAGCTCTCCGCTGCAAAAAATGACTGCTGCAAAAAGTAACTTTTTTTTTTTCCGCTGCAAAAAATAACAGTGCAAAGTGGAGAATTTAAACAACAACAGAGGATTCATAAGATCTACATCTGACGACTTTCTCTTCTGTTATAATGTCACATTTCTGCGGAGCTCATAAGCCCCGCCCACTTTTCACGCTCCTCTCTGCAGTGGGGACGCGACCCAAAATTTCGGTCGGGGTCTCTATTCCGTACCGCTCCGTACCGCTCCGCTCCGCCCCGGCACTTGTGTGCGGTGGAGACGGGGCTAAAGCAAAGGAAACATGTGGGTGTGAGTGTGAGCCGGCCTCACCAACGTCTCTTCACCTGCAGCTCCTGCAGAAGCACAGAGGGCCTGGACCTCCACCCAGCACACACCGGGGGACGCTCCAGGTCCTGGCCTTCCTCCTGCAGCCACAGCAAGGAGGGGGGCCTGGACCTCCACCCAGCACACACCGGGGGACGCTCCAGGTACTGGCCTTCCTCCTGCAGCCACAGCAAGGAGACGTTCTGGCTGCAGTGCAGTAATCAAAGTGTGTGTGTGTGTGTGTGCAGTGGACAGTCCGGACCAGTACTCCTTCTCTGCTGGCCTCACTCAGCAGCCCTTCACCGGGGACTTCGGCATCATCCGCTTTAACAGGGTCCTGCTCAACGACGGGGGGCACTACAACCCCCACACAGGTACACACACACAATTCATTAACAACACCTTCCAGTGTCGCTACAACCCCCAAACAGGTACACACACACAATTCATTAACAACACCTTCCAGTGTCGCTACAACCCCCACACAGGTACACACACACAATTCATTAACAACACCTTCCAGTGTCGCTACAACCCCCACACAGGTACACACACACAATTCATTAACAACACCTTCCAGTGTCACTACAACCCCCACACAGGTACACACACACAATTCATTAACAACACCTTCCAGTGGCACTACAACCCCCACACAGGTACACACACACAATTCATTAACAACACCTTCCAGTGTCGCTACAACCCCCACACAGGTACACACACACAATTCATTAACAACACCTTCCAGTGGCACTACAACCCCCACACAGGTACACACACACAATTCATTAACAACACCTTCCAGTGTCGCTACAACCCCCACACAGGTACACACACACAATTCATTAACAACACCTTCCAGTGTCGCTACAACCCCCACACAGGTACACACACACAATTCATTAACAACACCTTCCAGTGTCGCTACAACCCCCACACAGGTACACACACACAATTCATTAACAACACCTTCCAGTGTCGCTACAACCCCCACACAGGTACACACACACAATTCATTAACAACTCCTTCCAGTGGCACTACAACCCCCACACAGGTACACACACACAATTCATTAACAACACCTTCCAGTGGCACTACAACCCCCACACAGGTACACACACACAATTCATTAACAACACCTTCCAGTGTCACTGCAACCCCCACACAGGTACGCACACACAATTCATTAACAACACCTTCCAGTGTCACTGCAACCCCCACACAGGTACACACACACAATTCATTAACAACACCTTCCAGTGTCGCTACAACCCCCACACAGGTACACACACACAATTCATTAACAACACCTTCCAGTGGCACTACAACCCCCACACAGGTACACACACACAATTCATTAACAACACCTTCCAGTGTCGCTACAACCCCCACACAGGTACACACACACAATTCATTAACAACACCTTCCAGTGTCGCTACAACCCCCACACAGGTACACACACACAATTCATTAACAACACCTTCCAGTGTCGCTACAACCCCCACACAGGTACACACACACAATTCATTAACAACACCTTCCAGTGTCGCTACAACCCCCACACAGGTACACACACACAATTCATTAACAACACCTTCCAGTGGCACTACAACCCCCACACAGGTACACACACACAATTCATTAACAACACCTTCCAGTGGCACTACAACCCCCACACAGGTACACACACACAATTCATTAACAACACCTTCCAGTGGCACTACAACCCCCACACAGGTACACACACACAATTCATTAACAACACCTTCCAGTGGCACTACAACCCCAACACAGGTACACACACACAATTCATTAACAACACCTTCCAGTGGCACTACAAACCCACACAGGTACACACACACAATTCATTAACAACACCTTCCAGTGGCACTGCAACCCCCACACAGGTACACACACACAATTCATTAACAACACCTTCCAGTGGCACTACAACCCCCACACAGGTACACACACACAATTCATTAACAACACCTTCCAGTGGCACTACAAACCCACACAGGTACACACACACACGCACACACAATTCATTAACAACACCTTCCAGTGTCACTACAACCCCCACACAGGTACACACACACAATTCATTAACAACACCTTCCAGTGGCACTACAAACCCACACAGGTACACACACACACACACACACACACACAATTCATTAACAACACCTTCCAGTGTCACTACAACCCCCACACAGGTACACACACACACACACACACACACAATTCATTAACAACACCTTCCAGTGGCACTACAACCCCCACACAGGTACACGCACACAATTCATTAACAACACCTTCCAGTGTCGCTACAACCCCCACACAGGTACACACACACAATTCATTAACAACACCTTCCAGTGTCACTACAACCCCCACACAGGTACACACACACAATTCATTAACAACACCTTCCAGTGGCACTACAACCCCCACACAGGTACACACACACAATTCATTAACAACACCTTCCAGTGGCACTACAAACCCACACAGGTACACACACACACGCACACACAATTCATTAACACCTTCCAGTGTCACTACAACCCCCACACAGGTACACACACACAATTCATTAACAACACCTTCCAGTGGCACTACAAACCCACACAGGTACACACACACACACACACACACAATTCATTAACAACACCTTCCAGTGTCACTACAACCCCCACACAGGTACACACACACACACACACACACACAATTCATTAACAACACCTTCCAGTGGCACTACAACCCCCACACAGGTACACGCACACAATTCATTAACAACACCTTCCAGTGTCGCTACAACCCCCACACAGGTACACACACACAATTCATTAACAACACCTTCCAGTGTCACTACAACCCCCACACAGGTACACACACACAATTCATTAACAACACCTTCCAGTGGCACTACAACCCCCACACAGGTACACACACACACACACACACACACACACAATTCATTAACAACACCTTCCAGTGTCACTACAACCCCCACACAGGTACACACACACAATTCATTAACAACACCTTCCAGTGTCACTACAACCCCCACACAGGTACACACACACAATTCATTAACAACACCTTCCAGTGTCACTACAACCCCCACACAGGTACACACACACAATTCATTAACAACACCTTCCAGTGTCGCTACAACCCCCACACAGGTACACACACACACACAATTCATTAACAACACCTTCCAGTGTCACTACAACCCCCACACAGGTACACACACACAATTCATTAACAACACCTTCCAGTGGCACTACAACCCCCACACAGGTACACACACACAATTCATTAACAACACCTTCCAGTGGCACTACAACCCCCACACAGGTACACACACACAATTCATTAACAACACCTTCCAGTGGCACTACAAACCCACACAGGTACACACACACACACACACACAATTCATTAACAACACCTTCCAGTGTCACTACAACCCCCACACAGGTACACACACACACACAGGTACACACACACACACACACACACACACAAACACACACACACACACACACGCACACACACACACACTAACACATCCAGTGTCACTCTATGTTTAAAACTGATTTTCCGGGCCGAACATAACAAATGTAACAAATATACTGACTTTATAACAACAACAGCAGAAGAGACAAGACTAATAGCTTCTAATGTGACAAGTTGATCAGGAACATCTGGTTTCATCTGGACATGAGACAGAGGATGGACATGAGACTGAGGTTGGACATGAGACTGTGAGGTTGGACATGAGACTGAGGATGGACATGAGACTGAGTGGTTGGACATGAGACTGTGAGGTTGGACATGAGACTGAGGATGGACATGAGACTGAGTGGTTGGAAATGAGCCTGAGAGGTTGGACATGAGACTGAGGTTGGACATGAGACTGAGTGGTTGGACATGAGACTGAGGTATGGACATGAGACTGTGAGGTTGGACATGAGCCTGTGGTTGGACATGAGACTGTGAGGTTGGACATGAGACTGAGGATGGACATGAGACTGAGGATGGACATGAGACTGAGATTGGACATGAGACATGAACCTGAGGATGGACATGAGACAGAGGTTGGACATGAGACTGAGGATGGACATGAGACTGAGATTGGACATGAGACATGAACATGAGGATGGACATGAGACAGAGGTTGGACATGAGCCTGAGAGGATGGACATCAGACTGAGGATGGACATGCGACTGAGGTTGGACATGAGACAGAGGATGGACATGAGACAGAGGTTGGACATGAGACTGAGGATGGACATGAGACTGAGATTGGACATGAGACATGAACCTGAGGATGGACATGAGACAGAGGTTGGACATGAGCCTGAGAGGATGGACATCAGACTGAGGATGGACATGAGACTGAGGTTGGACATGAGACAGAGGATGGACATGAGACTGAGGATGGACATGAGACAGAGGATGGACATGAGACAGAGGATGGACATGAGACTGAGGTTGGACATGAGACTGTGAGGTTGGACATGAGACTGAGGATGGACATGAGACTGAGTGGTTGGACATGAGACTGTGAGGTTGGACATGAGACTGAGGATGGACATGAGACTGAGTGGTTGGAAATGAGCCTGAGAGGTTGGACATGAGACTGAGGTTGGACATGAGACTGAGGATGGACATGAGACTGAGGATGGACATGAGACTGAGATTGGACATGAGACATGAACCTGAGGATGGACATGAGACAGAGGATGGACATGAGACTGAGGATGGACATGAGACAGAGGATGGACATGAGACAGAGGTTGGACATGAGCCTGAGAGGATGGACATCAGACTGAGGATGGACATGCGACTGAGGTTGGACATGAGACAGAGGATGGACATGAGACAGAGGTTGGACATGAGACTGAGGATGGACATGAGACTGAGATTGGACATGAGACATGAACCTGAGGATGGACATGAGACAGAGGTTGGACATGAGCCTGAGAGGATGGACATCAGACTGAGGATGGACATGAGACTGTGAGGTTGGACATGAGACTGAGGATGGACATGAGACTGAGGATGGACATGAGACTGAGATTGGACATGAGACATGAACCTGAGGATGGACATGAGACAGAGGATGGACATGAGACTGAGGATGGACATGAGACAGAGGATGGACATGAGACAGAGGTTGGACATGAGCCTGAGAGGATGGACATCAGACTGAGGATGGACATGCGACTGAGGTTGGACATGAGACAGAGGATGGACATGAGACAGAGGTTGGACATGAGACTGAGGATGGACATGAGACTGAGATTGGACATGAGACATGAACCTGAGGATGGACATGAGACAGAGGTTGGACATGAGCCTGAGAGGATGGACATCAGACTGAGGATGGACATGAGACTGAGGTTGGACATGAGACAGAGGATGGACATGAGACTGAGGATGGACATGAGACAGAGGATGGACATGAGACAGAGGATGGACATGAGACTGAGGTTGGACATGAGACTGAGAGGTTGGACATGAGACTGAGGATGGACATGA
Source organism: Blennius ocellaris (assembly GCF_963422515.1). Classification (NCBI taxonomy): domain Eukaryota; kingdom Metazoa; phylum Chordata; class Actinopteri; order Blenniiformes; family Blenniidae; genus Blennius; species Blennius ocellaris. The sequence goes on along the minus strand of NC_137659.1, from coordinate 29,730,568 downwards.
GACTGAGTGGTTGGACATGAGACTGTGAGGTTGGACATGAGACTGAGGATGGACATGAGACTGAGTGGTTGGAAATGAGCCTGAGAGGTTGGACATGAGACTGAGGTTGGACATGAGACTGAGTGGTTGGACATGAGACTGAGGTATGGACATGAGACTGTGAGGTTGGACATGAGCCTGTGGTTGGACATGAGACTGTGAGGTTGGACATGAGACTGAGGATGGACATGAGACTGAGGATGGACATGAGACTGAGATTGGACATGAGACATGAACCTGAGGATGGACATGAGACAGAGGTTGGACATGAGACTGAGGATGGACATGAGACTGAGATTGGACATGAGACATGAACATGAGGATGGACATGAGACAGAGGTTGGACATGAGCCTGAGAGGATGGACATCAGACTGAGGATGGACATGCGACTGAGGTTGGACATGAGACAGAGGATGGACATGAGACTGAGGATGGACATGAGACAGAGGATGGACATGAGACTGTGAGGTTGGACATGAGCCTGAGAGATTGGACATGAGACTGAGGTTGGACATGAGACAGAGGTTGGACATGAGACAGAGGATGGACATGAGACTGAGGTTGGACATGAGACAGAGGATGGACATGAGACAGAGGATGGACATGAGACTGAGGTTGGACATGAGACAGAGGATGGACATGAGACAGAGGTTGGACATGAGCCTGAGAGGATGGACATGAGACAGAGGATGGACATGAGCCTGAGAGGTTGGACATGAGACAGAGGATGGACATGAGACAGAGGATGGACATGAGACAGAGGATGGACATGAGACTGAGGTTGGACATGAGACAGAGGATGGACATGAGACTGAGGATGGACATGAGACAGAGGTTGGACATGAGCCTGAGAGGATGGACATGAGACAGAGGATGGACATGAGACTGAGGTTGGACATGAGACAGAGGATGGACATGAGACTGAGGATGGACATGAGACAGAGGTTGGACATGAGCCTGAGAGGATGGACATGAGACAGAGGATGGACATGAGACTGAGGTTGGACATGAGACAGAGGATGGACATGAGACAGAGGATGGACATGAGCCTGAGAGGTTGGACATGAGACAGAGGATGGACATGAGACAGAGGATGGACATGAGACTGAGGTTGGACATGAGACAGAGGTTGGACATGAGACAGAGGATGGACATGAGACAGAGGATGGACATGAGACTGAGGTTGGACATGAGACAGAGGATGGACATGAGACAGAGGATGGACATGAGACTGAGGTTGGACATGAGACAGAGGATGGACATGAGACTGAGATTGGACATGAGACATGAACCTGAGGATGGACATGAGACAGAGGTTGGACATGAGCCTGAGAGGATGGACATCAGACTGAGGATGGACATGAGACTGAGGTTGGACATGAGACTGAGGTTGGACATGAGACTGAGGATGGACATGAGACAGAGGATGGACATGAGACAGAGGATGGACATGAGACAGAGGTTGGACATGAGCCTGAGAGGATGGACATGAGACAGAGGATGGACATGAGACTGAGGTTGGACATGAGACTGATGTTGGACATGAGACAGAGGATGGACATGAGACAGAGGATGGACATGAGACTGAGTGGTTGGACATGAGCCTGAGAGGTTGGACATGAGACTGAGGTTGGACATGAGACAGAGGTTGGATGTCAGCGTCAGTCTTTGCACCAACAGGTTGAATGATTTGTCTCCCAGGGACGTTCAGTGTTCCGGTGGACGGACGGTACCTGGTCTCCGGCGTGTTGACGGCCCGGCAGGGGGACCATGTGGACGCCGTGCTGTCCGTGTCCAACCGCAGCGTGCAGCGGCTGCGCAGCCTGGGGGGGCCGGCGGGGCCGCGGTGTGGTTGCGGGGACACGGTGTCCTTCGGCCTGGTCCTGCCCCTGAGGAAAGGGGAGCGTGTGGGACTTGTGCGGACCGGAGGACAGCTGGCCACCACCGAGGCCCGGGAGGTCCTGTCCACCTTCAGCGCCGTCCTGCTGTACAGCAGATAGCTGCCGTGGGACAGGAGGGACACTGTGGCCTTGTCCCCTGTGGCCTTGTCCCCGCCAGAACTCCAGCAGCCGGACTCTAATAGAACTGAACCCTACTCACAGTTTTCCTCCGGCGGACATTTGTGTAAATGTACTGAGCCTGAGAGTCTCACCAGACCACCCAGACCAGACCACCCAGACCACCCAGACCAGACCACCCAGACCACCCAGACCACCCAGACCAGACCACCCAGACCACCCAGACCACCCAGACCAGACCACCCAGACCACCCAGACCAGACCACCCAGACCAGACCACCCAGACCAGACCAGACCTGGACCACGGCGCCCCCCGGAGCTCCAGACCAGACCTGGACCACGGCGCCCCCAGGAGCTCCAGACCAGACCTGGACCACGGCGCCCCCCGGAGCTCCAGACCAGACCTGGACCACGGCGCCCCCCGGAGCTCCAGACCAGACCTGGACCACGGCGCCCCCCGGAGCTCCAGACCAGACCTGGACCACGGCGCCCCCCGGAGCTCCAGACCAGACCTGGACCACGGCGCCCCCAGGAGCTCCAGACCAGACCTGGACCACGGCGCCCCCCGGAGCTCCAGACCAGACCTGGACCACGGCGCCCCCCGGAGCTCCAGACCAGACCTGGACCACGGCGCCCCCCGGAGCTCCAGACCAGACCTGGACCACGGCGCCCCCCGGAGCTCCAGACCAGACCTGGACCACGGCGCCCCCCGGAGCTCCAGACCAGACCTGGACCACGGCGCCCCCCGGAGCTCCAGACCAGACCTGGACCACGGCGCCCCCCGGAGCTCCAGACCAGACCTGGACCACGGCGCCCCCCGGAGCTCCAGACCAGACCTGGACCACGGCGCCCCCCGGAGCTCCAGACCGGCTCCTAAAGGTCAAGACAAACACAAATAAAGTGAAATGTTTCTGAAGACCGCAGCTTTAGTCCTCCACTCTATCTGGTCTGAACGGAGCAAACTGAACTACTGACGTCCTCCAAAGCTGTGGAGCCATGTGGCTCACTTTTCCTTGAGTCTCAACAGATTCACCTCCAGCTGAGAGAGAAGTCAGTTAAATATATATATAAAGACATGTTTATTTACATAGAAGTCAGTGGAAGTTTCATGGAACCACAACAGAGAGACTGTAGAGCCACTACAGGGGGAGTGAAGGCACACTGGCTGCAGAGCCGCGAGAGAGGAACTGTGGAGCCACGTGGCTGCAGAGTGAGAAGATGCTGGACCAGGCTCCTCAGCCACTGGCTGCAGAGCCGCGACAGAGGAACTGTGGAGCCACGTGGCTGCAGAGCCGCGACAGAGGAACTGTGGAGCCACTGGCTGCAGAGCCGCGACAGAGGAACTGTGGAGCCACTGGCTGCAGAGCCGCGACAGAGGAACTGTGGAGCCACTGGCTGCAGAGCCGCGACAGAGGAACTGTGGAGCCACTGGCTGCAGAGCCGCGACAGAGGAACTGTGGAGCCACGTGGCTGCAGAGCCGCGACAGAGGAACTGTGGAGCCACGTGGCTGCAGAGCCGCGACAGAGGAACTGTGGAGCCATGTGGCTGCAGAGCCGCGACAGAGGAACTGTGGAGCCACGTGGCTGCAGAGCCGCGACAGAGGAACTGTGGAGCCATGTGGCTGCAGAGCCGCGACAGAGGAACTGTGGAGCCACGTGGCTGCAGCAGCAGATGTTTCGACACCAACACGGTTCAGAAAGGTCTTTTCTTCTTGGGAAACAGTTGCATGGTGTCAATTTCAGCTTCAAGTATCTGAGCGAGTGCGACCTTTACACTTTGTACTTCTTCTTATGAAAGGTTTGATTATTTTTCACATTTTATATGATCTGAGAACTTAAAAGTGTTTTTGCATCATCTTTAAAAGTTGTGATCCATTAAAATCAGCTTTAACTTATTGGAATTAAAATACTATACGTCCACTCAGTACGAAATGTTCATGGAGTCCCAGTCAGTTTCACCCACATATTTCTTTTCATGTCATGTTTCTTAGAGGAACAAAATACAAACATTTGAATGAAAACCAGAAAATAAATGCTACAAATGAACCAGTGTTGAAGTGAATTATTGACATGTCAGACTGTGAAAATAAAAACGATACCATTTTTATGTGGTACAAGAAATACATTTATGGCACATATAGAGCAGCCTGCAAATACCAGCAATCCCTCTCTGTGGCGTAATACCATGGTATCTAAAGGGCGAAACAGGTTATATAAATGAGTATTTGATGTTACGCCATTGAGAAAATCATTTAGAGCAGGTCAATATTTATAACTTTGAGCTTGTCCACAGGTCAATGAATGTATAAACTATAAATCACTGACATACAGCAGCTGCAGATTTTAAATGTGTTTAAAATGTTTCTTCTCTATTAAAAGTACTTTTAAGAGCTGAAGTTGTGTTGAAGGTGAAATAAGGAGCCTTGTGGAGGAGCAAGGTGGTGTGGCTCCTGCCAGGACCATACTGTAACTGTAGGGTCTGAACTCACCACTGCCACACATCCTGAGAGGGACTTCTGTCTGCCCAACCTTGCCTCTGGGCTGCAGAAGAAGGAAACACAGACCAATGAAGTCACTGTGAACTTTATTCAGTAGAAACGCCCAGAGCTGAGTCTTCTCTCCTTCATACAACCACTTTGTTCTTGAAACATACTTCTATACAAGTCAAACAGAGCATACTTTTGTTTTTTACTCTTTGTTAGACGTGATTGAGCAGCAAGCATTACATCCCAACAGAACCACAGTTTCACTAATGATCACACACTTGTGAAAGAAAGAGCAAGAGAAAAGGCATCAGACAGAAGAAACGCATCTTAAATACACAACATCTTATTTAGTACAGATCCAGAAGAAGCGGTGTGATTCTTTCACACAGGATGTTTTACTTTCATAGAAAGAATGGAAGTCCTTTACTGACTAAGACAAATCTATTAGGAGTTTCAGAAGGATTTTTCTGCAGGTTCCAGGTGGAATATTTTGTGTCGCCGTAGCGGTCCGTTTCCAGTCCAGCAACTTTCACAGCAAAATCACATTTTATTTCCTCCACCAAATAAAACCTCTCACCTGCTTTATTCTTCATCTGTAACGTTTTGAGTAGTTTCACTATATTCACCAAAACTGAGACTTACGCTGCAGCTATACAATGTTAGAATTACAACAACATTTTCTACCTTTTCAACATACATTAAACATGCAGATAAACCAGAATGATTCCCAGTGAGGCTTTGATTTGGTCCATGTTGAAATACATTTACCTTTTAAATGATGTTTTTGGAGCTATGTGTTTAATAAGTGCTGGGTTATGAATGGAAGGCAGCAGTCAGGTGGCGAAAGGTTTCGACTTCAACTAATATCACATTTACTGAAAAATAAACAGCCTTTTGCAGTGTGCTGTGCAATGAAGTTAAAAATGTTTATTTACAAATAATTTAGTGGAATCTTCATGCTGTTGCTACGGTGCAGCTGTAGAGCCGGAGGTTCTCACCTCAGATGTTTCCAGGAGCTTCAGGACTGAGGCCAGTGGAGACAGTGACAGTGACTCGTCACGCCTCCCTGTGGTTCAAAGTGGCACTACAGAAGCGCGAGCAGTGCACAATGGAGCAATTTATCCCTCCATTAGCTTCCAGTCTCTTGGTAAAGTGGACGTGTTGCCCGTCAACAAATGGGAAAGTCTCCACCTCCTCACCATGTCTTCATGAAACCAAAACATGAGATTTAACAAGCATTTCCATCCACACACATTGGACACTCATATGTAGCCTCTCCAACAGGGAAGCCAAACCTGCACAGCAGGAGGCCCAGAGGAGACACTGCTGTTCCAGATGTGTCCTCTAGGGAGCACACTACCACACTGTGAGGAGGGAGGCGTGGATTCAGATGTCACAGACGGAAACTTCAACATGATTCACTTAGTTTAGCTGAAATATTTTCAACTTTGATATTATTTCTGAAGTAATTTGCAGTAAACTTTCCATAGTTGTACCTCTGCACTGAAACAATTGAAGCTGTATAAAACTTTCTATATATATCATCCTGCAGGTCCTGATGGACTAAACGGTCACGTGTCTTCGTATCAGGACATGTGCTGCAGTAGAAAGAAGCCGGACCAGCAGGAGTGAATGATCCTCTGGAGTCCACGTCTGGTCTTCTGAAAGTGTCAGAGGGACTCGCTGCACCCTATTGTGGCAGAAAGTGACGGAAAACCAACATCACAATTGTGCTTGTTGTTGAACTTTTCATGAAATGGTTGTCGTGGATTAGTGTGTGTTGTGGGACGCCTCTTCTCTCCATGACACATTCAGACTGAAGGTATTCCCTCTGATGAACCCACACAGCAGCTGTGAGCAGATGATGAAATCATCAGTAAACACAGCAGGAGATGTTGAGGAGTTACCCCATCACTTCTACAAACAATGACGGCGTTAACAGATAGAACATTGAGAAATATGAACAGGAAGCTGCTTCATGTTGGTTTAAAGAGTTAGCCAGTGAATATGAACAAGGTTCAGATCAGTGCAGTGAACATGAGCAGCTCTCCGTCATGCTTCTGGGACACAGGGTGACTGAGAGACTGACCTGGGGGTCAGAGCAGCCGGTCCAGGTCCATCTCGGGGATGGGCTGCCTCCAGTAGCAGAAGGAGCTGAACTCTGGCAGGACGAAGGCCTGGTTCTGCTCTTTGCTCAGCAGAGGAAACACGTGTTCCACCAGCTCACTCAGCCGGCCGTAACTGGAGAAGGAACACCGTCAGCCGTCAGCGACGCGACAACATCTCAACAGTCGCTACACAGATCCAGGTCCAAAGCCCTCTGGAGTGGATGGAACTTAAGATAAAGGACAAACTACACATTCAGGATGGATTTCAACCTGTGACAGTCCGTCTGGTGAAGCAATGATCATGTTTGTGATGAGAACTAAATGTCGCTGGTCCTGGAGAAGTCAAAGGTTTGACAAAATATAGACTTTGATGAATTGTTAGTCATTGTGACGTAGGCCTGGACAATAAACCAAAAATATGCCGGGACTGAAATTTAGGAAAATCACCAAGGCCATTTGACCCATGTCGGTTTATTCAGTGTTTAAAAAAGAAAAAGCAAAGAAAGGTTGGTTTTGAGTGTGTAGGTCGCCTGTCCCTTTAAGACGCTGTACTGCATGAGAGACGTGACTCCACCCATCTCGTCTGTAACAACGATGGAGAGAGGAGGTGATGGAGAGAGGAGGTGATGGAGAGAGGAGGTGATGGAGGAGGTGATGGAGAGAGGAGGTGATGGAGAGAGGAGGTGATAGAGAGACGAGGTGATGGAGAGAGGAGGTGATGGAGAGACGAGGTGATGGAGAGAGGAGGTGATGGAGAGAGGAGGTGATGGAGAGAGTAGGTGATGGAGAGAGGAGGTGATGGAGGAGGTGATGGAGAGAGGAGGTGATGGAGAGAGGTGATGGAGGAGGTGATGGAGAGAGGAGGTGATGGAGAGAGGAGGTGATGGAGAGAGGAGGTGATGGAGGAGGTGATGGAGAGAGGAGGTGATGGAGAGAGGAGGTGATGGAGGAGGTGATGGAGAGAGGAGGTGATGGAGAGAGGAGGTGATGGAGAGAGGAGGTGATGGAGAGAGGAGGTGATGGAGAGAGGAGGTGCGGGAGAGAGGAGGTGCTGGAGAGAGGAGGTGATGGAGAGGAGGTGATGGAGAGAGGAGGTGATGGAGGGACGAGGTGATGGAGGGACGAGGTGATGGAGAGGAGGTGATGGAGAGAGGAGATGGAGAGAGGAGGTGATGGAGAGACGAGGTGATGGAGGATGGTGATGGAGAGACGAGGTGATGGAGAGAGGAGATGGAGAGAGGAGGTGATGAGAGAGGAGGTGATGAGAGAGGAGGTGATGGAGGAGATGATGGAGGGACGAGGTGATGGAGAGAGGAGGTGATGGAGAGAGGAGGTGATGGAGAGAGGAGGTGCTGGAGAGAGGAGGTGATGGAGAGAGGAGGTGCTGGAGAGAGGAGGTGATGGAGAGAGGAGGTGATGGAGGAGGTGATGGAGAGAGGAGGTGCTGGAGAGAGGAGGTGATGGAGAGAGGAGGTGATGGAGGAGGTGATGGAGAGAGGAGGTGATGGAGGAGGTGATGGAGAGAGGAGGTGATGGAGAGAGTAGGTGATGGAGAGAGGAGGTGATGGAGAGAGGAGGTGATGGAGAGAGGAGGTGATGGAGAGAGGAGGTGCGGGAGAGAGGAGGTGCTGGAGAGAGGAGGTGATGGAGAGAGGAGGTGATGGAGAGGAGGTGATGGAGAGAGGAGGTGATGGAGGGACGAGGTGATGGAGGGACGAGGTGATGGAGAGGAGGTGATGGAGAGAGAAGATGGAGAGAGGAGGTGATGGAGAGAGGAGGTGATGGAGAGAGGAGGTGCTGGAGAGAGGAGGTGATGGAGAGAGGAGGTGCTGGAGAGAGGAGGTGATGGAGAGAGGAGGTGATGGAGGAGGTGATGGAGAGAGGAGGTGCTGGAGAGAGGAGGTGATGGAGAGAGGAGGTGATGGAGGAGGTGATGGAGAGAGGAGGTGATGGAGGAGGTGATGGAGAGAGGAGGTGATGGAGAGAGTAGGTGATGGAGAGAGGAGGTGATGGAGAGAGGAGGTGATGGAGAGAGGAGGTGATGGAGAGAGGAGGTGCGGGAGAGAGGAGGTGCTGGAGAGAGGAGGTGATGGAGAGAGGAGGTGATGGAGAGGAGGTGATGGAGAGAGGAGGTGATGGAGGGACGAGGTGATGGAGGGACGAGGTGATGGAGAGGAGGTGATGGAGAGAGAAGATGGAGAGAGGAGGTGATGGAGAGACGAGGTGATGGAGAGACGAGGTGATGGAGGATGGTGATGGAGAGACGAGGTGATGGAGAGAGGAGGTGATGGAGGAGGTGATGGAGAGAGGAGGTGATGGAGAGAGGAGGTGATGGAGGTGATGGAGAGAGGAGGTGCTGGAGAGAGGAGGTGCTGGAGAGAGGAGGTGCTGGAGAGAGGAGGTGATGGAGAGAGGAGGTGCTGGAGAGAGGAGGTGATGGAGAGAGGAGGTGCTGGAGAGAGGAGGTGATGGAGAGAGGAGGTGATGGAGAGAGGAGGTGCTGGAGAGAGGAGGTGATGGAGAGAGGAGGTGATGGAGAGAGGAGGTGATGGAGAGAGGAGGTGATGGAGAGACGAGGTGATGGAGGGACGAGGTGATGGAGAGAGGAGGTGATGGAGGGACGAGGTGATGGAGAGAGGAGGTGATGGAGAGAGGAGGTGATGGAGAGACGAGGTGCTGGAGAGAGGAGGTGATGGAGAGAGGTGATGGAGGGACGAGGTGATGGAGAGAGGAGGTGATGGAGAGAGGAGGTGCTGGAGAGAGGAGGTGATGGAGAGAGGAGGTGATGGAGAGAGGAGGTGATGGAGAGAGGAGGTGATGGAGAGAGGAGGTGATGGAGAGAGGAGGTGATGAGAGAGGAGGTGATGGAGAGAGGAGGTGATGGAGGAGGTGATGGAGAGAGGAGGTGATGGAGAGAGGAGGTGATGGAGGGACGAGGTGATGGAGAGAGGAGGTGATGGAGGGACGAGGTGATGGAGAGAGGAGGTGATGGAGAGAGGAGGTGATGGAGAGAGGAGGTGCTGGAGAGAGGAGGTGCTGGAGAGAGGAGGTGCTGGAGAGAGGTGATGGAGGGAGGTGATGGAGAGAGGAGGTGCTGGAGAGAGGAGGTGCTGGAGAGAGGAGGTGATGGAGAGAGGAGGTGATGGAGAGAGGAGGTGCTGAGAGAGGAGGTGCTGAGAGAGGAGGTGCTGGAGAGAGGAGGTGATGGAGAGAGGAGGTGCTGGAGAGAGGAGGTGCTGGAGAGAGGAGGTGATGGAGAGAGGAGGTGATGGAGGAGGTGATGGAGAGAGGAGGTGATGGAGGAGGTGATGGAGAGAGGAGGTGATGGAGAGAGTAGGTGATGGAGAGAGTAGGTGATGGAGAGAGGAGGTGATGGAGAGAGGAGGTGATGGAGAGAGGAGGTGATGGAGAGAGGAGGTGATGGAGAGAGGAGGTGCTGGAGAGAGGAGGTGATGGAGAGAGGAGGTGATGGAGAGGAGGTGATGGAGAGAGGAGGTGATGGAGGGACGAGGTGATGGAGGGACGAGGTGATGGAGAGGAGGTGATGGAGAGAGAAGATGGAGAGAGGAGGTGATGGAGAGACGAGGTGATGGAGAGACGAGGTGATGGAGGATGGTGATGGAGAGACGAGGTGATGGAGAGAGGAGGTGATGGAGGAGGTGATGGAGAGAGGAGGTGATGGAGAGAGGAGGTGATGGAGGTGCTGGAGAGAGGAGGTGCTGGAGAGAGGAGGTGCTGGAGAGAGGAGGTGATGGAGAGAGGAGGTGCTGGAGAGAGGAGGTGATGGAGAGAGGAGGTGCTGGAGAGAGGAGGTGCTGGAGAGAGGAGGTGATGGAGAGAGGAGGTGATGGAGAGAGGAGGTGATGGAGAGAGGAGGTGATGGAGAGAGGAGGTGATGGAGAGACGAGGTGATGGAGGGACGAGGTGATGAGAGAGGAGGTGATGGAGGGACGAGGTGATGGAGAGAGGAGGTGATGGAGAGAGGAGGTGATGGAGAGACGAGGTGCTGGAGAGAGGAGGTGATGGAGAGAGGTGATGGAGGGACGAGGTGATGGAGAGAGGAGGTGATGGAGAGAGGAGGTGCTGGAGAGAGGAGGTGATGGAGAGAGGAGGTGATGAGAGAGGAGGTGATGGAGAGAGGAGGTGATGGAGAGAGGAGGTGATGGAGGAGGTGATGGAGAGAGGAGGTGATGGAGAGAGGAGGTGATGGAGAGAGGAGGTGATGGAGAGACGAGGTGATGGAGGGACGAGGTGATGGAGAGAGGAGGTGATGGAGGGACGAGGTGATGGAGAGAGGAGGTGATGGAGAGAGGAGGTGATGGAGAGACGAGGTGCTGGAGAGAGGAGGTGATGGAGAGAGGTGATGGAGGGACGAGGTGATGGAGAGAGGAGGTGATGGAGAGAGGAGGTGCTGGAGAGAGGAGGTGATGGAGAGAGGAGGTGATGAGAGAGGAGGTGATGGAGAGAGGAGGTGATGGAGAGAGGAGGTGATGGAGGAGGTGATGGAGAGAGGAGGTGATGGAGAGAGGAGGTGATGGAGAGACGAGGTGATGGAGGGACGAGGTGATGGAGAGAGGAGGTGATGGAGGGACGAGGTGATGGAGAGAGGAGGTGATGGAGAGAGGAGGTGATGGAGAGAGGAGGTGCTGGAGAGAGGAGGTGATGGAGAGAGGAGGTGCTGGAGAGAGGTGATGGAGGGACGAGGTGATGGAGAGAGGAGGTGCTGGAGAGAGGAGGTGCTGGAGAGAGGAGGTGATGGAGAGAGGAGGTGATGGAGAGAGGAGGTGATGGAGAGAGGAGGTGCTGAGAGAGGAGGTGATGGAGAGAGGAGGTGCTGGAGAGAGGAGGTGATGGAGAGAGGAGGTGATGGAGGAGGTGATGGAGGGAGGAGGTGATGGAGGGAGGAGGTGATGGAGAGAGGAGGTGATGGAGAGACGAGGTGATGGAGGGACGAGGTGATGGAGAGAGGAGGTGATGGAGGGACGAGGTGATGGAGAGAGGAGGTGATGGAGAGAGGAGGTGATGGAGGAGGTGATGGAGAGAGGAGGTGATGGAGAGAGGAGGTACTGGAGAGAGGAGGTGATGGAGAGAGGAGGTGCTGGAGAGAGGAGGTGATGGAGAGGAGGTGATGGAGGGACGAGGTGATGGAGGGACGAGGTGATTGAGAGGAGGTGATGGAGAGAGGAGATGGAGAGAGGAGGTGATGGAGAGAGGAGGTGATGGAGAGAGGAGGTGATGAGAGAGGAGGTGATGAGAGAGGAGGTGATGGAGGAGATGATGGAGGGACGAGGTGATGGAGAGAGGAGGTGATGGAGAGACGAGGTGATGGAGAGACGAGGTGATGGAGGATGGTGATGGAGAGACGAGGTGATGGAGGAGGTGATGGAGAGAGGAGGTGCTGGAGAGAGGAGGTGCTGGAGAGAGGAGGTGCTGGAGAGAGGAGGTGCTGGATGGAGGAGGTGATGGAGGAGGTGATGGAGAGAGGAGGTGATGGAGAGACGAGGTGATGGAGGATGGTGATGGAGAGACGAGGTGATGGAGAGAGGAGGTGATGGAGGAGGTGATGGAGAGAGGAGGTGATGGAGAGAGGAGGTGATGGAGGAGGTGATGGAGAGAGGAGGTGATGGAGAGAGGAGGTGATGGAGGTGATGGAGAGAGGAGGTGCTGGAGAGAGGAGGTGATGGAGAGAGGAGGTGCTGGAGAGAGGAGGTGATGGAGAGAGGAGGTGATGGAGGAGGTGATGGAGAGAGGAGGTGCTGGAGAGAGGAGGTGATGGAGAGAGGAGGTGATGGAGAGAGGAGGTGCTGGAGAGAGGAGGTGATGGAGAGAGGAGGTGCTGGAGAGAGGAGGTGCTGGAGAGAGGAGGTGATGGAGAGACGAGGTGATGGAGAGAGGAGGTGATGGAGAGAGGAGGTGATGGAGAGAGGAGGTGCTGGAGAGAGGAGGTGATGGAGAGAGGAGGTGATGGAGAGAGGAGGTGATGGAGAGAGGAGGTGATGGAGAGAGGAGGTGCTGGAGAGAGGAGGTGATGGAGAGAGGAGGTGCTGGAGAGAGGAGGTGCTGGAGAGAGGAGGTGATGGAGAGAGGAGGTGCTGGAGAGAGGAGGTGCTGGAGAGAGGAGGTGATGGAGAGAGGAGGTGCTGGAGAGAGGAGGTGATGGAGGAGGTGATGAGAGAGGAGGTGCTGGAGAGAGGAGGTGATGGAGAGACGAGGTGATGGAGGAGGTGATGGAGAGAGGAGGTGCTGGAGAGAGGAGGTGCTGGAGAGAGGAGGTGCTGGAGAGAGAAGGTGATGGAGGAGGTGATGGAGGAGGTGATGGAGAGAGGAGGTAATGGAGAGACGAGGTGATGGAGAGACGAGGTGATGGAGAGAGAAGGTGATGGAGGAGGTGATGGAGAGAGGAGGTGATGGAGAGAGGAGGTGATGGAGAGAGGAGGTGATGGAGAGACGAGGTGATGGATAGAGGAGGTGCTGGAGAGAGGAGGTGATGGAGAGAGGAGGTGCTGGAGAGAGGAGGTGATGGAGGAGGTGATGGAGAGAGGAGGTGATGGAGGGAGGAGGTGATGGAGAGAGGAGGTGATGGAGAGACGAGGTGATGGAGGGATGAGGTGATGGAGAGAGGAGGTGATGGAGGGACGAGGTGATGGAGAGAGGAGGTGATGGAGAGAGGAGGTGATGGAGAGAGGAGGTGATGGAGGAGGTGATGGAGAGAGGAGGTGATGGAGAGAGGAGGTACTGGAGAGAGGAGGTGATGGAGAGAGGAGGTGCTGGAGAGAGGAGGTGCTGGAGAGAGGAGGTGATGGAGAGGAGGTGATGGAGAGACGAGGTGATGGAGGGACGAGGTGATGGAGAGGAGGTGATGGAGAGAGGAGATGGAGAGAGGAGGTGATGGAGAGAGGAGGTGATGGAGAGACGAGGTGATGGAGGGACGAGGTGATGGAGAGAGGAGGTGATGGAGGGACGAGGTGATGGAGAGAGGAGGTGATGGAGAGAGGAGGTGATGGAGAGACGAGGTGCTGGAGAGAGGAGGTGATGGAGAGAGGTGATGGAGGGACGAGGTGATGGAGAGAGGAGGTGATGGAGAGAGGAGGTGCTGGAGAGAGGAGGTGATGGAGAGAGGAGGTGATGGAGAGAGGAGGTGATGGAGAGAGGAGGTGATGGAGAGAGGAGGTGATGAGAGAGGAGGTGATGGAGAGAGGAGGTGATGGAGAGAGGAGGTGATGGAGGAGGTGATGGAGAGAGGAGGTGATGGAGAGAGGAGGTGATGGAGGGACGAGGTGATGGAGAGAGGAGGTGATGGAGGGACGAGGTGATGGAGAGAGGAGGTGATGGAGAGAGGAGGTGATGGAGAGAGGAGGTGCTGGAGAGAGGAGGTGCTGGAGAGAGGAGGTGCTGGAGAGAGGTGATGGAGGGAGGTGATGGAGAGAGGAGGTGCTGGAGAGAGGAGGTGCTGGAGAGAGGAGGTGATGGAGAGAGGAGGTGATGGAGAGAGGAGGTGCTGAGAGAGGAGGTGCTGAGAGAGGAGGTGCTGGAGAGAGGAGGTGATGGAGAGAGGAGGTGCTGGAGAGAGGAGGTGCTGGAGAGAGGAGGTGATGGAGAGAGGAGGTGATGGAGGAGGTGATGGAGAGAGGAGGTGATGGAGGAGGTGATGGAGAGAGGAGGTGATGGAGAGAGTAGGTGATGGAGAGAGTAGGTGATGGAGAGAGGAGGTGATGGAGAGAGGAGGTGATGGAGAGAGGAGGTGATGGAGAGAGGAGGTGATGGAGAGAGGAGGTGCTGGAGAGAGGAGGTGATGGAGAGAGGAGGTGATGGAGAGGAGGTGATGGAGAGAGGAGGTGATGGAGGGACGAGGTGATGGAGGGACGAGGTGATGGAGAGGAGGTGATGGAGAGAGAAGATGGAGAGAGGAGGTGATGGAGAGACGAGGTGATGGAGAGACGAAGTGATGGAGGATGGTGATGGAGAGACGAGGTGATGGAGAGAGGAGGTGATGGAGGAGGTGATGGAGAGAGGAGGTGATGGAGAGAGGAGGTGATGGAGGTGATGGAGAGAGGAGGTGCTGGAGAGAGGAGGTGCTGGAGAGAGGAGGTGCTGGAGAGAGGAGGTGATGGAGAGAGGAGGTGCTGGAGAGAGGAGGTGATGGAGAGAGGAGGTGCTGGAGAGAGGAGGTGCTGGAGAGAGGAGGTGATGGAGAGAGGAGGTGATGGAGAGAGGAGGTGATGGAGAGAGGAGGTGATGGAGAGAGGAGGTGATGGAGAGACGAGGTGATGGAGGGACGAGGTGATGAGAGAGGAGGTGATGGAGGGACGAGGTGATGGAGAGAGGAGGTGATGGAGAGAGGAGGTGATGGAGAGACGAGGTGCTGGAGAGAGGAGGTGATGGAGAGAGGTGATGGAGGGACGAGGTGATGGAGAGAGGAGGTGATGGAGAGAGGAGGTGCTGGAGAGAGGAGGTGATGGAGAGAGGAGGTGATGAGAGAGGAGGTGATGGAGAGAGGAGGTGATGGAGAGAGGAGGTGATGGAGGAGGTGATGGAGAGAGGAGGTGATGGAGAGAGGAGGTGATGGAGAGACGAGGTGATGGAGGGACGAGGTGATGGAGAGAGGAGGTGCTGGAGAGAGGAGGTGCTGGAGAGAGGAGGTGATGGAGAGAGGAGGTGATGGAGAGAGGAGGTGATGGAGAGAGGAGGTGATGGAGAGACGAGGTGATGGAGGGACGAGGTGATGGAGAGAGGAGGTGATGGAGGGACGAGGTGATGGAGAGAGGAGGTGATGGAGAGAGGAGGTGATGGAGAGACGAGGTGCTGGAGAGAGGAGGTGATGGAGAGAGGTGATGGAGGGACGAGGTGATGGAGAGAGGAGGTGATGGAGAGAGGAGGTGCTGGAGAGAGGAGGTGATGGAGAGAGGAGGTGATGAGAGAGGAGGTGATGGAGAGAGGAGGTGATGGAGAGAGGAGGTGATGGAGGAGGTGATGGAGAGAGGAGGTGATGGAGAGAGGAGGTGATGGAGAGACGAGGTGATGGAGGGACGAGGTGATGGAGAGAGGAGGTGATGGAGGGACGAGGTGATGGAGAGAGGAGGTGATGGAGAGAGGAGGTGATGGAGAGAGGAGGTGCTGGAGAGAGGAGGTGATGGAGAGAGGAGGTGCTGGAGAGAGGTGATGGAGGGACGAGGTGATGGAGAGAGGAGGTGCTGGAGAGAGGAGGTGCTGGAGAGAGGAGGTGATGGAGAGAGGAGGTGATGGAGAGAGGAGGTGATGGAGAGAGGAGGTGCTGAGAGAGGAGGTGATGGAGAGAGGAGGTGCTGGAGAGAGGAGGTGATGGAGAGAGGAGGTGATGGAGGAGGTGATGGAGAGAGGAGGTGATGGAGGGAGGAGGTGATGGAGAGAGGAGGTGATGGAGAGACGAGGTGATGGAGGGACGAGGTGATGGAGAGAGGAGGTGATGGAGGGACGAGGTGATGGAGAGAGGAGGTGATGGAGAGAGGAGGTGATGGAGGAGGTGATGGAGAGAGGAGGTGATGGAGAGAGGAGGTACTGGAGAGAGGAGGTGATGGAGAGAGGAGGTGCTGGAGAGAGGAGGTGATGGAGAGGAGGTGATGGAGAGACGAGGTGATGGAGGGACGAGGTGATGGAGAGGAGGTGATGGAGAGAGGACATGGAGAGAGGAGGTGATGGAGAGAGGAGGTGATGGAGAGAGGAGGTGATGAGAGAGGAGGTGATGAGAGAGGAGGTGATGGAGGAGATGATGGAGGGACGAGGTGATGGAGAGAGGAGGTGATGGAGAGACGAGGTGATGGAGAGACGAGGTGATGGAGGATGGTGATGGAGAGACGAGGTGATGGAGGAGGTGATGGAGAGAGGAGGTGCTGGAGAGAGGAGGTGCTGGAGAGAGGAGGTGCTGGAGAGAGGAGGTGCTGGATGGAGGAGGTGATGGAGGAGGTGATGGAGAGAGGAGGTGATGGAGAGACGAGGTGATGGAGGATGGTGATGGAGAGACGAGGTGATGGAGAGAGGAGGTGATGGAGAGAGGAGGTGATGGAGAGAGGAGGTGATGGAGAGAGGAGGTGATGGAGGAGGTGATGGAGAGAGGAGATGATGGAGAGAGGAGGTGATGGAGGTGATGGAGAGAGGAGGTGCTGGAGAGAGGAGGTGATGGAGAGAGGAGGTGATGGAGAGAGGAGGTGATGGAGAGAGGAGGTGATGGAGGAGGTGATGGAGAGAGGAGGTGCTGGAGAGAGGAGGTGATGGAGAGAGGAGGTGATGGAGAGAGGAGGTGCTGGAGAGAGGAGGTGATGGAGAGAGGAGGTGCTGGAGAGAGGAGGTGCTGGAGAGAGGAGGTGCTGGAGAGACGAGGTGATGGAGAGAGGAGGTGATGGAGAGAGGAGGTGATGGAGAGAGGAGGTGATGGAGAGAGGAGGTGCTGGAGAGAGGAGGTGATGGAGAGAGGAGGTGATGGAGAGAGGAGGTGCTGGAGAGAGGAGGTGATGGAGAGAGGAGGTGCTGGAGAGAGGAGGTGATGGAGAGAGGAGGTGCTGGAGAGAGGAGGTGATGGAGAGAGGAGGTGCTGGAGAGAGGAGGTGCTGGAGAGAGGAGGTGATGGAGAGAGGAGGTGATGGAGAGAGGAGGTGATGGAGGAGGTGATGGAGAGAGGAGGTGATGGAGAGAGGAGGTGATGGAGAGAGGAGGTGATGGAGAGAGGAGGTGATGGAGGAGGTGATGGAGAGAGGAGGTGATGGAGAGAGGAGGTGATGGAGGTGATGGAGAGAGGAGGTGCTGGAGAGAGGAGGTGATGGAGAGAGGAGGTGCTGGAGAGAGGAGGTGATGGAGAGAGGAGGTGATGGAGGAGGTGATGGAGAGAGGAGGTGCTGGAGAGAGGAGGTGATGGAGAGAGGAGGTGATGGAGAGAGGAGGTGCTGGAGAGAGGAGGTGATGGAGAGAGGAGGTGCTGGAGAGAGGAGGTGCTGGAGAGAGGAGGTGATGGAGAGACGAGGTGATGGAGAGAGGAGGTGATGGAGAGAGGAGGTGATGGAGAGAGGAGGTGCTGGAGAGAGGAGGTGCTGGAGAGAGGAGGTGATGGAGAGAGGAGGTGCTGGAGAGAGGAGGTGCTGGAGAGAGGAGGTGATGGAGAGAGGAGGTGCTGGAGAGAGGAGGTGATGGAGAGAGGAGGTGCTGGAGAGAGGAGGTGCTGGAGAGAGGAGGTGATGGAGAGAGGAGGTGCTGGAGAGAGGAGGTGCTGGAGAGAGGAGGTGATGGAGAGAGGAGGTGATGGAGAGAGGAGGTGATGGAGGAGGTGATGGAGAGAGGAGGTGATGGAGAGAGGAGGTGATGGAGGGACGAGGTGATGGAGAGAGGAGGTGATGGAGGGACGAGGTGATGGAGAGAGGAGGTGATGGAGAGAGGAGGTGATGGAGAGAGGAGGTGCTGGAGAGAGGAGGTGCTGGAGAGAGGAGGTGCTGGAGAGAGGTGATGGAGGGAGGTGATGGAGAGAGGAGGTGCTGGAGAGAGGAGGTGCTGGAGAGAGGAGGTGATGGAGAGAGGAGGTGATGGAGAGAGGAGGTGCTGAGAGAGGAGGTGCTGAGAGAGGAGGTGCTGGAGAGAGGAGGTGATGGAGAGACGAGGTGCTGGAGAGAGGAGGTGCTGGAGAGAGGAGGTGATGGAGAGAGGAGGTGATGGAGGAGGTGATGGAGAGAGGAGGTGATGGAGGAGGTGATGGAGAGAGGAGGTGATGGAGAGAGTAGGTGATGGAGAGAGTAGGTGATGGAGAGAGGAGGTGATGGAGAGAGGAGGTGATGGAGAGAGGAGGTGATGGAGAGAGGAGGTGATGGAGAGAGGAGGTGATGGAGAGGAGGTGATGGAGAGAGGAGGTGATGGAGGGACGAGGTGATGGAGGGACGAGGTGATGGAGAGGAGGTGATGGAGAGAGAAGATGGAGAGAGGAGGTGATGGAGAGACGAGGTGATGGAGAGACGAGGTGATGGAGGATGGTGATGGAGAGACGAGGTGATGGAGAGAGGAGGTGATGGAGGAGGTGATGGAGAGAGGAGGTGATGGAGAGAGGAGGTGATGGAGGTGATGGAGAGAGGAGGTGCTGGAGAGAGGAGGTGCTGGAGAGAGGAGGTGATGGAGAGAGGAGGTGCTGGAGAGAGGAGGTGATGGAGAGAGGAGGTGCTGGAGAGAGGAGGTGCTGGAGAGAGGAGGTGATGGAGAGAGGAGGTGATGGAGAGAGGAGGTGATGGAGAGAGGAGGTGATGGAGAGACGAGGTGATGGAGGGACGAGGTGATGAGAGAGGAGGTGATGGAGGGACGAGGTGATGGAGAGAGGAGGTGATGGAGAGAGGAGCTGATGGAGAGACGAGGTGCTGGAGAGAGGAGGTGCTGGAGAGAGGAGGTGATGGAGGGACGAGGTGATGGAGAGAGGAGGTGATGGAGAGAGGAGGTGCTGGAGAGAGGAGGTGATGGAGAGAGGAGGTGATGAGAGAGGAGGTGATGGAGAGAGGAGGTGATGGAGAGAGGAGGTGATGGAGGAGGTGATGGAGAGAGGAGGTGATGGAGAGAGGAGGTGATGGAGAGACGAGGTGATGGAGGGACGAGGTGATGGAGAGAGGAGGTGCTGGAGAGAGGAGGTGCTGGAGAGAGGAGGTGATGGAGAGAGGAGGTGATGGAGAGAGGAGGTGATGGAGAGAGGAGGTGATGGAGAGACGAGGTGATGGAGGGACGAGGTGATGGAGAGAGGAGGTGATGGAGGGACGAGGTGATGGAGAGAGGAGGTGATGGAGAGAGGAGGTGATGGAGAGACGAGGTGCTGGAGAGAGGAGGTGATGGAGAGAGGTGATGGAGGGACGAGGTGATGGAGAGAGGAGGTGATGGAGAGAGGAGGTGCTGGAGAGAGGAGGTGATGGAGAGAGGAGGTGATGAGAGAGGAGGTGATGGAGAGAGGAGGTGATGGAGAGAGGAGGTGATGGAGGAGGTGATGGAGAGAGGAGGTGATGGAGAGAGGAGGTGATGGAGAGACGAGGTGATGGAGGGACGAGGTGATGGAGAGAGGAGGTGATGGAGGGACGAGGTGATGGAGAGAGGAGGTGATGGAGAGAGGAGGTGATGGAGAGAGGAGGTGCTGGAGAGAGGAGGTGATGGAGAGAGGAGGTGCTGGAGAGAGGTGATGGAGGGACGAGGTGATGGAGAGAGGAGGTGCTGGAGAGAGGAGGTGCTGGAGAGAGGAGGTGATGGAGAGAGGAGGTGATGGAGAGAGGAGGTGATGGAGAGAGGAGGTGATGGAGAGAGGAGGTGCTGGAGAGAGGAGGTGATGGAGAGAGGAGGTGATGGAGGAGGTGATGGAGAGAGGAGGTGATGGAGGGAGGAGGTGATGGAGAGAGGAGGTGATGGAGAGACGAGGTGATGGAGGGACGAGGTGATGGAGAGAGGAGGTGATGGAGGGACGAGGTGATGGAGAGAGGAGGTGATGGAGAGAGGAGGTGATGGAGG
Source organism: Blennius ocellaris (assembly GCF_963422515.1). Lineage (NCBI taxonomy): Eukaryota > Metazoa > Chordata > Actinopteri > Blenniiformes > Blenniidae > Blennius > Blennius ocellaris. Next base: position 29,710,434 of record NC_137659.1, on the reverse strand, counting down.
AGGTGATGGAGAGAGGAGGTGATGGAGAGAGGAGGTACTGGAGAGAGGAGGTGATGGAGAGAGGAGGTGCTGGAGAGAGGAGGTGATGGAGAGGAGGTGATGGAGAGACGAGGTGATGGAGGGACGAGGTGATGGAGAGGAGGTGATGGAGAGAGGAGATGGAGAGAGGAGGTGATGGAGAGAGGAGGTGATGGAGAGAGGAGGTGATGAGAGAGGAGGTGATGAGAGAGGAGGTGATGGAGGAGATGATGGAGGGACGAGGTGATGGAGAGAGGAGGTGATGGAGAGACGAGGTGATGGAGAGACGAGGTGATGGAGGATGGTGATGGAGAGACGAGGTGATGGAGGAGGTGATGGAGAGAGGAGGTGCTGGAGAGAGGAGGTGCTGGAGAGAGGAGGTGCTGGAGAGAGGAGGTGCTGGATGGAGGAGGTGATGGAGGAGGTGATGGAGAGAGGAGGTGATGGAGAGACGAGGTGATGGAGGATGGTGATGGAGAGACGAGGTGATGGAGAGAGGAGGTGATGGAGGAGGTGATGGAGAGAGGAGGTGATGGAGAGAGGAGGTGATGGAGAGAGGAGGTGATGGAGAGAGGAGGTGATGGAGGTGATGGAGAGAGGAGGTGCTGGAGAGAGGAGGTGATGGAGAGAGGAGGTGCTGGAGAGAGGAGGTGATGGAGAGAGGAGGTGATGGAGGAGGTGATGGAGAGAGGAGGTGCTGGAGAGAGGAGGTGATGGAGAGAGGAGGTGATGGAGAGAGGAGGTGCTGGAGAGAGGAGGTGATGGAGAGAGGAGGTGCTGGAGAGAGGAGGTGCTGGAGAGACGAGGTGATGGAGAGAGGAGGTGATGGAGAGAGGAGGTGATGGAGAGAGGAGGTGATGGAGAGAGGAGGTGCTGGAGAGAGGAGGTGATGGAGAGAGGAGGTGATGGAGAGAGGAGGTGCTGGAGAGAGGAGGTGATGGAGAGAGGAGGTGCTGGAGAGAGGAGGTGATGGAGAGAGGAGGTGCTGGAGAGAGGAGGTGCTGGAGAGAGGAGGTGATGGAGAGAGGAGGTGCTGGAGAGAGGAGGTGCTGGAGAGAGGAGGTGATGGAGAGAGGAGGTGCTGGAGAGAGGAGGTGATGGAGGAGGTGATGAGAGAGGAGGTGCTGGAGAGAGGAGGTGATGGAGAGACGAGGTGATGGAGGAGGTGATGGAGAGAGGAGGTGCTGGAGAGAGGAGGTGCTGGAGAGAGGAGGTGCTGGAGAGAGGAGGTGCTGGAGAGAGAAGGTGATGGAGGAGGTGATGGAGGAGGTGATGGAGAGAGGAGGTAATGGAGAGACGAGGTGATGGAGAGACGAGGTGATGGAGAGAGAAGGTGATGGAGGAGGTGATGGAGAGAGGAGGTGATGGAGAGAGGAGGTGATGGAGAGAGGAGGTGCTGGAGAGACGAGGTGATGGATAGAGGAGGTGCTGGAGAGAGGAGGTGATGGAGAGAGGAGGTGCTGGAGAGAGGAGGTGATGGAGGAGGTGATGGAGAGAGGAGGTGATGGAGGGAGGAGGTGATGGAGAGAGGAGGTGATGGAGAGACGAGGTGATGGAGGGACGAGGTGATGGAGAGAGGAGGTGATGGAGGGACGAGGTGATGGAGAGAGGAGGTGATGGAGAGAGGAGGTGATGGAGGAGGTGATGGAGAGAGGAGGTGATGGAGAGAGGAGGTACTGGAGAGAGGAGGTGATGGAGAGAGGAGGTGCTGGAGAGAGGAGGTGTTGGAGAGAGGAGGTGATGGAGAGGAGGTGATGGAGAGACGAGGTGATGGAGGGACGAGGTGATGGAGAGGAGGTGATGGAGAGAGGAGATGGAGAGAGGAGGTGATGGAGAGAGGAGGTGATGGAGAGAGGAGGTGATGAGAGAGGAGGTGATGAGAGAGGAGGTGATGGAGGAGATGATGGAGGGACGAGGTGATGGAGAGAGGAGGTGATGGAGAGAGGAGGTGATGGAGAGACGAGGTGATGGAGGATGGTGATGGAGAGACGAGGTGATGGAGGAGGTGATGGAGAGAGGAGGTGCTGGAGAGAGGAGGTGCTGGAGAGAGGAGGTGCTGGAGAGAGGAGGTGCTGGATGGAGGAGGTGATGGAGGAGGTGATGGAGAGAGGAGGTGATGGAGAGACGAGGTGATGGAGAGAGAAGGTGATGGAGGAGGTGATGGAGAGAGGAGGTGATGGAGAGAGGAGGTGATGGAGAGAGGAGGTGATAGAGAGACGAGGTGATGGAGAGAGGAGGTGATGGAGAGACGAGGTGATGGAGAGAGGAGGTGATGGAGAGAGGAGGTGATGGAGAGAGGAGGTGCTGGAGAGAGGAGGTGCTGGAGAGAGGAGGTGATGGAGAGAGGAGGTGCTGGAGAGAGGAGGTGCTGGAGAGAGGAGGTGATGGAGAGAGGATGTGCTGGAGAGAGGAGGTGCTGGAGAGAGGAGGTGATGGAGAGAGGAGGTGCTGGAGAGAGGAGGTGCTGGAGAGAGGAGGTGATGGAGAGAGGAGGTGCTGGAGAGAGGAGGTGATGGAGAGACGAGGTGATGGAGAGAGGAGGTGCTGGAGAGAGGAGGTGCTGGAGAGAGATGGTGATGGAGGAGGTGATGGAGGAGGTGATGGAGAGAGGAGGTAATGGAGAGACGAGGTGATGGAGAGACGAGGTGATGGAGAGAGAAGGTGATGGAGGAGGTGATGGAGAGAGGAGGTGATGGAGAGAGGAGGTGATGGAGAGAGGAGGTGATGGAGAGACGAGGTGATGGATAGAGGAGGTGCTGGATAGAGGAGGTGATGGAGAGACGAGGTGATGGATAGAGGAGGTGATGAGAGAGACGAGGTGATGGAGAGAGGAGGTGATGAGAGAGGAGGTGATGGAGAGACGAGGTGATGGAGAGACGAGGTGATGGAGAGACGAGGTGATGGAGAGACGAGGTGATGGAGGGACGAGGTGATGGAGAGAGGAGGTGATGGAGGGATGAGGTGATGGAGAGACGAGGTGATGGAGAGAGGAGGTGATGGAGGAGGTGATGGAGAGAGAAGGTGATGGAGAGAGGAGGTGATGGAGGAGGTGATGGAGAGAGAAGGTGATGGAGAGAGAAGGTGATGGAGAGAGGAGGTGATGAGAGAGGAGGTGATGGAGGGACGAGGTGATGGAGAGAGGAGGTGATGGAGAGAGGAGGTGATGGAGAGATAAATAAACAGGACTAGGAGAGTGGTACTATCAATAGAACTGCTACGTCTAGTGGAGAGGAGGTGATGGAGAGAGGAGGTGATGGAGAGAGGAGGTGATGGAGAGAGGAGGTGATGGAGAGATAAATAAACAGGACTAGGAGAGTGGTACTATCAATAGAACTGCTAGGTCTAGTGGAGAGGAGGTGATGGAGAGAGGAGGTGATGGAGAGAGGAGGTGATGGAGAGATAAATAAACAGGACTAGGAGAGTGGTACTATCAATAGAACTGCTACGTCTAGTGGAGAGGAGGTGATGGAGAGAGGAGGTGATGGAGAGAGGAGGTGATGGAGAGAGGAGGTGATGGAGAGAGGACTAGGAGAGTGGTACTATCAACAGAACTGCTAGGTCTAGTGGAGAGGAGGTGATGGAGAGAGGAGGTGATGGAGAGAGGAGGTGATGGAGAGATAAATAAACAGGACTAGGAGAGTGGTACTATCAATAGAACTGCTACGTCTAGTGGAGAGGAGGTGATGGAGAGAGGAGGTGATGGAGAGAGGAGGTGATGGAGAGACGAGGTGATGGAGAGAGGAGGTGATGGAGAGAGGAGGTGATGGAGAGAGTAGGTGATGGAGAGAGGAGGTGATGGAGAGATAAATAAACAGGACTAGGAGAGTGGTACTATCAATAGAACTGCTAGGTCTAGTGGAGAGGAGGTGATGGAGAGAGGAGGTGATGGAGAGAGGAGGTGATGGAGAGATAAATAAACAGGACTAGGAGAGTGGTACTATCAATAGAACTGCTAGGTCTAGTGGAGAGGAGGTGATGGAGAGAGGAGGTGATGGAGAGAGGAGGTGATGGAGAGAGGAGGTGATGGAGAGAGGAGGTGATGGAGAGAGGAGGTGATGAGAGAGGAGGTGATGGAGGAGGTGATGGAGGGACGAGGTGATGGAGAGAGGAGGTGATGGAGAGAGGAGGTGATGGAGAGAGGAGGTGATGGAGAGAGGACTAGGAGAGTGGTACTATCAACAGAACTGCTAGGTCTAGTGGATAAACTCTTGTTGTGTGCAGTGGAGGAATCATGGTCCAGTTGTGGTTTTCGAGGTGAACTGATCAATATCTCCTGATATTGAGGCCATACCGTCCAGCCCTACCGGGAAGCGTCAGAATGAAGTCTTTCAAAGACAAAAATGACGCATTAAAAAAACAATTAAAACCAACTTTTAATATCATGGAATTTAGAATATTGTATTCTGTGACTTTGAGGTTCATTGTTTTTATAAAATAGTAAACCTTCTCATGTTCACGAGTGATTAATTGAATCAACTCCTTTAATGATGGAAATGGGCCAGTGAATGAAGTGTGAGCCGTCAGAATGTGAATGAGGTTTGAGGATCACCATCATTTCCTTGTCTAGAAACTATATGTCCACGTTGAAACTGCACTTTTCATCAATTCTCGCAGCAAAAGTACATACTGAGGATTTGATCTCTGTTGATGAAGTATTTTATCGCCTATTTGCTGTTATTCCGAGGAGGAAGATTTTCCTCTGAGGATGATGGGTCAGCCTGGGTTTGGGTGAGGTGGAATTACGTGATGCACCTGAACGCATCACGCTCCTGCAGTTAGACCGGACCACATAAAGCAGCACATGATGGTGAGAATATGGAGACGAGGTTAGAATGACAGAAAGGTCACGTTTAGAGGAAATGCTGGAGAAGCAGAGGCCTTGAAACAGCGGAGATACAGGCAGAAGTAGAATCTGGCGGCATGGAGCTCGCCGTCCCGTGGAAAAAACACAAATTCCCTGCATCGTTGTTAAAGTCACAGGGTTCAAAGTGTGTGGTCCAGAAATCCCAGCAGGTGTTCTGTTGTGGATGAACAGTAGTGCTGCTGATGTGAAACCAGCAGAGTGCGGGACTTACGAGGACTTGTTTCCTTTGGTCTGCTCCTGGATCAGTTCTCCTTTGGGGTTAACAGTGAAGATCCTGCACACTGGAACTCCAACCTCCTTGTAGGCAAACACATCCTGTGCAGAGGAAACCCACAACATGAGGGACAGGGGGGTACAGCAAGACCCTGAAGAACTCTTTCAAGACCACCTCTGGTCACATTGCCACCACAAGAGTATTTTATTAACATTTAAAGTGAAAGACCAACACATGAAGCGGAAGTACATTATGATACCTGGCTTTCAGTTTAATAACAAATCAAAAACTGAAGAGTGTGGCGTGGAAAAGGATTCCTGTCCTTTACACTGATCATCCTAAGTCAAATCCAGATCAACCAGGAGCCTTCAGAAGTCACCTAATCCCAATTCTACCTGATCCCAGTATGAATCCAGCTGTTCTGCTCTGGTCATTAGAGAACATCTGTGAACCAACGGCATCATGGAGACCAAAGAACACACCAGAAAGGTCAGGGAGAAGGTGGTGGACAAGTTTAAAGCAGGGTAAGTTCTAAAATAAACATCTGATGGAGAACCAAGCGATCCATCACCACAAAATGAAAAGAGTCCAGCACAAGCACAATCCTACCAAGACATGGACGTCCACCTGAACCGGAGGCCGGGCGAGGAGAGCATTGATCAGAGAAGCAGCCCAGAGGCTCATGGGAAGTGTGGAGGAGCTGCAGAGATCCCAACCTGTCCACAGGACAACTTTCAGTCTGAAGAAAGCCAGTGTGGCCACTAAAGCAGAAGAAGTCCTGTCTGTCAGCAGCCATGTTGGACACTCAGTGGACATGTGGAGGAAGGAGAACAAAAGTCCACCTTCTGGACCCAATGCTGGCAAAGTAGCAGTGCAGACCCCACTGTGAAGCATGGTGGGGGCTGCTTTTCTTCAGGAGGGGAGGGAAGATGGTGGGAGGAAAGGACTTGAGACTGGGACAGCAGGACAGCCAGCAGAGCAACAATGGAGAGCTTTAGAGAAAAACACACTGAGGTGTCATTCCCACAGTCACACCTTCATCCAACTGACACTGCTGTTTGCACTGTGACTGAGCTGGAGCACTTTGACATGAACAACTGGACACTATGTTCAGCTAGAGACCGAGCCCAAGACCCTGAAGGACCATCCACAAACTGCTGACTCAGGGATCAATACTTTTCAACACCAGAGTTCTTGAATTTGTATAAACTTGTGAAAATCATCAATCATTTTCCTTCTGCTGCACGTTGTGTCAGTCTGTCACATAAAATCCAGATAAAATACTTCTGCAGGTCCTTTAGCTCCACCCTGCCGACTGTGTGATCACACTTCACCAACTTCCACTGGTTAGAAAAACCCTCTTGTCGTAATAGAATCAATTTCTGGAACAAACTTGTAATACTTTATATAGACATGTGGGAACACGGAATGATGCCATGGTACTGGCAGCAACCACAGACTTCCTGTTTGTGAAGCAACTTCTCTCCATTCTGTGAGTGTGTGTGTGTGTGTGTGTGTGTGTGTGTGTGTGTGTGTGTGTGTGTGTGTGTGTGTGTGTGTGTGTGTGTGTGTGTGTGTGTGTGTGTGTGTGTGTGTGTGTGTGTGTGTGTGTGTGTGTGTGTGTGTGTGTCATTTCACAGAGATGCAACAACAACTGAAGAGTCCCGGGATATTTAGTAATGAGATAACACTATTGTATACATTTTCCTTTGCCATTAAATACTGTTCAGTTACTGATTGTACCAAGTCTTTAATTTGAATATTGCTGATCAAGTGTAAAGTACTGCGTTCATCCCAGGACTCCCACATTTAACACGTCTACTTCCAGAGTAATTTGCTTTAATCAGAGTGTCCCATGAAGTGCTTGAGAAGTCTTTAATTGATTAAAATGCTGCTAGAGTATTGACAGAAGGAGACAATCACTTCCTGTTAAATCTAGAATATAACCTGAAATAGTATATTTAATAACTTGTCTAAAGAAAACTAAATATATTCAACCAAAAAAAAACTGCTCAGGTACAGTTGAGGTCAATCTTACTAGGCTCCTTTGACATTTCAATTTGTTTTCAAATAATTCCCAAGTGCTATTCAACAGATCAATGAATTTTTAACAGGGCTTTTTAAACACCATAGCTATATTTAGGATGTGTTCATTAGTTTATTTTGCACACAGAAACAAAAACCAAAAGTAACCAAAAGCACTCAACCAGCCTTCCAGTGCGTTCAGAAATGAAAAGCATTTCTGAACCTATAAAACTCTTAACAACCAGGCTGGGTGAATTCTTTAGCACAGACAACACTTGGTTCTCAGAGCGCTGCCCCCTGGAGGCTCGTAGGTTTTCTACATGTAGAATGGAGCGTTCAGGCTCCTCTCATGTGGAACCCCATCCCAGTTTCAGTGAGGGAGGCTGACAGTCTGGACTTTGAAGGGTAAGATGCTCTACTGAATACAGCTTCAGGACACGTTTTCTCCTGAAGCTGCTGTACGAGAAGATTCTCTCTCCCTGCTGGTGTGAGCCAGTGGATCCATGACAATCTCATGATTGGTCTCTGCCCAATCCCTTTCTCTCTTTCCAACTTTGAATCTTCAACCAGAACAGCAGAAAGTCTCAACCCCAATCTGGTTTTGCAGGTTTCTTCCTCATAATAGGGGACTTTTCCTTTCCAGTCTCCTGTGCTTGCTCTGTGGAATTGTTGACTTTTTCTCTGTGCAAATGCCGTGAGCTGCCTGTGTTCTATTTGGTGCTATAGAATAAGAATAATAGTCCAATTGAATTCATGGAAACACTGGCACGGTGGAAGTCTGCTACAGATGAACTGCTCAGCCTCATTCCCCTCATCACACGTTCCACTGAGGACCAGGTAGCATGAACTTACCATCATTTTTTTACATTTAGTCCATTTATGTAAAGTAATTGGCTTTAGCTGCAGGAGCTTTAAAGTGCTGTATAAATAACGTGGACTTGACTACTCTTTCACTACCCTTTCACACTGCAGTCAAATGAGATCCAATTCTCATTTTCTGCTCTCAAGTGAGCAAATATCCCATCTGCTTTATGTTGTTGGAATTGATTTTTCTTTCACACCAGACTCTGGCCACCATCATATGTAGTATCCAATCAGATGTGCATCTGATCTTTCAATGTGACTGCCGTCTGAAGCGGCTCCACCTAAAGGTTAAAAGCTGTGCTCTCATGTTTCCTCATTGCTCTTCGTTTCTCCCTCATCCTCTCGTCCAGATTCTGTTGCCTATTACTGCACAACCACTTGAAAATCAATCTACAAGCTGACCTGTGTTGCCTCATATGGCAGGTATCCCCCAATTGGGGAGCTGAATTCTCCTAACTTTTAACTTTGACTTGTTCTTCATTATACGTGTAACAGTTTTACGGTTTTAACCTTATTTCTACAGAAGTTGAGATACGGGCTGGTTTTTATTGAGGTGGTGGTTTTATATTGTGTTTGGGCTGGAATCAGCAAGTCAGATCTGGCAACCCTCACTCTGACTGGTGTAACATCAGTATTTACTTCCATAAACAGCGTGCTAGGTGTAACATCATGCCATCTTCTGTGCCTGCAGCTCAGTCGGAACATTCACACTGCAGTCTGATGAAGGTTGTACTTAAAATGTTGTGTGAACAGTGAACGAAATCAGATTTGAGCAACAAATGAGAGTTGAGCATGAAGACTTGCAGTGTGGATGCAGCTTGAGGCAGAAAAGAGTGGATGTTGATCTCCAGGACCGCTGACGTACGACCAGCTCACCAATCAGACTCACATTGGCTCGGTTTCCAAAGGCGGCATGGAACGGCTGCTTGTTGTACTGGAACAGATTCTTGATGTCTGTAAGGCATTCAATCTTGAAGATCTCCGGTTTCTTCTCAATCACCTCCCTGAAGCAAAAAACAAACTTCCATTGGTCAGATGCACTCGTGTATGTACTTAGACTGTAATGAAGAGGTCATGTTTCACCATTCTTCCACTACATATGACACATTCCTCAAGAAATGCCTCAAAGCAGCTTGTTTTAGTTGCAAGCAAACACTTTGAGGTCATCTTCATCTGAGTGACATCACAGAAAAGCCGTGGCACTGAACGACCTCCATACACGGAGCCGAGGCCGACGAGAGGCAGGACTCGTTAGACCTCAACCTTTGGACTCAAAGTGTGGAGCTTTGGGTTTTGGGTAGTGTCTCCACTGGTTGTGATCTTTACATGGGCTGCCACTGACTGGTGATGACAGGTTTGTTTGTAAAGTGGAAGAGCTCTGATTAGTGTAAATGACAGCTGCTGTGTATTTTCCCAGACTCTTGTGTGAAACACGGTTAGTATACATAAAGACTTAAGTACCGGTGGAAAGCAGAGAAGAGGCTGCTGGGAGACAGCATGAGAGGCCCTCGAGGAAGGATGGTGCCGCCGTCATTGACCCACTGCAGGTACCCCCTGGTCATGTCAGCCATGCCAATAGCTCGAGCTGAGCAGTACAAGAACTTGTAGCCATTCCTGCCAACAGGGGAGCAATTGTCATTCACAAGTTCTGACGGTCACAAAGCACAACTCGTAACCAGCAGCTACTAGCTACCATGGCTGTTTGTTATGAGAGATGGAAGCAGTTCACATTTATTACCAAGACGGATCCAGAAAGCAACGGCAGACAGGTCTGTTTCTAGAAAATCAGGGATTCTCTGTAAACTGCCAAGAAAAACTGAATGTGCTGAATGAGCATCATCACCATTTTGAATCTATTAAAAATCTATATTTCTTTCAGCTCTGATATTTTCCCCTGGTTTCCCTGGTTAATCCTGGTTCACCCTGCTGTAACCTGGTTCTCTGTCAGTATGTGAGTGTTTATGATTTTGAAGGAAAGATGTCCCTTCAAATCTATATATGTTGAGTATTAATGATATACATAGACATTAATAACACACCTCTCCAAAACCTTGCAGCTTTCTTACATTGCTGATGTTTCTGCAGCTTGACTTGAGTGTTCCTCTTACTCCCCTGGCTTCTCTCCATCACACACTGAACTAGTAGAGTAACTCTTGTGTTGCTGTAGTCTAAGTTACTTCCTGAGTTACTTGCGGTCAGATCTCAGCGTGACAGTATCCGTCAGCACTGTGTGGGTCAGTTTGAGAACTGATGTATTCTGTTCGCTGGCACAAAGTCAAAAGTTGGCATGTTTGAATGAATGAGTTTTTCAGCCGCTTCTGCAGCACAAAAATATTAGTGGAAAGTCGGTGCAGCGTCTGTTAGTGGAGTCATTTAGCAATAGAGGCATTTTAATGGTACAGTGCTTGTTTAAAGGTTCATGAGATTAACACTTCGAGTCACTGTGAGGAAATGCCAGCTGGACAGGAAGTTGACTGGGAATCACACTCCGACAGTCCTCCCCACTCAGCAGCCCTCCATTGTCCTGTGATCATTTACAATGTTGTGCACTTACTCAGCCACTGAGTGGTACAGCTTGGCGATGCCCTGGTGGGTCCAATCCTTCCCCAGCTGAGGCAGGATCTGTCCGAATACATCCGACCTGAATCGGTCGACAAACAGGTGCATTAGCTTCAGGGAGGAAACAGGATCAGGGCTGCACCACATGTGACTGGACTGTACGTTCAAATTGTGCATGTGAACAGATTAACCGGTCAGAAGATTCCACTGCATCAGATTGTTTTCAGATTTCACTTCATTATTTCAGTATCAACTGGGTCTAACTCCAGAAAAAACACTGTAATGCGAATGCACACATTCCAAAGCACAAAGACTTCAACATCATGTTGATTTAGTTGCATTACCACCAGAAAAACCGTCACGTGTTGAACTGGTGATGCAAAGATCGACTGAGAAACATGTATAGGGAGTTGAGTGCAGAGGAAGAAGGTCCATTAATGTAACTAAGTGGAACAGGGTGTTCAGTGAAGGTTAAATAAAGCTCCACAGCTAACTTTTATCATAAATGTATGACATCAGAAGCTGCCTTGTGCTAATGAGGAGGAGAAGCCCCCAGGAGAGCAGTGCGTGCTCCTTTGCTTTTGGCCTGTGTTCTTCTACACGAGATGGAAATGGGCTCATTACAGTGCTGTGCTCTTCACCCTGGGCCTGAAGGTCACACACATCATCAGTCCATCTGGGCCCGTTTGATGTTGACCACCGTATGAACCTCGCAGAGTGGGCGGCACAAAGCTGGAAGGTAATCAACCAGCTTAACATAAATAGTCCTTCATCTGTGCTGAGAAGGACTCCGCGTGTCCATGGTGATGAAGTTACTGAGGGCGTTACACCAGGTAGGAAAGAGGGGAAATGCCGAGTATGACTACACCCAACACTATACCTGTTTTTGATAAGCAAAATGCAACACACCACCAAGTAAGCTTTCATTTCCAACTTTCTGTTTCTCTGTTATTACAATCCCGGCAAAATGTTATTATGATTCTTACAGTCAGCTCACAGTGTAGCGACTGGTGTTTATTTGATTGCATCATCATCAGCTGCGTCAGAGAACAGTTTCAGAGTCGTGGCTCCACTCGTACTTGGTGATGGTGCCATCGATGTCGGAGATGATGACTCTGTCGTCCCAGTTCCACAGGTAGATGGTGCCCTCGCAGCGACACGTGCCCTGGTACTGAGTGGTGATGCTGAACGTCACGTCGTTCGGACCTTCCTTTAGCTTCAGACTGGCCTGCAGAGACAAGAGACCTGTGAAGGGATCTGAACACGCACAGGTCTCTACTGCCCCCTACAGACTCCTAGTATAACACAGTGTGCCGGTCACAGCAAGCAGGTTAAATAAACAAGCTTGAAACACTACAAAATAACAGTCTGCAGAAGAAGTGAGACATTAAATAACAGCTGAACACTGAGCATTCAGTTGAATACGTACAATCTGGTCAGAAGAGAGGCGCAGTGACTTCCTGTAGGCATGGGGGCTGGGATGGTGCAGACTTTCTCCAGGCGCCAGGCGCTCTTGGCAGGAGGCAGCACTCACCTCCTTAGCATCCTCATCACTGGAGGAGTCTCCTGCTTTAAGCCTGAGTGGAAACAACCGCATTTAGGGAGGTTTTAGACTTTTTTATTGAATTTATATGATTTCAAAATCAACAGGCCCCCCTAAAAACACATCTTTGTAAAAGTTGTGGTGTCACATACGGTGAAGGAAGCTTCTCCTGAGATACGGAGGCTTCTTCTTCAAGATGAGACTCCTTGTTTTCAGGCTTCGTCTCCGACTGCAGGATGAAAGAAAAAAAACACCAAAACAAATAACATGGTCAAATTCTCAGAAAAACCCACAGAACACTATGAAAAAAGACAGTTTTATCACTGTCCACCCAAACAATATATCTTTAACCTTTCAAATTAAGGGACCACAACTTGTAAATGATAATTGTAATTTTATCACATGCTCCAATTCTTTTAACCGTGGAACAAAAACCAAGAACAAATCCATTTTTGTCAGTTTTAATGGACTTGGTTTTGTCTCACCTTCTGTCTGACTTCTCTCTTTGATGTTACTTGTCTTATATTCTACAGGTTAAAACAAGTAACCAAAAGTAACGCCTGTCATTCATTACCGAGGTAGAAGTACAGGAAATACTGTAAGATAAAGACTGGTCAAACTGAAAGTACCAAGTCTTTACCTTAGTCAAAGTTTAAATGTACTCAACTAGAAAGATTGAAGAAAAATATGTCAGATTTACTATAAATTCCATTTCATAAGTCTTTATTTATTTATTACTTACTTTAAAACAGGAAGTCTGTCTAACTTAACACTGAAACTTTGGTCACATTCACACACCTGTTTGATTGTGCTATCTGCCCTCTTTCTCCAGAACCACCAGCGTCCCGACTTTTTTGGCATTTTCTCCTTCACCCAGGCCTCCTCCGTCGTCTGCCGTAGAAGCCAGGAGATGGATGAGAACAATGCTTTCAGAGCAACAATCAGGGCAATTAACAGACTTGAGTTACCTTTGGTAAATTCTTCTGAAAGGCCTGCAGGCTTAGAATCAGAGGAGCAGCTAGAGTCCAGTTATAATATCTGAGATCACAGAACACAGCAGTGAGATGCCACATTAGAAGTCTCTGGAGATTATTATGAATATCAAAGCGTTTACATACCTGTTACCTATTCTCACGACCAGGTTAGGGTTATCTATAATTGCTGGGTTTTCAGCAAATTCATGATAGGTGATGATATGCTCCATGAATTTTTCTGAAAACAAAGAAAAGGACTAATGAGAGAGAGTGGATGAAAAGGTCAGAGCACAAGATGACCTTTATTTCCTGAGGAAAACACACATGTGCATCTCAGCCACAGCATACCAAGCATTGGCTCAGTTCAGGCCAAAGCTGGCACACTAAAGCACCTTCATCTCTTCATCACTGTGTGGACACTTCAGTCAACTGCTTGTCCTCAAACTCAGATTGTTGGAAGCAAAATAAAAAGTAACGATGGCTGCTGACTATATTACAGTTCCCACAGTCTGTCAGACCTAGTCCAAGGAAGGAAAGCAGCGAACAGCTTCAGAAGAGTCGTGACAGACAGACGGACGTCCAGCACTCAGTCACAGCAGGAGGACCGACTGACTTCTAATTTAATTCTCATAGTTTAATACATATCCGTTTCAACGACTCCCCCTTGAACTGCTACCTTATCGTGGTGGGGGAGTTTGAGTACCCGACTGATCCGAGGAGCTATGTTGTTGGGGGGCTTTATGCCCCCCAGTAGGGTCTCCCAAGGCAAACAGGTTATGAAGTGACGGGTCAGACCAAAAGCAGTTCAACATACCTCTATGGAGAAAAAAACCAAAGAAATGAGAGAGGTCGCCCCGTAAGGCGCAGCCGGAGCCCCACCCTGGAGCCAGGCCTGGGGTTGGGGTTTGGTGGCCGAGCTTTTGCATGTGGGATGATGATGATGATGATGCAGGTGATGATGATGATGGGTGAGCTTGTGCAACAGGTGGAGAGATACAGTCTCGATATAGTCGGGCTCACCTCCACGCACAGCATTGGACTCTGGAACCCAGCTCCTCGACGGGCTGGATACTCCACTTCTCTGGAGTTGCCTACGGTGAGAGCCGGAGGGCTGGCGTGGTCTTGCTTATTGCCCCAAAGCTCAGCCGCCATGTGTTGGCGTTCACCCCGGTGAACGAGAGGGTCACGTCCCTATGCCTTCGAGTAGGACAGGTCTCCGACTGTGGTCTAGACCTATGGACCTAACAGCAGTTCAGAGTACCTGACCTTCTTGGAGTCCCTGGGAGGGGTGCTGGATAGTGCTCCAACTGGGGACTCCATTGTTCTCCTGGGGGACTTCAACGCCCACGTGGGCAATGACAGCGAGACTTGGAAGGGGGTGATTGGGAGGAACGGCCTCCCCGATCTGAACCCGAGCGGTGTTCTGTTATTGGACTTCTGTGCCAGTTACAGCTTGTCCATAACGAACACCATGTTGGAGCACAGGGGTGTCCATAAGTGCACGTGGCACCAGGACACCCTAGGCCGGAGGTCAATGATAGACTTTGTGGTCGTGTCATCTGATCTCTGGCCATGTGTCTTGGACACTCGGGTAAAGAGAGGGGCACAGCTGTCAACTGATCACCACCTGGTGGTGAGTTGGATGCGCTGGACCAGGAGGAGGCCGGATAGACTCGGCAGGCCCAAACGTGTTGTGAGGGTCTGCTGGGAACATCTGGCCGAGCCCTCCGTCCGTGCAGTTTTCAACTCCCACCTCCGGGAGAGCTTCTCACAGATCTCACAGGCTGGAGACATTGAGTCCGAGTGGACCATGTTCTCCACTTCCATTGTCGAAGCTGCTGCTCAGAGCTGTGGCCGCAGGGTCTCTGGCGCCTGTTGTAGTGGCAACCCCCGAACCCGGTGGTGGAAACCGGAAGTAAGGGATGCCGTCAACCTGAAGAAGGATGTTTGCTTTTAGGACTCCCAAGGCAGTCGACAGGTACTGGCAGGCCAACCGAGCCACAGCCCGGGCTGTGGTGGAGGCAAAATCTCGGGTCTGGGAGGAGTTCGGAGAGGCCATGGAGGAGGACTATCGGTCGGCCCCGAGGAAATTCTGGCAAACCGCCTGGCACCTCAGAAGGGGAAAGCAGTTTTTCACCAAAACCTTTACAGCGGAGGAGGGGAGCTGTTGACCTCAACTGGGGATGTCATCAGGCTGTGGAAGGAACACTTCGAGGACCTCCTCAATCCCACCACCACGTCTTCCATTGAGGAAGCAGAGGCTGGGTTCTCAGAAGTGGACTCGTCCATTACCCAAGCTGAAGTCACCGCGGTAGTTGCTGAACTCCTCGGTGGTAAGGCACCGGGAGTGGATGAGATTCGCCCCGAGTACCTCAAGTCTCTGGACGTGCAGGGACTGTTGTCTGACTGACTGTTTTTAAGAAGGGGTATCGGAGGGTGTGTTCCAACTACAGAGGGATCACACTCCTCAGCCTCCCTGGGAAGGTCTATTCCAGGGTACTGAAGAGCAGGATCGAAACTCGGATCCAAGAGGAACAATGTGGTTTTCGTACTGGTCATGGAATACTGGACCAGCTCTATACTCTCCACCAGGTGCTCGAGGGTTCATGGGAGTTCGCCCAACCAGTCCACATGTTGATTGTAGATCTGGAGAAGGTGCTCGACCGCGTCCCTCTGGACATCCTGTGGGGGGTGTTCCAGGAGAATGGGGTCCAGGGCCCTTTGTTAAGGGCTGTTCGGTCCTTGTATTCCCGGAGTAGAAGTTTGGTTTTCATTGCCGGCAGTAAGTCGGACCTGTTCCCAGTGCACGTTGGCCTCTGGCAGGACTGTCCTTTATCACTGGTTCTGTTCATTACCTATATGGACAGAATTTCTAGGCACAGCCAGGGGCCGGAGGGGGTCCAGTTTGGGGACCACAGGATCTCGTCTCTGCTTTTTGTAGATGATGTGGTTCTGTTGGCTCCATCAAACCTGGACCTTCAGGGTGCACTGACACGGTTCACAGCCGAGTGTGAAGCAGCTGGGATGAAGATCAGCACCTCTAAATCCGAGGCCATGGTTCTCCACCGGAAAAGGGTGTCTTGCCCCCTCCAGGTCGGTGGAGTGCCCTTGTCACAGGTGGAGGAGTTCAAGTATCTTGGGGTCTTGTTCACGAGTGGGGGAAGATGGAGTATGAGAGCGACAGGTGGATCGGTGCAGCGTCTGCAGTCATGCGGACGTTGTATCGGTCCGTCGTGGTGAAGAAGGAGCTGAGCCAAAAGACCAAGCTCTGGATTTACCGGTTGATCTTCGTTCCTCCCCTAACCTATGGTCATGAACTATGGGTCATGACCGAAAGAACCAGATGGGGTGAGGAGCTCAGTCACCCTTAGAGATAGGGGGAGGAGCTCAGTCACCCTTAGAGATAGGGGGAGGAGCTCAGTCACCCTTAGAGATAGGGGGAGGAGCTCAGTCACCCTTAGAGATAGGGGGAGGAGCTCAGTCACCCTTAGAGATGGGTTGAGGAGCTCAGTCACCCTTAGAGATAGGGGGAGGAGCTCAGTCACCCTTAGAGATAGGGTGAGGAGCTCAGTCACCCTTAGAGATAGGGGGAGGAGCTCAGTCACCCTTAGAGATGGGTTGAGGAGCTCAGTCACCCTTAGAGATAGGGGGAGGAGCTCAGTCACCCTTAGAGATAGGGTGAGGAGCTCAGTCACCCTTAGAGATAGGGGGAGGAGCTCAGTCACCCTTAGAGATGGGGTGAGGAGCTCAGTCACCCTTAGAGATAGGGGGAGGAGCTCAGGCACCCTTAGAGATAGGGGGAGGAGCTCAGTCACCCTTAGAGATAGGGGGAGGAGCTCAGTCACCCTTAGAGCTAGGTCACCCTATGGTGAGGAGCTCAGTCGCTGCTCCTCCTCATCCAGAGGAGCCAGCTGAGGAGGCTCATGCACCTGTCTCAGATGCCCCCCAGACGCCTCCCCAGGGAGGTGTTCGAGGCATGTCCCTCCAGTAGGAGGCCTCAGGACAGACCCAGGACACCTGGAGGGACTATGTCTCTCTATGGCCTGGGAACTCCTTGGGGTGCCACCAGAAGAGCTGGAGGAAGAGTCTGGGGTGAGGGAAGTCTGGGCAACTCTGCTCAGACTGCTGCCTCCGCGACCCGGCCTGGATAAGCTGCAGACGGATGGACTTTAACAGTCATCTGAAGGCAGTTTTACAGAGAAAAATACAACAAATGTAGCAAAAAGGAAGCTAATGAAACCCAATGTTGGGTGATTAACATTGTGTGTGTATGTGTGTGGGGGATATTATCTCTCGGTATTTACTCTATTCTATTTCTCAAGAGTGCTGGGCTGCCATGGTGCTGAACGAGTCAAGGCAGAGCAGAACTTTTAATAATTAGCACTTTAAGCATCTTGTTTAATGTACATCCTTCCTACCTTTGGAAATCTCTGCATTTTCTGTGAGGCCTCCACACAGAGACAAAGTGACGTCTGGCAGGTCGCTGGCTGAGTCAGACAGACACTCGGTCCCACTGTCGGCTGCAGCGCTGCCCACAGATTGAGGGGACTGAGACCCGGAGTGCAGCTCGGAGTGCAGCTCGGAGTGCAGCTCAGAGTGCAGCTCGGAGTGCAGCTCGGAGTGCAGCTCAGAGTGGAGCTCAGAGTGGAGCTCAGAGTCCATCCAGTGCTTCGTGGCTGCCTCGGTTTCGCTGCAACCCAAACAAAGGCATGTGAGGACTGTGCTCTGTGAGACCTTTTACTACCACCACTTTAAAAACAGCCCCAGGAGGTCAAGCACCTCTTTTATAGGCTCCACCACAGGTCTGCAACCTGCTGCTCTACAGCAACATGTGGCTCCACAGCAGAGAAAGCTTTCACTTTCTGTTTTAATCTTATTTCCATTTCATTTGCACACCACATCTTCAAAAAGGTTTAACTAATGTCACCTGCCTGACTCAAAACCGCTCAAAATGGAACAAATCTAAATCCTCAAAAAAAAGTAAAAAACAGCTGTAACAATTCAAACCACCGGGAAAAGAGAAACAGCTGTCACGTAAAACCAGAATTACTTTTAAACTAAAGTATGCATAGTGAGACTATACATATCTAAATGTATGAGCTGTGCTCGGATTAACCATGTTTTGCAGCTCCAGGTGAATCAGTGCGGAGCCCAAAGCTCACCTCTTGGGGAAATATCGTGCAGCAACATCAGGCTCAAGAGCTTTCAGGTCATCCAGGTAGATGTCCTCAGGGCCCTGGTGCTGGCTCCTCTTTGGGACCCCTGGAGTCAAACATTGTTTAGGGACCAAAACTAAATCCTCACTGGTGAAAGTGCCATTTGATGAAAAGAGTTGGATGATGTACCTTTCTTCTTGGAAGGAGAGTCACTCTGCTGGCTGTGGGAGGGGGTGGACGTCGCCATGCTGGATGGCAGCACATCCAGAGGCTCCGTGGTGGCGGCTGGACTCACACAGGTCAAGATACTGGGGGATGCCGGGGGGCCCACGGGTGTTACAGTGGTTATGGGGGTGCGTGGCTCAGGCTTGACGATGGTGCAGGTGGAGGAAACATCTCTCTTTTCAGTCCCCGTTTCACTCTCCATGGCCTCGGAGCTGAGAATGACGCGGAAGTGTGTGCTCTCCGATGGGGTGATGGTCACCGTCTTCAGTGGCTCAGCTTTGTCTTTCTTGGTGATCTAGAAGTCATGGAGAAAGTGATCAGAGCAATGTGACGACAGCGGCATCAGTGGCTGGAAGCAGTGCTCACCCTGGTTGTTTCAGGAAATTCTCCCCAAGTCCACTGCATGTGGGATTCAGCTCTGAGCAAGCTCTCTGAAGGCCGTACCACCAGCTCAGAGTCGCTCTTCGGAGAAAAGGGCTGAGACAAGCCATGACTGCAGCAAAACCAACGGCACACAAACACACCACAACAAGCATTATTATCCACGAACATCCAAACACATCTTCAGAAATCTAAGAGTATCTCAGTGCAACATTAACTCATCTCAACGAGAGCTAGACAATATAGATTCCAAATTGTTTGTCACCAATATGACCAATAAACAAAGACAAGAATGAGCAAAAGTAAAACCGGTGACAAAGGACATTTCCTCTGTTTGTTCATGGTCAACATATCTGACTGATTAGAGCAAGTTAAGTCCCACACACAGACACAAAATAATAATAAAAAAAAAATAATCAAAAGATGGATGGGTGCTGATGAGCCAGCCAGGACAGAAAACACCATCATAAGAGGCCGACAACATCCAGATGACTTCTGTCTAAAATGTCAACTAATCACATTCAAATAAACATTTTATCCAATTGATTTGCCCACCACTTGTTTCCAACGTTATCTCCTGGCTAAAAATGACTAAAACACCTTAAAAAGACTAAACCACTGAAATAGCTGAGGTTAACAAAAACACCTAAATTCTAAAATGTCTTAAGGGTTCAAATCACAAAACAAGCTTGTGGCTCTGGGTGACTGCAATGGAGCAGCTGGACGGTTTAGAAAACCAGACGGAAAACGGCGACAGAAAGTGAGAAGTGTTCGGCCATTGGGGATCCGACTCCAACAGAGGTTTTGCACAGACGGACCAGATTAAAATGGAAAGAATCCAGAGCAACGACACATCTACGCAGAGATCTGAGAGCCGTTCCTAACAGACCAAGTCACTACTTGGTTAAGTTAAGTTACACTTAACTTAACATGTACATTGTATCCGACATGCATGATCCAAATTAAAATTTACAGTGCAACATTCCTGGCTGGCGGGTGGGGGATGGGATTACAGTGGGTGGGTGGGGTTTGATTAAAAGGACAAAAAAGTTTCCCTATAGGTAATGTATCTTATCTTGGTTAGTATATCACTATCTCGGTTTCACTGTATTTGTTTAATTTGATTTTGGTTGTGCGTTAAAAAAAAATTATATATATATTTATTAAGCGTGTCACAATGTATGTACTAGTACCCGTACTGTTCGGTCCAGAGGTCTACCACGGTACAAACATTTTAAGACCAGGGTTCGACATTAAGGCTTTCCGGAACGTCAGGCTCTCGTAAATGTTTTGCTCTGGCAAATGAATCATCCACCCAACGTGTCCGAACGGGCTAGTGTTTTTCTGGCGATATTTTGACGTTTTTTTCGGCAAAAATCTCTTGGTATCATGAAGGGGAGGAGAGAGGCTGCAAAGGCCCACAGAGCAGGCAGAGAGGCAGGATAAGATACACCTTTCTGTATCCTGAAGAAAACTCCGCCTGGCTGCGCTTCTGAAGCTTGGTCATGATCAACGTTCACTCTATTCTCCTGGAACACAAAGCCCCATTACTGCCATCGCGCCTTCACTGGTTCAGTGGGTCAAACTGTTGCCACTATTGAGGGCGGATGCCAGAGGACGAGGGACTCCCTCCACCATCAGGAGGGCGGAAGGTCCAGGTTGTCTTTTAAGAACGACTCAGCCAAAGAAAACACAGGATGAGATTTTATCAAATGTCATGAATCTGAATGCCATTCCATGTGGACCAACCGTCCACATGAGTCTGTAGCTTCTCCCTCCACTCCTTGTAATCTTTCCTGCACCTCCGCAATCCCCTCTTTTGCTCTGTCGATCCTGGTGCTAGTCTTATTGATTTCCTCAATTTGCCACAGTGCTGCACCATTTTGCTGCTGAAAATTTCTCTGATCCAAATTCACCATGCTTTCCTCCACATTTCCTCCATGGTTAACTGGCGAGTGCTTGCAGTGCTCTTGAAGGCACGAGGTTTACTATGGATTGAATTCTTCTGCTGGCTTCTAGGCATATTGTGCACTAGTTCTACAATCTAAATCGACTCAGACTTATTTATGACCAAGTTACGAGGTAGTAATAAAGGGGAGCCACTAACTGAGGCAACTTCCTTCATGGTTGCTCAATTTAAAGAGGAAATAAATGAAGAACGAGTGAGTCATAGCCGATTACAATCTCATTATCACAATAATAACCAACAAAATGAGCACACGTTATATGTTCGCCTGAAATGTGGTGTGAGTCCGGAATGTTTCTTGTTAAACAGCTGAGCTTGAATGCAGTGATGCTCATTTCAGACGCTGGTTTTATTTCCAATAATATAACCGGTTTTCTTCCAAGTGACGCATTCACTAGCATTTTGACTCAAATGTCTGACACAGTAGATTCACAATTTTAACATGTCCTCTGTTGCGTTTCCATGGTGATTCTGAAGCGTACCTGTCGGTGTCCACCCAGTCCCCGTCAGACAGCGGGTAACCGTCCAGGCTGTGTCGAGCTGCAGGTAGTTTGGGGTCAATGTCTCTCATCATGATGACCGAGGTCGACCTGAACAAAGGAGAGAAACGTGAGTGACGGTTCAACGCCACACCACCAAGGCTATAGTCACCAGCTGTGATCACACCTGGAGATGTGTGCTGCCACAGCATCCTCATCAGAGCTCAGCTCCATCTCAAAGATCTCTTCACTTTGCCCAGTGCTGGACGTAGAAGTGAGTGTAGCATTAGCAGCGGTTGTAGCATTAGCAGCGGTGGCGTTGCCAGGTGTGGGCGGGGTCAACTCCTCCCTCCGCGGGTCTCCCTTGTGCTTCTTTCGCCGCCTTTTCTTCTTCTTGGTAGCCACGGTGCAGGGAGCAGGGGGCTGGGGAGGGTCCTCCAGGACCACAGGGTCCAGGGCTTCCAGGTCTTTTGGGGCCCTGTTCTCCACCTCAGAGATCCAGAACAGGTGACTCTCAGTGGGGATTGGAGAGGTGGCCAGGTGGGCGGGGACAATCTGCTGAAGAAAAGATGCCGAGAGAGAAATGTGGCTGAAGAAAATTCCAAAGGAGCAAATGGAGGCAGCACTAATGACCTTACTGAAGGTATGTGTCAGCTGTCAGCCTGAGCAACATGTCACCTACATTCAGTATCTGGATTTTTACTTTTCCCGGGACAAATGCATTCTGACACCTTAATACACCAAATTATATTTTTTCTAGTTCTCAGTGTTCAGGTAAGCAGTACTTATTGAAGAGTTGCAGCTCTTTTAACAATACTGGAATAATGTTAATTATAATGACAATCCTCATTCGTACTGTGTCAGACTTTTCTTCTTTCCTCAGTATGGATGATCTTTCACTGTGCACTCCTGCCATGCTATGATCAAGTTCGAAACTTTAGCTCCATTCTTACGTTCAGCTGCTCCGATTCCTGGACAAAGAAGGCTTCTCCGTTGTCCCCGAGCTTCATATGCAGCTCAACAGGCTCTCCATTCACCTCAATGTCAATCTGAAACATCAGGCAGACGATAAACACTCACTAATCAGGGACAATTAACATTTTGAATCAGAAAATCCAAACAAGGACTAAAACATTTAACCTGTCTGTGTACAAATGATACTTTGCATCGTTAATTATACTTCCACCAATATTGGATCCTCTCATCTCCAGAAGCAGCAGCTCTAGAAACCGGAGTAATTTATTGTATTCATATATCAGACTTGTATCTCCTGGCAAACTAGGTCTTGGGTGTGAAAAAAAAGATAAAAGAGCTCTAATCTACATGAACACGTTTTGTGGCTCCAGGTGATCTGTATCTGGTGGAAAGTGGCTAAACGGTCCCTCTGCTCTGGGTTTATGTGGAGTCTGGGGCTGTCTGGAGACTGCTACCTGAGAGCAAACCATCAGTATTAAGCTGCTACTCCTGATCTAATGCTGCTTCTTCCGTTGCAGCTCTAAAGCTTCACTTTCACCACCTGGATGGAGCTGAGAGGGATTTCAGCGTGGTTTGTAGATTCGCTGATCAGTTGAGGACATGTCCTCTTCAGCAGTTCACACACACTGCAAGTGCCAAACCATGTCAGCTCCACAGACTTGACAGTTGGGAAAGAAAAACTAATTATCGTCTTTCTTTTGATTTTGCTTTTTGGTGGGAAAAAAAAAGACCAAAGATGTTTGTGTGACTGGTGCGTGGGGAAAGACACTACATACAGTCACAACTTAATGAGCACTTGGCAGGCGGCTGCAGCCAAATGCTCCCTCCGTGTTTTAACTCTTCAGGTTTCTTTAGGATCCATCAGGGTTCTGTATCCCCAAGAGCCACATGTTACTCTCGAGCACCTTAGCCTCAGCCACACTTTTGAGTTTTATTTACTCATTCTCAAAAGAGAATATCTCCTGGATACAAAGAAGTGAAAAAACAGCTTAAGCCACCAGAAAAGGTTGTTTGAAAACAGGTGAATCCACTAAAATCAGTTCAGGCCTTAAACCATCTTGTGTAAGTTACAGTTTTTGTCAGTATATAGTGATCTGTGTTGAGCTTGTTTTACATGTTACACATGGTCTGGGTGAAGTGATGAGTTAGTGGGAGCTCTGGAGGATCTCGTATCGCACCAATATGCTCATCCTTCACATTTCCTCATTTGCCCACACGGAGTTGCAGAGCTGTTGCCATGGAAACGACAGTTCCGCAGCCCATCAGCATTCTGAGGAGGAGGTGAACCCACCACAAATCATTATCAACTAAGGTCCAAAGCACACAGGCTTTCCTGACACTGTTCCCAGAATAGAGCCCAGCTCTCCGTTCAGCAGGCTCTTTTGGAGGAAATTATAATCTTCATCCTTAACCATAAACTGAATACCAAGAAACTACTTTTCAGTAACCCCAGCTACAGAAAAACAGCGACGTTGTTCCTGTGCCATGTCACGTTTACTGACAGTGTTCAAACCTGATTCCAGAGAAGATTTTCTCTCCGCTTACAGAAACACAAGAGCCGCAAAGCGACTTCTTCTTCAGTGAGAAACAAGAGCTAAAAATACAGTACCTCCAGCATGGTTAATGAGAACCTCACACAACTTGGGCTCTGCCAGCAATCAAGTGATGTTTGACCGGCACAAAGGTTCAGCCACAACATCAAGACCTCAGACATGAATCACAGTATTTATAGCATCCTGTCTGTAAATCAGCTGAGGAGATCAAGTATGGAGGTGTGAGGAGGAAAGGAGACGAGGAGGTGAAGATATGAGGAAATGAGGAGGTGTGGAAGAGAGGATACGAGGTGTGAAGACGAGGTGGTGAGATGTGGAGATGAAATGAGGAGATGAAGAGGAGATGAAGAGGAGATGAGATGAGGAGATGAGGAGATGAAGAGATGAGGAGATGAAGAGGAGATGAAGAGGAGATGAGATGAGGAGATGAGGAGATGAAGTGAGGAGATGAGATGAAGAGGAGATGAGATGAGGAGATGAAGAGGAGATGAGAAGATGAAGTGAGGAGATGAGGAGATGAAGAGGAGATGAGATGAGGAGATGAAGAGGAGATGAGAAGATGAAGTGAGGAGATGAGGAGATGAAGAGGAGATGAGATGAGGAGATGAAGAGGAGATGAGATGAGGAGATGAAGAGATGAGGAGATGAAGAGGAGATGAGATGAGGAGATGAGATGAGGAGATGAAGAGATGAGGAGATGAAAAGATGAGGAGATGAAGAGATGAGGAGATGGAGATGAGATGAGGAGATGAAGAGATGAAGAGATGAGGAGATGGAGATGAGATGAGATGAGGAGATGAAGATGAGATGAGATGAGGAGATGAAGATGAGATGAGATGAGGAGATGAGGAGATGGAGATGGAGATGAGATGAGGAGATGAAGATGAGATGAGATGAGGAGATGAAGAGGAGATGAGAAGATGAAGTGAGGAGATGAAGAGGAGATGAGAAGATGAAGTGAGGAGATGAGGAGATGAAGAGGAGATGAGATGAGGAGATGAAGAGGAGATGAGATGAGGAGATGAAGAGGAGATGAAGAGATGAGGAGATGAAGAGATGAGGAGATGAAGAGGAGATGAGATGAGGAGATGAAGAGGAGATGAGATGAGGAGATGAAGTGATGAGGAGATGGAGATGAGATGAGGAGATGTTTTCGATCCTGTTTTTACATCAAACAGCTGCTTCAGTCTAACAAAGAATCTTCTGGATTCACAAAACGTGCTGAACCATTCAAATGAAGAAAGTTGTTGAGTCCATTCTCGCCATGTTTCCAGATACATGACTTTTTAATTGTCAGCTTCTTTATAGCTCGTGTTTGGTTCATTTCTGTCTCAAGACTTATTTTATTTGAAAAGCTCTAGCCCCGCTCTTTGATAAAGAGCGGGGCTAGAGATGTTTGAAAGCTGGGATAGCTTCAGACTGGAGCTTGGTGTTTGGACTGAGGCTAGCAGAAAAACCATGGATTCCATACCACTTTCTCCTTGGAGCGCAGCACGCCCAGCTTGCCAAAGCGCACGTGGAATGGCGAGCACTGGTAGGTGCCGTCTCGCTGGCGGACGACCACGACGTCAATGCAGCCCGACAGCGTGGCCTGATTAATGCCCTTGTACAGTTCTTTGACCGTGACCAGAACCTGGCCCGCCAGCTGGCCCACGTAGTTCATGGTGTCCGTCTGGGGGAGAAAGAAAACATCAGTCATTACTCAAGGGAAGGCAGGGAGCCGTGGCTTCCAGCCGGACCTCCCTCACACTGCCACCATTACCATACACTTCTCCTTTGAGTGGGGAGCCTCATCTGACCTTGCCTTTCAGGCAGAACCTCCATCTCTCTGCATCTGGTTTCCATTCCTCTGGCTTCTCTGCTGGTCACATACCAGCAGGACCACTGCTAGACCGAATCAGACAAGGTGGACAGCCAGGGGAAACTGGCACCAACCGCCTGCCTCTTCTGACTTCCTGTTTACATTTGAGAGCATGCAATGTCTGTTCAGTCTGTCTTGTTACACGTTTACCAACTTGAAATGAATAGTTCGATCAAATGGAAATAAGTAAGGTGTCTGATTTAGTTTTTGTCCAATTCAGTATTCTGAGATGTTTTTCTTCTTCCGAGAATTGTGAAGAAGGTTATCTGTGTTATCTCTGTACACAACGTGACTCAACAGCCTGAGCCAAGAGGAAGAATACATAAATGAAGTCTCCCATGTCAGGTTGGGTGAACTCAAACATGGCCGGAGGCTATAAAAAGTCAGAGATAAGACCAGCCGGGATTGATTCCCTCAGGAGAAAGTTTTCTTCAGCAATCAGCAGAACACGGGACATAACTTCACAAAGTGCATCCAGAAATCCTCTGGCTATCTGGATGATGTGTCATCAAGCGGAGTAAACACGTATTATCTCAACCAAACAGATCCACATGGGCACATACACACTATGTGCACACGGACTGCAGGTCCATGTTTCTGTCAAGCAAGCAGGTCTGACACATGAAACCAATTTAAATATACACATT
Source organism: Blennius ocellaris (assembly GCF_963422515.1). NCBI lineage: Eukaryota > Metazoa > Chordata > Actinopteri > Blenniiformes > Blenniidae > Blennius > Blennius ocellaris. The sequence goes on along the minus strand of NC_137659.1, from coordinate 29,684,130 downwards.
ACATCAATCAGGCAGGAAGCAGTTTTTCTGAGACTGTCCCGTTTGTGCTACAGGGATGGCGACAGGAAAAAAGTATTTTAGCCGAAGCTTCTGGGGGTCTGGGGGGCCACAGCCCCTCTGAAGATGAAGGTTTTTAAGCAATTTCTACAACCTTAGAAAACAGTCAGGAGAAACATGATGGCTCACAAACGTGAGGACAAAGGTTGTGTTTTTGGCCATGAATTAACCTGATTGCATGACTTCCTCAGGGATGATTTGTCAACATCCAAGGACAATCTATTAGATTTTGGGATCTTTTTGGGTAACTGTTTCCAAATAAATGCTAAAAGAAATGTCTCATACAAAACGGATGGGCGCTGCACCTCACGGAGGAGATCAGCGTCTCCTTTGGAGGACCGTGGTGAGCCGTCAGTTCCCTGGGAGAGGAGGGAGTGTTCATCAAGGCTGCAGCAAAGAAGCTGCCTGCGGCTAATTAGTCAAATGATTCATTTGAATCAGCAGTGGAAAACTGCCATCCCCAGTGCTGCTTAGACCTGAAGACCAGCAGACCAGAGGGTCTCCAGTGGAACCACCCCCCACCCTGACCATAGAACAAGGAACAGCTCTGGCAGGTGCTGGGTGGGCTCTGCATTACAACATCAACTCTTTGATGTGCTCCTTAAACTGTTGAGCAGTTGAGGCTGGGTTACTCTGCTGAAAAGGGCCTTTAGCTGCAGGATGCACCATTTTAATGAAGTCTGTGTGCCAGTGGATGGCCCCATGGTTCAGTTGTCTGTAATCCCCCACTGTTCTTCCTTCAGGGCTCACAGCAGTTTACAGTCCACAAAGTACCAGTTAAACACAAGTGATGATTATCAGAAAGTTATTTCAAGCAGCAAATCAGAAACAATAACTCAGCTACACAAGTCTTCAACACAATCCTATAAGTGACATTATTCACTATGGTGAGGTGGAACATCAAAGTCTGGTGAAGAGCAGCCCACCCTGTCGGAGGCCATTGACACCAGAAACCGGGTTCTGGGTGTGACCAGAGTACCAGCAGTCCCGCTGGAGCCGACTCACCAGGAACCAGGACGAGGACCTCAGTGAGGAGGGGCCATCCTGTTCGCTGCTATCTGTGCTGTCCTCTGAGTTACTTCCTGGGAGCTCCCAGTTCCCCCAAGATCTCTGCCTTTTCATCACTTTGTTTCGGCTGCTGCACCAGGACCAATGTCTCCCTCAGATCTCATCTGGATTACATCTTTGTCATTCTCCATGCATTTCCAAACATGGTGCACCTGATCGTCTTGGAACAAGCCTCCCAGAGGTAAATGCCGATAAGAGGCCATTGTGTAACACTAGCTGTAAACCTTGTCATCCTTCCTCTGCTCCACTACACAGGATGTGCACTTGGACCGATCACGTCAACTGACAGAACAGAAAACGGGTGAATTGCTGGCTCAGCCAATCAGATGGTCCTCTGACCGTGGCAGCGTACAGCCGATAAGAGACCGCCACCCCCTGTGAACAGATACATGCAATGTTTTCCACGTGATAAGTGTGCTGGCTCGAGGAGGGAAGCAAGACCGCCGTGCATGATGTCGCAGTCATTACTGCAGACTGTTACTTGTTAGTATGCTGGTTTCTGTCTGTCAACTGTCTCCTAACAGTGAACCTGAAAACACTCAATTACTGGAACAGCCCGGCCAGAGTCCTGACAATCACCCAAAGTCAAATATCCACAAAACCACAAGGTTATTGCCAAAAATACCCAATGGAGTCAGCCAGCAGTGTAGGAGGCTTGAGGAAGAGTGGGCCAACATCAGACTAGACATGTTCTACAGGGTGTTTAGAAACTTTCAGAAAGCTTTGGGGGTTTTCCTGGAGTGCTCCGTTACTTTTTAGAACATGGAGAAGCATTCTGACATTGAGCATTACATGACTTTGATATGAAAGTGCAGGCTCACTGATCTCCTACAGCCTGGTCAGTGTGAGGCCTTGACCCCCACAGTAACATCTGCCGAGGTTCCTGTAGAAAACAAGCACACAGGCCACTGAACCAAGGACCCAGGCTGAGGCTCAAAGAAGTACACTGAATCCAAATAGTCGCAGCACTTGTCTATACGAGAAGTCAAGGAAACTGGAAGGTCCGTGAAGCCGTTAAGAGATTTGATTGTGTTTTGTTGCACAGCAAGGAATCACTTAAAAGGATTCTCATTGAATAGCTTGAGGTTACAAATTCATTCAGCTCAAATGTCTTTATATAGCGCCAAATACAACAAAGAGACAGAAAATGAAAGTGAGAGAGAGAGAGAGAGAGAGAGGTAGCAGTAAAATAAAGAGAAATAAACACCTAATTTCTATTTAATGTATATCTGACATGTGGGGAGAACAGAACTCTGACATAAACAACTAATATCATTTCCATAAATTCAGCATCTGCTACATTCTGTTAAATATGAGAAAACTATATAAACAAAACTTTAAGATCTTCGTCTGAATCATGTGCTGCAGGTGGAGGTTCTTTGTGCTCCGACACCGTGGTGCACAGCATTTTAGCAGTTTGACTCTATACTCGTATTATTTCACTGCATGGAGGGTTTTATTTGGAATGATCCCAACAGATTTACTCTGAGAAGAGGCTTCACTCAGTGAGAGACCGCAGGAGGCTGAGATACTCTCAGGCTACAAGCCAACGTGTGTGCGTGCGTTTCAAGCATTAGATTTTCTCTATAAATTGATATTTTCCTTGATTCCTAATGTATACATTTAATGAAAATAAATTAAATGTTAAATAAGCCTGATTTATGGCGGTAGATTGTATTGTTGCTCATATGCAGTTATAGGGCAATATTTGGAATTGATGTAGTGGTAAGGACTTGGTGTTTAATAGCTAAACTGTGGTAACTTCTCTGTACATTTGTTAGACTTTTCCTAACAAGTTCCACTTTCTTTATGTGGGTTCAGTGCAGTTGAACATAGGGAATAATGAAGAATAATGAATTCTACAGTTACAAGTACATTTACTGTAAATTCCTGTAATTGCAGGGAGATGTTTATATAATCTTCATTTTGAACCAGTATGTTTGTCTATTCACACTCCATCTCCTGTTGTTTCACAAGATGGTTATTGGATAGTTTTACCCTGCAATCACTCATTGGCGTCACCAGTGACTGGTAACAAGTATGAATTGGGACATACCATGTGTATGTCTTGTGCAAGAAGAATGTTTCTAGTCATTGTACATAAACACTGGTATATTTTAAGAAATGGATGAAGAAGGTAATTTCCATCTCTGAGACAGACAGACAGACAGACAGACAGACAGACAGACAGACACCTAAAATAGCTGAAAACATGCTGAAATGCAGTTTATAGTTGTAGCTTCAGAAAGGTTCTACGTGGACGGTAGAAGTTGATGAGCAGCTTGTGAGCTGTGGGTTCGTCTGAGTGGAGGCTAAACACGTTCCGTGTCTCCAGGTGACATGCGGTTGTTAAGCAGCATATACAAATGTGTCTTTTGGAGATAAATGAGACTGTCCTCTGGTTCCGGCCTACAAATAAAATAAAGCAGCCCGAGCCCTGTCATGTTTACCCCGTTAGCGGTTAGCTCCTGTTAGCTGCGATGCTACATGACAGATGACAATATGTCGCCTCGGCCATGAAGCGTCTCCGGCTCCCAGCAGCCGTGGGGACCTTCCAGGTAAAAGCAGCAGAGGCGGAGGTGAAACAGCCGGACCGTGTCAGGAGCACACTCCAGCGGCTCCACGGCCGAACGGGAATGAATGGAGACGCGGAGCGGCTAACGGGCGCCGCTCGCCGCTGCTCGGCTCACCGTTTCCGGCTCAGTGTACCGTTACCCAGAGGAGCTTCGGGGCTCCGGGGCTCCGGGGCTAACCCTAACCCGCTCCACGTCCTGCGGAGGATTTCTGTTTTTATCTGAGGCTCCGGGTGGGAGCGCCTCAGTGGAGCTGGAATAAAGACGTTAGACAGCCGACATGTTAGCTCACAGCAGAGGAGGAGCAGCTCCGTGTCGAAGCTGCCCTGTCCGCCTCGAGCCCGGAGCCGGAGCCGGAGCAGGGAGCCCGGGGCCCGGGGCCCGGGGCCCGGAGCCCGGAGCCCCGAGCCCAATCCGTCTCGAGCGCTCACCTGTGAGGTGTTCAGCGGGAAGCTGCTGGCGTGGCTCCTCGGAGAGTCTCCATGTCTGTCCGCGAACCTTTCGTTTCTCCAAGGAGGACGCGCGAACCCGCCCGGTGGGTCCGCCTCCTGCGGCGTTCTGTGCGGAGCTCTGCGGGGCTCTGCGCGGCTCTGTGCGGAGCTCTGCGGGGCTCTGTGCGGAGATGTGTGGGGCTCTGCGGGACTCTGTGCGGCTCTGTGCGGAGCTCTGCGGGGCTCTGTGCGGAGATGTGCGGGGCTCTGCGGCGTTCTGTGCGGGCTCTGCGGGGCTCTGTGCGGAGATGTGCGGGGCTCTGCGGCGTTCTGTGCGGGGCTCTGCGGGGCTCTGTGTGGAGATGTGCGGGGCTCTGTGCGGGACTCTGTGCGGAGCTCTGCGGTGTTCTGTGCGGGGCTCTGTGCGGCTCTGTGCGGGGCTCTGCGGGGCTCTGTGTGGAGATGTGCGGGGCTCTGTGCGGAGCTCTGCGGCGTTCTGTGCGGGGCTCTGTGCGGGGCTCTGCGGCGTTCTGTGCGGGCTCTGCGGGGCTCTGTGCGGAGCTTTGCGGCGTTCTGTGCGGGGCTCTGTGCGTGGCCAGGACCAGGACATTTATTAAGTCCTGTTCCACACAAACCTGCTCACATGCTCTCTGAAGCTAACCCGCTTTGTTTCGGCGCTATAAAATCAACTGAATGCTTGCAGATTGTGTCAAACACTTTTACATTAATTTCTTAAGTTGAAGTATAGATACTAAAAAAAAATAACAATTTTGTAGAAGTCAAAGTATCAAGTCAAGCCTTTCCCTCAAGTACAAGTGTAAAACTGGTGGCTTCAAAACGACTTAAAGTGTAAAACTAAAAGTATTACTACTCGTCTGTATTTCCAGAAGAAAATGAAAATGTGAATGCTGAAGCTGAATAACGCTGAAAGCTGCAAATGTCCTGTGGAAATGTTTGTGTGCCTGCCTCTCTCCAGTCCGTTTTAATGGAGACTGTCCCAATGGAAGAGCTCTGACCAGTCCTGAGCCAACTCCATGCCAGTAACATAAAACATTAGATTACTCTGATCCACAGTAGCTGCATTTAGCATTAGTGTGGTTTAAAAGCAGTTGTGTTCCCTTGCTAAGAGCTGTCTGTGTCTGTCTGCTTGTTGGTAGTTTAGCACAACTGGTTAGTGGCTGTTTCTTTGTCATTAGTTCATAAATCTGTTTCAACTAACATCCAGGTGATGGAGCATCTTCCTCCACTGACTGATGTCATTTCAGATAAACAGATTTTAGAGCGTCTTCCTCCCACTGAGCATCTTCCCCATGAAGATGATTAAAAGTGAAGCAGGGCTGTATTCAAGTAGTCAAGGAACTTGCATAACACGGCTAAGAATTTGTGAGAAAGATCATGGCACGTTAACTTTATTGTGTTTACAACAGTAAAATGAGGGGTATCAATGTTTGCCACACGTGACACAAGACACATCAAGCAACACAAAGTAATTGATTCCTTACATTCATGGTTTGCTTCCTTTCCAGCAACGCCCAAAAGTTGATTTCAATAAAAGACACAGGAGGAAGCAGCTGGATTAACAGTTTATTGAACTGCAGTGTTTCATTGTGGGTGAATCTCTTCAGAGTCATCCTCTTCATCTCCTCCTCAGTTAGTCCTTCTTCTCGTCCTTGCCCTCCTCCTCCTCCGGGTTGTACACGCTGACGGTGAACTCCCCGGCCTCCGTGCCGTACTTGTTCTTGACCACCAGAGCATACTTGCCGGAGTCAGTCGTGCTGACGGCAGCGATGGTGATGCTGGCGAACTTGCCGTGTTCGAACTTGAGGCTGAAGTGATTGTCGGACAGCAGCTGCTTCTCGTTCTTCGTCCAGGACACCTCTGGCACCGGCTCACCCCAAACATTGCCCGTCAAATTCAGAGACTTGGGAAAGAAAAGAGGTTTTCATGTGATGTCATTGGGAAGAAGACAAGAGAAAATCCAGAGAAATGATAGAAGGAATCGCAGAATTCTAACAGTGCGAATAAAGCTGAGGTCTCCAACACTGATGACCAAAGAGCATTCAGTGCAATGAAATAAAATCCATCTGCAGCCTCAAAAACATGTGAAAAGTAAAAATAAAGATAAATAAATAAAAATATAGTTTTGCTTTACTCAAAAACAGTACTGTATTGTACATTTTAGATCCATAGCTCCTGAGTAAATTATTTCTCCACATCGTTATATTTTACCTTTTCAACTGGTTTATGTTATTTTACATATTTATGTTGTTTTTTGTCTTCAACATTGTTGACTGTTTCACGTTGATAGTCATTTTTCGATAACAATTTTGGTTGTTTAAGCCAGTGGTTCCCAACCTTTTTTGACCAGTGTACCCCTTGAGCTGGTTTCCATGTGAAAAGTACCCCCTCTCTCGTGTGTGATTATTCGCCTTAATGTGTACTTATATTTAACCCTTTGTCTTTCTATCCAACTGCTCAATTTAAATAAAACAATTATTGTGAGTGTAAAAACATACCTTTTAATGAGACACTTGCGCTTGCTTGTCTTTCATAAGTCTTTCATAATTCCTTTTTTCACTGGGCTCCCCTGTGCCTGCGTCCGAGGCGATGGTAGCAGTAGCGGTAGCTGGACGTTTACTCCTGCCTAGCCATGCATCCATGTTTACAGTCGGTATGCAGCTAGAGTTAGCTAGCTTCGCGAATCGTGCGCGCCCGCAGCAAGAACGTGAACCTTTTTTTTTTTTTTTTTAAAGCGCGCCACTTTATAGTCTTTTCATGTTATGTGCATTGTAGTGTTACAATCACTGTGGACGAACTGCTACTCATGGAAAATAAACGTATGGCCTTACTAAAATTCATGATATAATACAATATAATATAGTATAAATTTTTTTTTTGTGTGTGGATACTGTAGGCTAATTTATAATCTTTCTGCGTACCCCCTGCAATACCCTCGCGTACCCCTAGGGGTCCGTGTACCCCCGGTTGGGAGTCACTGGTTTAAGCCATTTGAGCAGTTTTACAGTGGTTAGCACTTATTAAAAGTTTTACCTTTCTAAAGCTGTCCCCGGTGGTTTTATCACTTTTAACTGATCATCATTACGCTACAGTATTTTTTGTTAAAGCTGCAGGTAAAGCAGCAAGTTGTCAGTGAAAGTAAATCATTAAAACTGAGACTTTTCATTATTTGGATTATTTTAAATAATCTGTATCTCCTCTTACCAAGAGAAGATACAGATTTTACTGGAGACATTTTTCAACCTTTCTTTTCTTAAAATGAAACATCCAAACCTTCAACTGTGAGAGAAGAGTCCTTTGGAAAGATAAGACAGCTGTGTAAATAGAATAAAAATGCTTGTTTGGATATAATTGGGAGAAATCTTCTTGGACCCACGACAAAGGAAGGTAGAGTCACTACAGAGGAAAGGTAGCGTCACTAGAGATACGGTTGAGTCACTACAGAGGAGAGGTAGAGTCACTACATAGGAAAGGTAAAGTCACTAGAGTTAATGTAGAGTCACGACAGAGAAGAGGTAGAGTCACTACAAAGGAGAGGTAGAGTCACTACAGAGGAATGGCAGAGTCACCGCAGTGGAGAGGTAGAGTCACTACAGTGGAGAAGTAGATTCACTACAGAGGGGAGGTAGAGTCACAACAAAGGAGAGGTAGAGTCACTATAAGAAAGGAAGAGTCACTACAGTGGAGAGGTAGAGTCCCTAAAAAGGAGAGGTAGAGTTACTATAGAGGAGAGGTAGAGTCACCAGAGGACAGGTAGAGTCACTACAGAGGAGAGGTAGAGTCACTACAGAGGAAGGTAGGGTCACTACAGAGGAGAGGTAGAGTCACTCGAGGTCAGGTATAGTCACTACAGAGGAGAGGTAGAGTCACTAGAGGTCAGGTATAGTCACTACAGAGGAAAGGTAGAGTTACTACAGAGGAAGCTAGAGTCACTACAGAGGAAGGTAGAGTCACTACAGAGGAAGGTAGAGTCACTACAGTGGAGAGGTAGAGTCACTACAGTGGAGAGGTAGAGTAGCAGGAGCATGGGTAGAGTCACTACAGTGGAGAGGTAGAGTCACTAGAAGACAGGTAGAGTCACTACAGTGGAGAGATAGAGTCACTAGAGGACAGGTAGAGTCACTACAGAGGAGAGGTAAAGTCACTACAGAGGAGAGGTAGAGTCACTACAGAGGAAGGTAGAGTCACTACAGAGGAGAGGTAGAGTCACTACAGAGGAAGGTAGAGTCACTACAGAGGAGAGGTAGAGTCACTACAGAGGAAGGTAGGGTCACTACAGAGGAGAGGTAGAGTCACTCGAGGTCAGGTATAGTCACTACAGAGGAGAGGTAGAGTCACTAGAGGTCAGGTATAGTCACTACAGAGGAAAGGTAGAGTTACTACAGAGGAAGCTAGAGTCACTACAGAGGAAGGTAGAGTCTCTACAGAGGAAGGTAGAGTCACTACAGTGGAGAGGTAGAGTCACTAGAGGAGAGGTATAGTAACTACAGAGGAGATGTAGAGTCACTACAGAGGAAAGGTATAGTCACTACAGAGGAAGGTATAGTCACTAAAGAGGAAGGTAGAGTCACTACAGAGGAAGGTAGAGTCACTACAGTGGAGAGGTAGAGTCACTAGAGGAGAGATATAGTAACTACAGAGGAGATGTAGAGTCACTACAGAGGAAAGGTATAGTCACTACAGAGGAAGGTATAGTCACTAAAGAGGAAGGTAGAGTCACTACAGAGGAAGGTAGAGTCACTATAGAGGAGAGGTAGAGTCACTACAGAGGAAGGTAGAGTCACTATAGAGGAGAGGTAGAGTCACTACAGAGGAGAGGTAGAGTCACTACAGTGGAGAGGTAGAGTCACTACAGAGGAAGGTAGAGTCACTACAGAGGAAGGTAGAGTCACTAGAGGTCAGGTATAGTCACTACAGAGGAAAGGTAGAGTCACTACAGAGGAAGGTAGAGTCACTAGAGGTCAGGTATAGTCACTACAGAGGAAAGGTAGAGTCACTACAGAGGAAGGTAGAGTCACCAGACGTCAGGTAGAGTCACTACAGAGGAAGGTAGAGTCACTAGACGTCAGGTAGAGTCACTACAGAGGAAGGTAGAGTCACTACAGAGGAAGGTAGAGTCACTCGAGGAGAGGTAGAGTCACTACAGAGGAAGCTAGAGTCACTACAGAGGAAGGTAGAGTCACTAGACATCAGGTAGAGTCACTACAGAGGAGAGGTATAGTCACTAGAGGAGAGGTAGAGTCACTACAGAGGAAAGGTAGAGTCACTAGACGTCAGGTAGAGTCACTACAGAGGAAGGTAGAGTCACTAGAGCAGTGATTCCCAACCGGGGGTACACGGACCCCTAGGGGTACGCGAGGGTATTGCAGGGGGTACGCAGAAAGATTATAAATTAGCCTACAGTATCCACACACAAAAAAATTTTTTATACTATATTATATTGTATTATATCATGAATTTTAGTAAGGCCATACGTTTATTTTCCATGAGTAGCAGTTCGTCCACAGTGATTGTAACACTACAATGCACATAACATGAAAAGACTATGAAGTGGCGCGCTTTTAAAAAAAAAAAAAAAAAGGTTCACGTTCTTGCTGCGGGCGCGCACGATTCGCGAAGCTAGCTAACTCTAGCTGCATACCGACTGTAAACATGGATGCATGGCTAGGCAGGAGTAAACGTCCAGCTACCGCTACTGCTACCGTCGCCTCGGACGCAGGCACAGGGGAGCCCAGTGAAAAAAGGAATTATGAAAGACTTATGAAAGACAAGCAAGCGCAAGTGTCTCATTAAAAGGTATGTTTTTACACTCACAATAATTGTTTTATTTAAATGAGCAGTTGGATAGAAAGACAAAGGGTTAAATATAAGTACACATTAAGGCGAATAATCACACACGAGAGAGGGGGTACTTTTCACATGGAAACCAGCTCAAGGGGTACACTGGTCAAAAAAGGTTGGGAACCACTGCACTAGAGGTCAGGTAGAGTCACTCGAGGAGAGGTAGAGTCACTACAGAGGCAGCTAGAGTCACTACAGTAGAGAGGTAGAGTCACTAAAAAGGAGAGGTAGAGTTACTATAGAGGAGAGGTAGAGTCACCAGAGGACAGGTAGAGTCACGACAGTGGAGAGGGAGAGTCACTAGAGGACAGGTAGAGTCACTACAGCGGAGAGGTAGAGTAGCAGGAGCATGGGTAGAGTCACTACAGTGGAGAGGTAGAGTCACTAGAAGACAGGTAGAGTCACTACAGAGGAGAGGTAAAGTCACTACAGAGGAGAGGTAGAGTCACTACAGAGGAAGGTAGAGTCACTACAGAGGAGGGGTAGAGTCACTACAGAGGAAGGTAGGGTTACTACAGAGGAGGGGTAGAGTCACTCGAGGTCAGGTATAGTCACTACAGAGGAGAGGTAGAGTCACTAGAGGTCAGGTATAGTCACTACAGAGGAAAGGTAGAGTTACTACAGAGGAAGCTAGAGTCACTACAGAGGAAGGTAGAGTCACTACAGTGGAGAGGTAGAGTCACTAGAGGAGAGGTATAGTAACTACAGAGGAGATGTAGAGTCACTACAGAGGAAAGGTATAGTCACTACAGAGGAAGGTATAGTCACTAAAGAGGAAGGTAGAGTCACTACAGAGGAAGGTAGAGTCTCTACAGAGGAAGGTAGAGTCACTACAGTGGAGAGGTAGAGTCACTAGAGGAGAGATATAGTAACTACAGAGGAGATGTAGAGTCACTACAGAGGAAAGGTATAGTCACTACAGAGGAAGGTATAGTCACTAAAGAGGAAGGTAGAGTCACTACAAAGGAAGGTAGAGTCACTATAGAGGAGAGGTAGAGTCACTACAGAGGAAGGTAGAGTCACTATAGAGGAGAGGTAGAGTCACTACAGAGGAGAGGTAGTCACTACAGTGGAGAGGTAGAGTCACTACAGAGGAAGGTAGAGTCACTACAGAGGAAGGTAGAGTCACTAGAGGTCAGGTATAGTCACTACAGAGGAAAGGTAGAGTCACTACAGAGGAAGGTAGAGTCACTAGAGGTCAGGTATAGTCACTACAGAGGAAAGGTAGAGTCACTACAGAGGAAGGTAGAGTCACTAGACGTCAGGTAGAGTCACTACAGAGGAAGGTAGAGTCACTAGACGTCAGGTAGAGTCACTACAGAGGAAGGTAGAGTCACTACAGAGGAAGGTAGAGTCACTCGAGGAGAGGTAGAGTCACTACAGAGGAAGCTAGAGTCACTACAGAGGAAGGTAGAGTCACTAGACATCAGGTAGAGTCACTACAGAGGAGAGGTATAGTCACTAGAGGAGAGGTAGAGTCACTAGACGTCAGGTAGTCACTACAGAGGAAGGTAGAGTCACTACAGAGGAGAGGTATAGTCACTAGAGGAGAGGTAGAGTCACTACAGAGGAAAGGTAGAGTCACTAAACGTCAGGTAGAGTCACTACAGAGGAAGGTAGAGTCACTAGAGGTCAGGTAGAGTCACTACAGAGGAAGGTAGAGTCACTACAGAGGAAGGTAGAGTCACTAGAGGTCAGGTAGAGTCACTACAGAGGAAGGTAGAGTCACTACAGAGGAAGGTAGAGTCACTAGAGGTCAGGTAGAGTCACTACAGAGGAAGGTAGAGTCACTAGAGGTCAGGTAGAGTCACTACAGAGGAGAGGTATAGTCACTAGAGGAGAGGTAGAGTCACTACAGAGGAAAGGTAGAGTCACTAGACGTCAGGTAGAGTCACTACAGAGGAAGGTAGAGTCACTAGAGGTCAGGTAGAGTCACTACAGAGGAGAGGTATAGTCACTAGAGGAGAGGTAGAGTCACTACAGAGGAAAGGTAGAGTCACTAGACGTCAGGTAGAGTCACTACAGAGGAAGGTAGAGTCACTAGAGGTCAGGTAGAGTCACTCGAGGAGAGGTAGAGTCACTACAGAGGAAGCTAGAGTCACTACAGAGGCAGCTAGAGTCACTACAGAGGAGAGCTAGAGTCACTGAAGTCACGACAGAGGTTGTAGAGCCACATGTAACTCCACAGCTGTGGGTTTGTGTGAACACTGGCTTGGTGTGGCGTATTTACCTTTCCCTCCTGGATTGCCACCACATCTGGCAGACCACCAACAACACGAGCGCGGTCTGAGCAGGAAACAAGAAAGAGTGAAGCCAGTCAGTCATCGCTAGCTAACTGTTCACTGATCATCATTTACACTGGATTTGTTATGGCAAAGAGCACTCAGATATCTGAAAGAGGTTGACACAGAGAACTTTAAAACATGCAGGAGTCACAGTGTACACTTCTGTACACGTTATAGTTCTAAGATACAAATGATGAAGCTCCATTGGTCCAAACAGTGAATATAAATGTGGGTGTGTTGGACTGTGTGTGTCAGCCCTGTGATGGATGTCCTCCTCTGTATTTCATTTGTTATCTGGCAGCCTCCTCTCACCCTAACTTAGATCCATTCTTCAAATGGAAAATGTCAACCTTTATCACTTCGCGTTGTGCTCTTTCCAGGTAAACTGGAGGTTCATGATTTTCACCTCATGCTTTTTGCTTTGAAGTTTTTGGTGTTCACTGAGATTTTCACTTTCAAATTCACTGGCGTCAATTCAAGGAGGGTAAAGTTTATTTCTGTCAGCGACCTCTGCATCTTCAATCCCAGGTTAAATATTAAACACGGCTAGATTCAGGGGAGGGTACGTCACTTTATAGAGCCTTCAAGAAAAAAAGAAGCACTTACTTCTCTCTGCGATGGCTGCAGCCCTGAGAAGGACACACACACACACACACACACACACACACACACACACACACACACACACACACACACACACACACACACACACACACACACACACACGCACACACACACACACACACACACACACACACACACACACACACACACACACACACACACACACACACACACACACACACACAGATTGTCAGAAGTATCTTAAAATGGCATCATGGTTATTCTGACGCTGTACAATAGCAGGAAATGTATTCAGAAAGCGTCCGTGAAGGATCCAGTGAGAGCACACAGGATATATTTAGTTTGTAGGGAAAGAGAGTGCATCTGTGTAAACATCCTGTACACACAGATAAACACTATGTTTGGTAATAAGGCAAAAGATGGACGGGCTGAGATGGGTTCATTCACTTACTTGAGCTTCTGGAATTCTTCAAACGCGTCCTCCCACGCTGCAACACAACACAACAATCAGGGTGTTGTTGCATAAGAAGAGCCAATCATCCTGACCTCCTGCTTTTAGACTACAGATTCACAGCTTTCAAAGTGTGGAGCGGCACCCTGCTGAGAGGGGGCAGCAGCAGGAACATCTCTGGCTTTTATTTAGGCATATGTGTCATCCTCCCACACTTAGAAAAGCCCAGCTTTAGAGCATCTTCCTCCATCTCACTTGAACTCACCTTTGCCGCTCAGCTCAAAGACTCTCTTGACTCCGTCCTTGCCATCAAAGATGTCCATGGCGTACTTGCCCTTGTCCTTCTCCGTGGGCTCATTGATCTTAAGCCAGAGCTGCTCTCCAGTGGCTCCGGCTTTCACTCTCTCTGACGCAGAGATCTTTGTGTCTCTGTACAAGACAAAATGGCTTTAATGTCCTGAAACTAAGCTGAACTTGGACTTTAACATCGAGCAGTAATCACACCTGAACCCAACCTGCAATCATTAATGTAGTTGTAGTAGCATTGTTGATTTCTTTTCCGTCCCTGAGGTTTGACTTTACCTGATCTGTAATAGCTGCAGCCTTCTGAGAGATCCCTTTTAGAAACTTGGATGATTGTACGATCAATACATACCACTTTTGAAGATCATTTACTCATGAACTGATGAAACTTTTAGACTACAGAGCATCTTCCTCCCACTAACTGATATAACTTCATCTAAGATCCAGGTTGATGCTACTGGTCAATGAAGGCCCACACATTCAGACTATGAAACACTTTTTATCCTTTAGCCATCAGACATCAGACAGCCGAGCTGGACAATCGTGTTTATTTATATACGTTTAGGCTTATCTTATCAATACCTCATCTTCCTTCCACTAACTGATAAAACATCAGGTGAATCTAATAAGTGAATCAGTCATTACACCGACCTACACAGGTCAATACTACAGCTGCATTACTGAAATGTGTTTCACTGATTAGGTTGTGAAACATAGAATGGTTTGCATTACTAATGAGCGCCACACTGCTGACTGTGGTCTTCAGGTTTTCCAGTACTGGGGTGTGAATGCAGGTTTGAAGGTAAATTATTAAGTAAAGTCTAAGGGATCAGGTGATGATGTGCTTACTTGTGCAGCCAGCCAACACGCAGGTCCTCGTGATTATACTTGACCACAGACTGGAGGATGATGCCATGTTCAGTACTGACCACCTGTATGTCACTGGCAGAGTTGGCTAAATAGATGAAAAACAGAAAAAAAGCCACTAGCCCTTCTCGCTATAGTTCTTTAAAACCAATACAAACAGTTGTGTTTACAGAGTTTTAATAAATGTAGCTTCTTTGTATGGATTTCTGTAATGTCTGGCCTGTCAGTTCTACTTTATAAGTGCCATCCTCAAAAAAAGTTAAAAAAATATATTTTGTTCTGTCTTCAATCTCTGAAATGTGACTTTTTATTTCTTTGAGTTCAAAATGATCATTTTTCTAAAGTATGAATTCCAACTTTTTAAAAAGAATTCTGAAATTTCAGTCAGAACTTGTATTTTCTTCTCAGTATTCTGACTTTGTTTTGAGGATTTTTACTTTCTCATGTGTCCCTCATCCAGTCTTCCTCTCTGCTGCCAGTGTGACTGTCAGTGACTCACCGATGACCCTGAACAGCTCATTCATTACAGCCTGGTATCCTGGTAAGAAAGCACAACATCAATCAACATCACATTCTCTGCTATCACTCCTTTTCGTTCTGTTGAGTTCCACCTTCCCCCTTCAGTCGCTTTCTGACGCAGTCATGAGCGTCTTACCTGCGTCTGTCAGGTTGAAGGTGCTCTTGTCTCTGCCTCTGTCGTCCTTCAGGAAGACCTCGTACACTCCTGCATCGTGCTTGGAGATCTGAGGTGGAAGTGGAAAGACACGTCAGTGTCACAGAGCAGTGGAGCTTTTCAGCTGGACAGAGGGAGACGCAATGTAATATTGGGACAGACGGAAGGAAAGGCAGAGCGACGAAACCGAAAAGGCAAAGCTTTTCTCCTGCTTGAAGTGATGCAGGTGACACACAAACACATGGAGACGCAACAGGAGACAGATGGAGAAATTAGGCGTGAACTTATGGCAGAAAGCTTATGTCCAGACTTTAGGTCTTGGCGGCGGGGGCACTTCCACTGCAGCTGTTTTTTTCCTCTCTTTTTCTTTTGGTTTCTCTTGCTTAATAACCCACTGTGAATTAGACAGACAAGCCGGTTACTGCAGATGCCGCGGGACAGGAGCTCATGCACTGACATCCACCTCCTCTCTAACATTCAGCCCCGTGAAACCTCCACAGAACCTCATCGGCGCAAAATACCAACCGCCGTGTGGTCACCGTGGAGTGCAGGAAGCTCACTAGTGTTGGAGATGAATGGATGAAATGAACTGAACACACAGACCAGCCACATACTACAGCGACATCATATGGACATCAATGTTGAAAAGTTAAAACCAATATCAATAAATAAAGTCAATCTGAAAGCTCAGTTTCATAAAGGCTGGGACATGATCCAGGAAAAACTAACTGCAGATTGATTTAAACCCCCAAATTAATCTAAACTGTGCAGAACCAAATCAGAAATATTGATATCAAATTAGTGAAACAGGTGCAAGAAAGATGTATGAGGTAAGGTAAGGTAAGGTAAGGTAAGGTAAGGTAAGGTAAGGTAAGGTAAGGTAAGATAAGATAAGATAAGATAAGATAAGATAAGATAAGATAAGATAAGATAAGATAAGATAAGATAAGATAAGATAAGATCAGATCAGATCAGATCAGATCAGATCAGATCAGATAAGATCAGATCAGATCAGATCAGATAAGATAAGATCAGATCAGATCAGATCAGATCAGATCAGATCAGATCAGATCAGATAAGATAAGATCAGATCAGATCAGATCAGATCAGATCAGATCAGATCAGATCAGATCAGATAAGATAAGATAAGATAAGATAAGATAAGATAAGATAAGATAAGATCAGATCAGATCAGATCAGATCAGATCAGATCAGATCAGATCAGATCAGATCAGATCAGATCAGATCAGATCAGATCAGATCAGATCAGATAAGATAAGACTGACATCAAAGTCAAGACAAAATATTAAATTGAGGAACTGTCACTGTCTAAATGTTTCCCTTGAACGTTTGTCAGTTCAATTTGGGGCAAGAACAATTGGGTTTAATTGAGTTGCATATCCTGACAATCAGTTGCATACTAGTGACCCAGCTTCTCAAGAACTGAGGTTATACTAATGTTCTAAATACAAAATGGGGGGAACCTCGGTTCAAATGCGTTGAGGTTGCTGATGTGCTGACTCAGCACTCAGTATGTGAACATTCTAGAAGTATTTCATCATTTATGATGTGTGTGTCAGAGAGGGATAGGTGGCTGAGCAACATGTAGTCCAGCTCTACGAGCAAAGCGTGGCAGCGGCAAGCGTTTGACTCATAGGCTCCTGAATCCGCCTGATGGCTGACCTTTCCAATATTAAAGGTCAGGTCGCCATCCTTCCTCTCAATTTTCTTGGCATCCTCATCATCATCGGCGATCCCGATGCAGTCCTTCGACCAGGTGATCTCAGTTTCTGCTCTCACATTTCCGATCTTGAGGACGAAAAGACAAATGAAAACAGTGAGATAACCTCACCGCTCCTCTGATGGATGATGGCTGAATGAATGTGGTTGTTTTTCACTCTGTTACCTTGCATTTCAAGAGCACATCACACTCTGGAGTAACTGTGAAGTCCAGGTACTCAACAAAGTGAGGACCTGTGGACCGGCACAGGAAGTAAGTTGTGAAACTTGCCTTTTTTTCACTGCAGGGAGAATAAACCTGTCAAAACGTAAAGTCTGATGTCTTACCTTGCTTCCTGACCCATTCTGCTCGTTCAAACTCAGACTTCTTTTGAAGCTCCCGGAATTCTAGAAAAGCAAAATAAGAAAATATCTGATGATCTGATTTCCATTGTTAGAATAGAATAGAATAGAATAGAATAGAATAGAATAGAATAGAGTAGAATAGAATAGAATAGAATAGAGTAGAACTAAGTGCACCAGGAGGGCGTCAGCTCCATCAGCAATAACAAGGCGAACAGGGATGAAGAGCTGTCGTCTGCTGCCTCTCAGTGGAGTGCAGCTGTAATTGCAGTAAAGTCACTCGTTCTGAGTAACTTCAGTCAGAATCCTTTAAAAAACTCAGCTGTCTCCATTGCTTCCATATTCAGAGTCTTACCATCTCCGATGAGCACCAGACTGGTTGCACCCTTGGCTTTTCCATCCACCAGGTTGAAGGTGAACGTCCCCTCATCGGTGACTTCCAGGGAGTCCATGAACATTTCAATGACGCCTGTGGATTTGTCGAAGTTCATGGTGTATTTCTGAGCGCAACAAGGTAAAGAAGAACCATTGATTGTTAATGTGGGACCTACTTTAGGATTTGAGTAAATGAGGTAAATGAGTGAGGTGGAGTGGAGTGCGCCTCGAACCTTTCCCTGTGTTATGATGGCGTCGTTGAAGACGTACTCCACTTGGCAGTCCCCGGTGCATTTCTCCACCTGAGTCCAGAAGCGGACACGACCCTTCTCCAGCAGTTCCATGGCCATTTCATTCTTGAAGGGAATGACTGGAAAACACCAGATTAGTGAATGTTCCTATTTTGCATACATTAAAAAAAAAAACACGAAACCCTGAATTGTTCTCATTTTCTGCATAAACTGATTAATCAACCATGAACAAATGATTTCTTCCAGGAAAGTCTGATGGGATCAGGAATCAGAAAACCAATGAGTCATTTCTAGAGCTACATGAACTGTTGACTGGGATCAGATGGGAAGAGGTTATAGATTGTGTCAAAGGCTTTCAGGTGTGTGCTTGTGGAGACAGTTGGGTACTGTGACCTCAGTAGAAGTGTGTAATCAGCCGAGGTGACGACAAACTAAAAGAAAAAGACACTGCATGCTCAGTGAGATTAAAAAAAGAAGCCATGGAGTGTCATGGTGCTGCTGTTTGTATTTTGCTGGTTCTCATGTTTGTATCTCCTCCTGTTTGCTGGTGTTCATGTTGCTCTGGCTTCAGCTCACGTCTGGTTTCATGTTCACTGCCTATTCAGTCCAGTGTGTCTCGCTGTTCTGTTGTCCTCCTTTGAGCTCCCTCTCCTCCCCTGCTTGTTGTCAGTAGCCATCTTTATCTCCCTCAAGTTTTTCACCTGTTTTTGGTTCCATATTTAGATCAGGCAGTTCCTGTTTTTGTGAGAAAACTTTTGTATTTCAGCAGTCGTGTCATGTTTTAGGAATCTGTCTGTTTGGATGCTCTCTTCAAGTCTCCGACTGTAACGGGGCATTTCCACTCGCACACACTCGACTCAACTCACTTGTTTTCAGGCTTTTCCATTCCATGTTGACACCCAATAGCAGGTGCTTTTCTACCACAGACTCGACACTGCATGCTCAGTGAGATAAAAAAGTGACCTGAGCCGAGTCACACAGACGGCCCGCCACTGATTGGCCGGGGCGTGACGTCACGAGATGAGTCAGGAGAGCCACTCATTCACAAGCGCTAACTTTGTCATTTTTAAAACCCAATTTCTCCGTTTGCCTTGCCTCTAACAAAAAGAACAGCAGGTACACCATCACCACCATGTCCTCCATAGCTGTTTTGCGTTTTTGTTGCATAACAAATGACTTTGCTGTCGTTTGGGGCTGCCTTGCCTTGAGGTCTCCCCCAATGCCAAGGTGGTACCATATCATAATGGAAAACGATTGAGTCCAGCCGAGTAGTGCTAGAAGCGTGTGATGGAAAAGAGCCATAAGAGCAGCAGTAAAGGACCCATTGGACTGATTCAATATTTCAGGTTAGGACTTGACACAGAAGGAACATTAAGCAGGCATGGTATCGATGGAGAGACACCTCAGTGAAACAGTGACGTTTCAGGATTTAGGGCCACCTTTCTGCTTCAGGGTCTTCACTTCACTCTTCATCATGAAGAGTCAAACCGATGTCCATGAAAGTGTGTCTTTAACAAAATGGTCTGTCAATGAAGATCTGGCCATATCAGAGCTCAGAGGCAGGGACACTGTGAACGATGCCGGAGCGGTTCTCCTGACCACTGAGCAGGTCTGACAACATGAGGAGCATCATGGTGGCCAAGAAGCTTTGAACACTGACTGAATACGGGGTGACTTTCCCAGCAACACAGTGAATGAACATTGCATAGTTTGTCGATGGTATGGTGCATCGTGTTTCACTGTGATTCTGATTCATTCATACAGAAAACAAAAAAACAAGGCTTTTCTACATGGCAGAGGTGAGAATCAAGAAAACTTGATATAAGTGTGTGTGTGTGTGTGTGTGTGTGTGTGTGTGTGTGTGTGTGTGTGTGTGTGTGTGTGTGTGTGTGTGTGTGTGTGTGTGTGTGTGTGTGTGTGTGTGTGTGTGTGTGTGTCCTGGTCACATATAACACCATAAATATTCACCGGGGAACTTGTGATCGTAGCTGATATCCAGAAGACGCTTCAGACCTGTCAGAAAAGACCAGAAAGCAGAATGAAAACAATCATCTATCTGAGACCCCCAACCACCAACACAGACTGCACCGCCTCACCTTCCTCAGTGAGGGTATAGCTGGACGAGACACCATCGGTGTTGGTGAGCACACAGGAGAAGGTGCCCAGATCCTCCAAGGAGGGACTGTTGAAGATTGCTCTGGATCTGAGGAGGAGAACCCGAGGGTGGATGAAAGCTCTCCAGATTCCTGGTTGATACTGTGGCTGATGAGAAGACACTTACTTTCCCTTCTCATTAACAATTGTGAGGCGAGAGGTATCTGTCATGGCCTGGTAGTTCTTGGACCAAATAAACTCTGAGCCCTCTTTCATGTCAGCACACTCAAAGACCATAGAAATAATGCCATCATCATCCACGTCAACGTAAATCTCTTTAGTTCCTGAGGAAGAAGAAACCCTGTCCATCAGAATGTAGTCATAGCAGTGACAGTCACTTCTCAGCTGCTTCAACAGTGAAGTCATGTGACTTCCTCAGTCGTCACACTTACCAGGACGAGACTGAGCCAGGACGGGACCTACGAGCCCTGAGGGTTTTCCAACTCCTGCCAAATTTTGAGCACGGACCCGGAACATGTAGGAAGCACCAGTCTTCAGCCCCGTCACCTGAGTCAGCAAGAAAACCAGCAGGTCCCATTGCCACGTGGTGAACATTTAACACCTGACAGTGATATTTGTGCACTGAACTCCACAAACATCCTCCTGACCTTCATGTATTTCCCCTCGTTGACCTTCTCGTGAACAGCCTTCCAGCCCTCCTCCCCAGTGGACACCAGCTTCAGGTCCAGGTAGTAGCCGTTGACGGGTGTGCGTCCGTCGAACACAGGAGGCTCCCACAGGATGACGACGGAGGAGTCACGGACTTCCAGCACGTGGAGTCCGACAGGACCACCTGAGAGGATGAGGGACATCAACTGTATGACCAGAAGCTTAAAAACTACGAGCTGGAAACAAAAGGAAAATTAGGAGCTTTTCCAAAAATAATATTAAGTGAGCTGGCACAGCCAAGAGAAACAAGGAAAGTTAGGGAACAACTTTTTGTATTTAGATAGGAAACTTGCTATATTCTTTGAGTTTGACGATGTCAGCAATCTAATGATTGAGTCCCTCATGGAGCCTCATGTTCACGTGTTTCATTTAATTAATTTTTTTCCAAAATTAAATATACAGTTCAGAACAATAAAATATGTCTATATCTCTGTACACACACACACACACACACACACACACACACACACACACACACACACACACACACACACACACACACACACACACACACACACACACACACACACATCGCTTTGTCTCATGTGTCTCAGATCGAGTGTGTCCATCTGTATTTAAAGTTAAATGTTAAGTTCATGTCACTTTGCTAAATCATAGTTTGTTGGATTTGTTCAAATCTCCTGGGTTTCATCCGTCTTTCTGATCTGTATGCCGTGTTTTGTGTCATGACTTTATGTTTCCTTGCCTGCTGCGTTGTGGTTTTTGTGGTGACTGTATAGCTTCCATACCTGGGACAGTAATGGTCCATTCTTTGCACTCCAAACTTTGACTGGGCTGAGAAGCTTTACTCACTCCTGCCATGTTCATTGCACGCACTTGGAACTGGTAGAAAACATTTTCCTTCAGGTTCTCCGCCTGGTTGGAAAAAATACAATCACAGACAATTCAAAGGTAGTAATGGCTTTGAGCAGGAGTGTTCGTTTACAACATTGAAAGCTGACTGCTGGCAAGACTCTTCTTATTTCCTTCTGAACTTGATCAGTAGACTTACTTTATACGTGGTTGTAGTGAGCACTTGGTGGTTCATTTCATGCCATTTCCCAACAATGCCTCCCTTCACGGCCCTGTAGTCTACAAAATAGCCCCTGACGTCGGCACCTCCATCGTGAGCCGGTGCGTTCCAGCCCAGCACCATGTAGTCCCTGACGGCCTCCAGCATGGTCACATCACTGGGTTTACCAGGCACAGCTGCAGGCACAGCGGAGAAGCTGGTTAGCAACGTTTATGGGAGAAAGGAAGGTGAAGAAGAAGAAGTGAATCTAATAAGATGTTTTGGTGGTGTGAAAACGAGCTCATTGAGCACGAAGTTCTCCAGTTGATGTAGAACTTTTCCAGAATACAGACGTAGGATTGGTTAGTGTCAGAATATAGTGGCGAGCATGCAGTGTACACACAGAGAACAGGTCTGTATCAGGCTCACCGTGACGGATCAAACACACAAAACCAGACGCTCCAACTGTGACACTCAGTAACTCTCAAAGAGGAGATGCGTTCCAGGATCATGCTCTATATTCTTCATTAAAAAAGCACACACACACACACACACGCACGCACGCACGCACGCACGCACGCACACACACACACACACACACACACACACACACACACACACACACACGGACACAATGTTTAAGCCTTCACCTTTGCCATGCACCAACAGGGTCCCTTAAGACTGATCAAATGGCAAAAACAGACGAACACAAATCAATAAAAGCATCACACAACATGATTCTGCTTCTGTAAGTTGGTTAAATCAGCAGTCTGCAATTTGTTCACACTTATTAGAATGTCTTATAATTTTAAACTGAAATCATTGTTCACTGCTGCTGATAAATGGTGAGTTTACAACCGCTTCTCTCAGAAAGCAAACTCTGAATAAATAATACATTTAATTAAGCATGGAAAAACTTGTTTATTTCACACTGCCTATGTTCCTGATTGTGCTACAGTGATAACAGCTAAAAAGTACAAGAGTTGAAAAGAGCAATAATGACTGAAAGTCAAAACTGCTTGAAACAGTTAAGATCAGTTAAAAAAAAAGTCTATAAAAACAGCTAAAATGGACACAAACTTCAAAAAAATATTTGGAAAATGTTAATTCAAATTCTGAAATGTCATAAATTCAACATAAGCTGCAGGAACATACAACCAAACTATATGAAACATTTCTGAGTTGCTTTAGCTTCATTTTCAGGGTTAATCATGTTTTCTGGTGACAGATGACTTTTATTTGATGTAAAGTGGTAAAGTTTTCTCTTTTTGTCATCAAGGTTGCAGACTCCTGGTGCAACAATAACATGTTAGTTGAAAAGTTGAAAATAACTTTATATGAAAGCAGTTACTGTATATGTGAGTAAATAACTGATGTCTTCATCATGAGGGTTGATGGTGTCACAGATGTGTTCATATAAAGCCATGTAACCAAGTAGCCTCACCACATCTGCCCTTTCAGTTTGTAACATCAGGTGGTGTCATGAGTCTGCTCTCTTTTCAGTCTAGAAAAATGATTTCATCTGCTCACAGTTGAGTTTGGAGATCAGTAAATTAATTGAGTGCATGTTTGAAAAAAAAGTCACTCCTGGTAAAAATGAACGTTTCAAACTATGTATGAGTTTATCAGAAGATTCAGTGTAATGGATGCAGCAGAAAAATGAAGATACTCACAGACGGCAGCCTGTACGATGACGGGATCAGACTGGGAGGAGCTTAGGCTGTATCCTGCAGCGTTCACCGCCTTCACTCGGAACACGTAGTTCATCCCAGTGGTCAAACCATGGCACACAAGTCTGAACACAGCACACAATGTCAGTGTTGATCCTCATAAACTGGTCAGAAACAGCCTCTACTGGACTTTAATGTAATGTGATGCTTGTGCAAACAAGAAATCTCCACAGACTTTACTATTTATAGTTCATATATGTGTATTGAAAAACAACAACAGTTAATACAGCTCTGTGTTCTGAGCTCCAGCTCTGTGCTGTGATTGCATCTTCAGATTGGCCCCACCTGGTCTGCTTGACAGGTTTGTTGTTGCAGGGCATCCACACATCTGTGCCCACTTCACTACATTCAATGTAGTAGCCCGCTAAGTGGCTGACCTCCTTAGAGGCGGTCCAGAAGACTGCCACGGAGGTGTTGGTGTTTCTGGCGGCCACCGGAGTGCCAGGAGCCAAGGGAAGGTCTAGAGACCAGAAGGAAAGAAGAAATCAGAGAGTCATGATCATTCAGAGAAACTAACTGGATGACAAGATCATCATGCAGCTCTCAGTATATCACATCACACGTTACAGGTTTCTTCGTCCTACGGTCCACAAACGTGTGCGTGGGGTCAGTTGGTGGCTATAATTACCTTGTAGGCATGAATGTGATTGTGTGTGTGAGACTGATGGACTGGTGGACATTAGCTGATATACTCTTGTGCTGAACTGCAGGTCTCAAGGCAGGAGACTCACCCAGTTTGTCCCCAACTGTGATGTCGTCTGTGGACACCGAGGGTTGGCCCACGCCAGCAGAGTTACTGCAGCGCACCCGGAAGTTGTAGGATTTCCCCTCGGCCAGGTCGAACAGGGCGAACCGTGGAGACTTGACAGGCATGCCGGTGTTCACCCTCTGCCACGTGTCGGACCCTGAAACACTCTGCGGTCCACAGAGACGAGGCATGAGACAGAGAGCTCTGCTGGGCTCTGTCTGTTTGTGCTGCACTGATTCAGCCTGTTCTTCACACTCAGAGACACAGTGTGGTGTTTCTTCTCACCTTCTCAATATAATACATCACTCCTTCATGACCCCTCTGCATGGGGGGCTTCCAGGCCAGGACCACGTAGCTTTTAGTTGCTTCAGTCACTACAACATCGGTCGGCTCTCCGGGGATGACGCCCACTACAGGAAGAGGATGCCTTTGTGATTTTTGCATGAGCTGATGATATCCCTCCTGCGATCTGGTGCTGATGAACATGTGCTTGTTGGAATAAGGCAGAGATGAGCTGGTGCACTGAGGAGTGGGGGGGTCATAGATGTTCTGGTTTTATCTAGATCTGTTAAACCAGCAACAGAACAGTAACACACATGAACTGCTGACCCAAAGACAGATAAAACATTGGTCACTATTGTATTGAGCTTTTGCTTGATTTTTATATTTTTGTCTTTAGATTTATATTTTTCTTCCTCTGACTGCATGTGTCTAAAACAGCTTTGTGTTTCTGTCCTCGCTGAGCTCAGTTTGACAGACATACTGCCCCTGTCAAACTGTCCCACAGCAGGTCACAGCCAACGCTTAACTCCAGAATCTGAAGTCCAGTCAGAAAAGCTGTCCTAATATCCAGATTCTCCTCTTGTCTTCTTTTCACATCAGAAATGGAACTTTAGATAAATGCGTTTGGAAGTTTGAAACGTTATCGTACCGGTGGGATCCTCCTCTGTGAACTTGATCATCCCGGTCCAAGGTGCTGAGGGTCCCGCTGAGAGAACCAAGCATTAACCATTTGTTAGTCTCCTCATGTGTGGAGTCTGTGCTGTCACTATTTGTATGTTTGTGTCATGAAGCCCAGGTTTTCCATGGGTGCGTGTGCAGTGACTGTCAGGACTCCTCGTCTCAGGGACTTCTGAGCAGGTGACATGTCTCCCACCTTTGAGGCTGGCTCTGTCGGAGGGGTCCATGGCAACCACTGGCTCAGACACCCGGGAAGGACGGCTGACCCCCTCCTGGTTGAACGCACGCACCCTGAAGATGTAGGAGCGGCCCTCCACCAGGCCGGTGACGGGGAAGCGGGCGTACTTGACAGGGTTGTCGTTGCACTGAGCCCAGTGGTGGGTGCCCACCTCACATCTGCCGACACCACGCACACAGCACATCACACTCAATGAAGAGGCTCCAGTGTCACATGCAGTCCTTCATTCTACCTTCCCACACACAAACTGAAGAAACACCTGCTGTTTTTCAGGAAGCAGACCATCGGGGGTCAACACCCCGGCTGAAGAAACACTGAGAAATTCTGACCAATGCTGCATTCAGCTCAACTCTTCCTCCAAAATACAGTCAAACATTATAACATCCACAGTGACAGGAATGGCAGTTACTGCAGACCCACTTGTCGATGTAGTATCCCAGAATGGGGCTGCTGCCCTCCACCGCCGGCTGCTTCCAGGTCACCACCACATAGTCCTTGTTGGCATCTTGACACCGCACATCCAGGGGGGCCACAGGGGCCCCCTCCACCTCCACATCAGCATCTGCACACACAGTTTCAACCCTCCAGGTCAGAGACATTGGGAGCGTCTCTCTCATTTACTTCACAGCATGATACAAACTCAACCACTTCAGAAATACACGTCCTGCAACAGCACTGCAGACGGTCACGTCAGGTCAGTGACGTTGGTTCTGAACTGCTCAAACTTCAATCTTGTGGTGATTGTGACTTCATGAAAATCGCACACAGCCATAAACTAAGAAAAATAAACAACCTTCAAAATCAAAGCAGTTTTATTGACTAAATCATGATCATGAATCATAAGGCTCCATGAAGCTTTCACTGCATTATGAAGACATATTTTATCTTATTATACTTTATTTAGACACCAGAATCCTTCAATTTTATCTTAAGTAAAAACAGCTAAAACTCAGAAAAAAATGTTTTACAAAAATGTACACAGGTCAAAAGCCAAAACAGGTAAAAATGTGATAAAGTGACGATTCTAGACTTTAATTCTGAACTATCATACATGTAACACATGTTATAGTTATATATGTATATGAATAATAAATATAAACTTTATGAGCTGTGTTATCTTCATTTGAAAGGTTAAAGATTACTTTTATTTGGGGGAAAGAGGTCAGAAAGGTTGAAGAATTTGGTTTTTCTCATTTGTCAAATGAAAGTGAAACTATTATCGGTTACGTGACATGATCAGTAAGATGGCTGCCTGTACGGTCCGCCCAGCATTGTTGGATTTATCCTGATACCTTTGTTCATAACCACTGGCTGGCAGGCGTACTCTTCGAAAAGACTGGATTATATCTTAAAGATGATGAAACCAACAAAGAAAGGGACCTCTGGTGACATCAAGAAGAATTTTCCCAGACTGTGAGAGCTATGCAGGGGAAATGGGAGGAATTGGAAGTTGGAAAATGTTATCTGTGTAATTGTCCATACATTTTTAAATACAGTAAAGAAATGTAATTATTTATTGCTTAATTACAGTCGATTTTCCAGCCATATAGTGTTCTGCAAACAGCTTTGTGAAGGTGTGAGCAGGTTCATGACAAGGTGCCGGGGAGAGGAAGGGGGACTGAATGCAACCATTGGGCTCCTCACCTTTGACAAACACGTAGGCAGAGTAGGAGTCAAATCCAGACTTGGTGTTGATGCGCAGGGTGTACATGCCCTCGTCCTCCTTGTTGAGGTGGACCAGTGTGAGTGTGGCACGCTCCCCGGACCAGTGGGTGTGCACCCACTTAGAGGGCTTCAAGGGAACAGCTGGAGAGACAGGCAACAGGTGCAGAGGACATGTGGAAAGGTGAGGTTCTGTTTTCTTCTCAGAAATCTACTCAGCCAGCCCTGTGCTCACAGTTTCTGTACCACACCACCTCAGGCTGGTACTTCTTCACCGTGGGGTAAATGATGACTGTGCAGCCCAGACTCAGCGTCTCCCCCTCATGGCCAAAGGCCACCTCGAACTTATCAATGATGCTTGTTAGGAACGTGACGCCATGCTCAGGGGAGTATCCATCTGCACACAGAGACATGAAATACATGAGGCTGTTTTGAGCAAAGTGTTATATATACTGTATATTGTGTTGATAAGGGGCAGACATTATACGTTTTACTTCTTTCTGCTCCTTTTCATATGAAATGCTGTTGTTGCATTGTTTTAAATGAATGACATAAATAATAAAATGAATGAAATGAATGAATACTCTCGCTCTCTCTCTCTCTCTCTCTCTCTCTCTCTCTCTCTCTCGGTGCATGCTGGGAGTGTGGAAGGGCTGGGAGCGTGTGTGAGCGGGGAGCGTTTGTCACAGTTTTATGTGATTTTTTTTCTTGTTCTGTTCTTTGTTAATGTTCACAATCACTGTAGTTTAATAATCACAGAGCACCTTTTGTTTTATTTCAATCTTTCTTGGGTTTCGGTGGGTTTGTGTGGTCCGTGTTTGCCGGGGACTGGCTGCCGCCATGTCAGAGCTCAGGAAGCTCACCCGCAAACACGGGGTGCGCATCTCTGCACCTTTCCCCTGCAACGTGGAGCAGGTTGCTCTGGCTGTGGGGGAGAAGGTGGGTTACAGCAGCGTGAAGGCGGCGGCCCGGATGAACGGTGCCGTGGTGGTCTTTGTGGACCAGGTGGAGAAGGCCAACTCCGTAGTGGAGACAGGAATCACCGTGTCGGACAGGTTTGTCCAGGTGCAGCCGCTGTCTCAGCCGGCTGTCCGGGTCATCCTGTCCAATGTCCCTCCTTATGCGCCAGACGAGCTCCTAACTAAGGAGCTTTCCAGATGTGGGACAGTAGTCTCCTGCTACAGAGACATGGCCTCTGGAATTAAGTCTCCGCTGCTGAAACACACGACATGTTTCAGGAGACAAGTCTTTATGATACTCAATAACCGGTGTGAGGAGCTCAGCCTCCGTTTCCGTGTGAGAGTAAATGATTATGACTACATTGTTTTCGCGAGCTCAGCTGGAATGAAATGTTTCGGCTGCGGTGAGGAGGGACACACGGTGAAATCCTGTCCGCTGCGAGCTGAGTCGACTCAGCCCGGCTCTGCGGAGACCCCCGGCGCTGCCGCCGCGGCTGCCGCTACCCCGGTGCCGGGGCCGCGGACCTCCGCCTGGGGGGCCCCCCCCCCCGGCGGTGACTCCGCGGTCCGGGCTCCCGGGAGATGCGGTGGCCGGGGCTCGATCTGAGCGACCGATCGCCGCTCCTCGGGCTTCACCGAGGAGACGCGCTGCTGTGACCGACCAGGAGAGCACCAAGCACGGGGTGAGTGATGTAAATACACCGGGGGAATGTGTGAATGTGAGCGTGAGTGAGGAGAGTGTGTCGGGTGGGGCTGGGGAGGAGGGAGAAAGAGTGAATGGCACTGAATGCAGCGTGAATGAAACAATTGTAAATATCACTGGTGAGGTGGAGGGAGAAAAAAGAAAAGGAGAAAAAGTAGGAGACAACAAAAAAAGTGAGCTTGTTGAGGAGCAGCAGGTGGAGGAGGAAGGAGAGGAGGCAGGAAGGAGCTGCAGAGCAGAACAGGTGGAGGAGCCAGGAAAGAGTGCAGCCTGGGCTGAGCAGGTGGAGGAGGCAGAGATGGAGGAGGAAAAGAGCGCAAAAAACAAACCTACAAAAAGGAGGAAAAAAACCAAAAACACAGATGCAAAGAAAAGCTGTGGAGAAAACAGAGTGTCAGAAGACGGTGAAAGTGAATGTGTGTCAGACAGCAGCGATATTTCTTTTAACAGTTCTCAAAAAACAACAAAAATACCCTACAGTGCAGAAAAATTTAAAATCTTTTTACAACAGACAAAAAATCAGCACGGAGTGAAAATAGAGGAGCATTTCCCAGACCTCAGTCTTTTTATTTTCTCGGCCAGACTCCATATGAGCAGCAGACAGGAGTCTGGCCTCACAGAGCAGGAGGGTTTTAGATTAAGAAAACTTGTGCTGAAAACAAAAAAGCAGCTACGAGATGAAGCTGACAGCCAAGTTTATTTTAACTAATGTTATTGTTTTTATCCTGGTTTTAAACATCTCCTTTATTATGGATGTTTTTAAACTAGGTACTTTAAATGTAAACGGAGCCAGAGATCTGAGGAAAAGACAAACAATCTATGAGACAGCCACACTCAAAAAGATAGACGTCCTGTTCCTTCAGGAAACCCATAGTGATTTTAGCAATGAGGCTGAGTGGAGGCAGGAGTGGAAAGGGGAGGCCGTTTTGAGCCACCACACTCCTCTCAGTGGAGGAGTGGGCCTCCTCTTCTCCCGGGCTTTTAACCCCAACTCACTGGAGGTCCAGCACTGTGTAGGGGGGAGGTTGCTTTTAGTTAAAGCTCAGTTCCACCATTTTAAATGTGTTTTTATTAATTGTTATGCCCCAACAGCCGGTGCAGAGAGCAAGCAGTTTTTCCTCAAGTTAACTGAGGTGGTAAGTGGGTGTGGGTCGGAGGACTATTTGTTTCTGGGTGGGGATTTTAGCTGTACGGAAGACGCGGCTTTAGACCGCAACCATGCAGAGCCTCATCCAGCCTCTCAGCACGCCTTGAAGCAGCTGGTCCACTCTCAGGGCATAGTGGACGTTTGGAGAAGGATGCATCCAGACTGCCGTCAGTATACCTGGTCCCACTTTAGAGAGAGCAGGATCTCCTCAGCCAGGTTAGATCGTATTTATTGTTTTAAACATCATTTTAATGTTTTTAAGAGATGTGACATTTTACCTGTTGGTTTTACTGATCATTGTTTACTTTTAAATAGTATTTGTGTCCGGAATGTTGTACCGAAAAGCGCCTAGTGGCATTTTAACTCAGTTTTAACCTTGGACAGAAGTTTTAGAGAGGCTTTAGCATTTTTTTGGGAGGTTTTTAGACAGAGGAAAGGTGATTTTAGCAGTCTTAGGCAGTGGAGGGACCACGGTAAGACCCAAATCAAACTCCTGTGTCAGCAGCACACCCTAAATGTCACAAGTGACATCACCAGATCTTTGAAGAAACTAGAGACCGAGATAGTGGAACTGGAACATCTAAGAGAGTCCACAGGAGATCGAGGCTATTTTGAAAGCCTCAAAAGTAAAAAAATGGCTTTAGCCGACCTGCTGAACGTTAAAGTGCAGGGCGCACTGGTCCGGTCCCGGTACCAAAATATCAATGAGATGGATGCTCCCTCTAGCTTCTTCTTCAGCCTGGAAAAAAAGAATGTCCAGGGGAAAGTGGTCCACGCACTGCTCTCAGACACGGGGCAGGAGATCTCGGAACCAAGCCAGATGAGGAAGAGAGCGGTGAGCTTTTACGCGTCCCTGTACGAGAGTGAGTACAAGGAGGAGCAAGGTCTCCTCGAGGGGTTCCTGAGGGAACTGCCTCAAGTCTCCGAGGAGACCAACGAACATCTGGAGGCCTGCCTAGAAATGCAGGAGCTGCGGGCAGCACTGCAGGCGATGCCAACGGGCAGGTCTCCCGGGATTGACGGGCTCACCGCTGAGTTTTACAAAACGTTCTGGGACATCCTGGGCAAGGATGTCCTGGACGTGTTCAATGAATGTCTGGCCTCTGGTTCCATGCCAGTGTCCTGCAGGAGGGCAGTCCTCACTCTGCTCCCTAAGAAAGGGAACCTGCAGGACATAAAAAACTGGCGCCCCGTGTCATTGCTCTGTGTGGACTACAAACTCCTTTCCAAGGTCCTGGCCTCCAGGCTGGGGAGAGCTATGGAGCAGGTCATCCACCGGGATCAGACCTACTGTGTCCCCGGCAGGTCCATGGTGGATAATATCCACCTGATTCGGGGTATTTTGGAAGTCTCTAGTTCTTTGGATATAGATGCTGGTCTGATTTCAGTAGACCAGGAAAAGGCTTTTGACCGTGTTGAACACGACTTCCTTTGGAGGGTCATGGAAAGCTTCGGTTTCAGCGCTGGTTTTATAGCCAAGATCAAGGTGCTGTACAGAGACATTGAGAGTGTGCTGAAGTTCAACGGCAGTCTGTGTGCTCCTTTTAGAGTGTGTAGAGGTGTCAGGCAGGGCTGCGCTCTGTCTGGGATGCTCTATGCACTCTCTCTGGAACCCCTCCTCAATAAGATACGTTCTAGTGTGGGGGGGTGTTTTTACCGGGTTTTAGTGAAGGCGTGATTTTATCCGCCTATGCGGATGACCTCATTGTTTTTATCAAGAACCAGGAAGAAATAGACCTTTTAAGTAAAATAATCAGAGATTTTAACGTGACATCAGCAGCGAGGGTCAACTGGGAAAAAAGTGAAGCCCTCGCTATCGGCAGGTGGCATGGCGGTCTCCCAGTTCTTCCCCAGAATTTAACCTGGAAAAGAAATGGGTTAAAATACTTAGGAATACATGTGGGTGAAGAACATTTTGTTCAGAAGAACTGGGAGACCGTCACGGAAAAAATTGAGGGTAAGCTCTCCAAGTGGAGGTGGCTCCTCCCAAAAATGTCACTCCGAGGCAGGGTTCTTGTTTTAAATAATCTTGTAGCATCCCAGCTGTGGCATCGGCTCACCTGTGTAGACCCTCCTCCAGGTCTCCTGGCTCAAATTCAAAAGAAAATAATAGATTTCTTCTGGGATGGTCTGCACTGGGTGCCACAGGGGGTGCTCTTTTTAGACAGAGAGGAGGGGGGTCAGGGCCTTGTCCACTTGGCCAGCCGGACTGCCACTTTTAGACTCTAGTTCTTGCAGAGGTTCCTCACAGGCCCGGCAGATCTGGTGTGGAGAGGCGTGGCCAGCTGCATCCTGAGGCGTGCCAGTAAGTTGGGGTTGGATAATGCTCTGTTCCTAACTGATCCTAAATTACTAAATCTCAAAGGGCTTCCTCCATTTTATCAAAGTGTTTTTAAATGCTGGGCTCTATTTACCCATAGAAGGTGCCTGAAAGCCGACTCTCTGCACTGGCTGTTGAAAGAACCCCTGATCCACGGAGCCAGACTGGATATCAGCGGAGCAACAACTCCTGGGCTGACGGGAAGGCTGATCCAGTCTGGGACCCTCACCGTGGGTCAGCTTGTGGATGCTGTGGGGCCGGACCTGAGCAACATCAAGGCCCTGGGCTCTCTCCTGATGCTGCAGTCTGTCCGGGTGTCCCAGAGGCTCCTGGAGACCTGGAGGAGGGTCCTCACAGCCAGAGACAGGAGCCTCCTGAGGAAGTACAACCAAGGAGACCTCTCCCTGGACGCTGCAGACCCCTTCCCCGAGGTCCTGTTGAGCCCGGAGCTGGGGGGATTGTCCGGCCCCCTCCTAGAAACCACACAGCCTGAAAGACTGTCATTACACAAGGCAGACAAACGAACATTTTATCAGAACTGTGTGAAGAGCATCCACAAGGGTGGACTGAGCAACAGACCCTCCACTGTGTGGTCACAAAGACTGGGTCAGGGCGGACCTGGTCCACAGTGGAGGATCTTCTACAAACCCCCCTTAAAGAAACGGACTGGAGACCTTCAGTGGAGGATTTTACATGGTGCGATCACCTCAAACGCTTTTATCTCCATCATTAACCCTGCTGTTTTAAACACTTGTCCATTTTGTGCACAGAGAGAGACTGTTTTCCATGTTTTTATTGGGTGCAAGAGACTCGCAGGTTTCTTCACTCTTTTAACAATGGTTTTTAGTCTTTTTAGTGTTGTTTTTACTGAGAGGATTTTTATTATGGGAGCTGGCTACAAAAAAAGTGCAAAAGAAAAATGGCAGCTCCTGAACTTCCTCTCAGGTGAGGCCAAGATGGCGATCTACGTCAGCAGGAGGAACATGGTGGAGAACAAAGAAGGGCAGGATGTCATGGAAGTGTGGCGAGTCAATGTCAAATCCAGACTCTGGCTTGAATACCGTTTTTTTAAGCAAAACAATAACCTGAATTCTTTTAAAGAGGTCTGGTGTTTTAAGAACATTCTGTGCTTTTTAGAAAATGAAGATTTGCAGTTTGCACGGTTTTTAAAAAAATGATTGTTTGCAAAAAAAAAAAAAAAAAAAAAAAAAAAAATGTCTGACACACAATGTAACCGTCTTCTGACAATCTAGTGTAAATAAAAAAGTGTTTTAAAAATCAAAAAATCTCTCTCTCTCTCTCTCACTCTCTCTCTCGCTCACTCGCTCTCTCTCTCTCTGACAGCAGAACAACAGCCTGGTTCTGCAGGTTTTGTCCCGTTAAAGGAAGTTTCTTGTCCACCGTCACTTATGCTTGCTCCACTTAAATACTGTCTGCAATGAAAATGTGTCAGGAAAATGTCAAGAGCCCCCCCTAATCCCCCCCCCCCCCCCCCCCCCCCATTGTCATTGTGACTAGGTGTCCTCGGGAGACAATATAAATGATCTCTCAGATTAGTCCTGCTTGCTGTCATGAAACACAAAACATTAACACATTCAGGTCTCATGCAAATTGCAAGAACTTGGAGCAAAAGGAGATGATTCACAATTATAGTTTGTGTGTGTGTGTGTGTGTGTGTGTGTGTGTGTGTGCGTGTGTGTGTGTGTGTGTGTGTGTCTCACGTGGTTTCGGATCGAGTGGACCGGCTTCTTCACATTCCTGGAACCCTGTAGAGGTAACATCTCAGTCACCATGGTGACAGGAACTCTTCTCAAACACTCAATCGAGATCTGATTCAACTCGAGGTGCGTAACCTGCAGCCACATGTGGCTCTACAGCCCCTCAATAGTGGCTCCACGAAGCTTCACTAAATCATTTGATAGAAAAAATTGTGATTTTGTTTGGACGCCAGATTATATTTCAAAAGGATTCCTATCTCCTGGACATAAAAGGATTAAAACAGAGCTAAAAACAGCTCATATTGCTCAAATCACACAAAAAAGGGAAAATTGAAAGTTTTATGGCTCAAGGTTCAATTTACTTGGTTAGAAATTGCAGAAAGGTCAGTTTCAGTCACAAACGTTTAAGCGAAACATGCAAGTATGGGCGTCTCCCAATCAGAAGGTGGCAGGTTCGATTCCCATCTCTGCCATTTCTGCCTGCTTACATACCGAAATGTTGGGCTGAACTGAACCCCAAACTGGGGTTTACACTATTTGAAGCTCTGCTGTGCCTCCAGCAGGCCGGAGAACAAGGTGATTAATCAGGATCTGAAAGAAGAGATTTGATGGTTTGGTGGAGACGACCTACGTTTGACAATGATGGTGGCCACAGACGAAGCTTCTCCTTTCACGTTGAGGGCTGAGGCAGAATATTGTGCCGTGTCCAGGAAGTTGCAGCTGAAAACAAAGCAATGAGATTGAGAGACGATGCAGCCTGAGACACGTGGACCAGATGAGCTCACGTACCTCTTGATCTCCAGGGAGTGCATGTTGTAGCTGCTCTCGGCGGTGTACTTCTCGGGGTGGGCCTTGGCATCGATCAGTACGTTGTTTTTGTACCTGGAAGAGAGGAGAGCTTGTTTGTTCTGTTGAGTGTTTTAGGGGTGGAAGAGAACCACAGAGATGATCTGAGAACTGAGGACAGAAAAGTTGTCCGCAGAGCGACTGTCATGACGGAGGAACCCACCAGGCGATCCGGGGTTTGGGCCATCCTGCCACGGTGCAGTGCAGCTTCACAGTCTTGCCCTCCCACACGGTCTGGCCACGAGGCTTGATGATGAACTCGGGGGGGTGAGTCAGGCTGTCCGGGTTCATCTTCTTACGAAACTCAGACCATTCCTCCAGCTACAGGATGAAGGTTTTCTTTATGTGATAGATGTATTTGAGAATGGGCATGCCTCCATCTCTCCAGGAAGAAGAGAGGATTTACCGTCTTTCCCAGTTGCACTCGTTCAGCAGACTCCCTGATGTGTATGGTTCTAGTCTTCTTCTCCACCTTGACCTCCATGGCCTCCCGAGCCTCCCTCACAAACAGGTTCCTCATCGCCACATAGTTGATCCCCTCCTCTGTCACATGGTCCTCCTGGGCCTCCATTAGACCCCGCACCACATTGTGACTGCAGAAGAGAAGAGGAGGTGTAACAACACACACAGTACACACAGTACACACATAGTCCTCCAGGAGTACTGTGTTGGGTACTCACTTGGCTCTGAATACAGGGATCACATAGCCGATGAGCTCTTTGTCCTCGTCCATCGCCAGGTAGGTGCGTTTAGCTCTCTTGGGCAGTGGACTCAGTTCAACTACCTCCTGACCCTTCTCTGTCTTCACAACAGTCTTCAAGCTTCCAGGGGAAAAGGACACACTGAATTTGCACACAAGCAGCAAATAGTACAAACAATATATACTGACGAGAAAAATCAGGTTGGTCCATTTATATATATTTTTTCATATGCAAAGACTGAAAAGAAGACTGAACCCTTTCTTCATAGTTTTATAGAAACTATTACCAACACTACAGTAATTATAATGCAGGTGACTGCAGTTAAATACACTCAGTATGTACAGCAATAAGCTATATATGTAAATGTATTATTCTCTTCCCTATTTCAAAGTACATGTATCTATTTGTTTTCAACAGAAAATAGTCATTTAACATTTCAAGACAGGTTTAATATGTGTAAAGGCATCATGATTCCATATTATTCTCATGATATTGAAATGATAATTCTCAGATAAATTATAACCTATGTAAAGAAAAAAAGCCGTGATTTAGTGTAATTATGGAAAATCACGACATGTATTGTATTTACAAGACCCCCCTCAAGAAAATAAATGTGTAATTTTATTCATTCATTTATTTGAAAACATTTTATTGATTCCAACACAGGCATGATTTTAATCATCCATGCATTATGAATTACTTCAGCATGAAAATAAATACCTTTTTTATAAGGGGGGGGGGGGGGACAACTTGCTTTGTGTATAAACTTGTCCTATATGTGTGCGCTGACCAAACTATAACATTACATATACGTCAGGACAAAGTTTCATAAGATTAATATTCAATAAACAGTTTGTCACTTGTGAAATGTTATTTCTTGCTGTCTGCTCATTTTGTTTTGTTGGTTGGAACAACTGTAAGCAGCACAAACATCCGGCATCTTTCATGACTGTCTGACCCTGGTTGAACTACTTTTTTTTTTTAATTATTATTGTCAACGGTCAACAAAATAAAATATGTATTTTCATCCATAGGTTGAGAAATTTAAAGGCCAAAAGGGTTAAGGCTGAAGTTAAATGCTTATTTCGCCTTACCCAATTAACATATCAAAGACAAGCTGTAGCAAGGAGGCAGACATCAGACTCTGAACTAAAGCTTCATCGATAAAGTGAAAACATAATAATACATTTCATTTATACAAGTATACACAATATATTACAAATGCACATGTATACACATTACATCATATTATAAGCTGTCACGGCATATGCAATATGCCAACAAATACACTTATATTTCCCATTAGTATTTATATACTATATTTAGTTTTTGTTATTATTACTATCATTGATCACATCATTAAAATTCCTGGTGTTGATTCTGGGGCAAGATATTTTTCTATGGCATTGGTCTTTTAAACGTGCAAATTTCGAAAAGATCTCTTTCAAAAAGAGCAGACCAGTCTGCTTTTTTTGAAACGACCCTGGAACTGAAACATTAATGTGAGAGGTACGTTCAATAAACCATTGCTAAAACTTACAGTAATAGACAGTTAAAATTTCAGTTATTCATTTTGTAATCAGGTATGTTGAAATGTCATGTCCAAGAAAAGTGTGAGTAAATGTTGTCCTCCATGTGAATGCATCAGATGGAAATTAAACACTTTAAAAAACAACTGTAGTTGTAATGGCATCAAATAAGTACTTCTCCCTCGGTACTCGGAAGAGGTGAACACCAGTGATGCCACAAACGCCTTACTTAATAAGGAGCAGAAGTTACTAAGTTATGCGTTACTTTAATATGACCACTTTATTTGGAAACAAGTAATCTAATGCGTTACTATTACCAAACCAGTAATCAGATTAAAATTACTTATCCACATCATTGTGCGCTACTATTGTAGCATCCAATAAGAGGAGGTCCTTGTCTGTAAAGCTTTATTATTAAACAGAACAGACAGAGATTAACCGGGCTGCTCACACACACACAAACACACACACACACACACACACACACACACACACACACACACACGCACACACACACGCACACACACACGCACACACACACGCGCACACACACACGCACACACGCACACACACACACGCGCACACGCGCACACACTCACGTATGCACGCACGCGCATGCACGCATGCACACACACACACACACACACACACACACACACACACACACACACACACACACACACACACACACACACACACACACACACACACACACACACACACAGGTGAAACTCTTCTGAGCGGACTGGAACCATCTGTTGAGGAAACTTTGTGTTCTTGGACTCTGTGTATTAGTAAACAAAGGTTGGTGTACAATCTATGTATAATCTGGTAAAGAGCCACGGCTCTGAGGCAACAGTATATGACCATTCGATGTTGTCTACGCTATTTGCATGTGTGTGTATCACTGTTTACATTGCTCCAGGTAGCTAATGCTAAGAAAGTGCTAAAATAATTTTACTTCAGTATAACTACCCAGAGGCACTCTGCTTGGTTGTGGGAGACTTCAATCATGAAAAGCTGGGCTAAAAAGCTTTTCACATGCTGTGGAGGCAAGCTGTGGAGTGTGCATTTTTAAGGAACCACCCTATTGAACTGCCAACTGATAAGCTGTGTGTGGACAACATGGAAGCTCCTGTCAGCTACAATCAACAGTTACAATCAACAGGCACATGGCGCAATACATGAGCAAGGCAGAGAAAAGAATTGGTATGAATACTCGAGGACCCAAACACCAGTGATGAGTTGAAAAATCAGTTTCCAGACTTTGCAAGAACAGACAACCTGTGTACCACCTCGATTGATAACAAGAAGGTCAATGACTCAGTGCCACACACATGGATACTGGACTGTCTGGAACTGTACAAGATCATTATGACACTAAGAATCTTCAAGTGCGATTATGAAAGTAGAAGACGTCTCAAAGCCAATCGCCCACGTTAACGTCAAGCACGGCATATATCAAGGGGATACACTCTCACCACTGCTGTCCTGAATAAGCCTGAAGGTCATCAGTCAAATTAATCCAAAGACTGGAAATGGAAACAGATTCCAAAGCAGAGCAACAATCAGCCAGCTGTTCTACATGGATGACATCAAGCTGTACACCAAGAACAAGTGAGAAATCGACTCACTGATCCACCCCACCAGGATCTGCAGAACTGACTCAAGCATGTCAATCAGGTTACAAGAGTTTGGCCGGATGGTATCAAGCAGACAAGATGATCAGAACTGAAGGGTCGACTTTCCAGAGGGATGTCCAGGATACTAGAGACTAATAGAAACCGTGAGGATTCTACAAGGAAGTCCAACCAAATACCCCTAGAGAGAGAGCCGAGTCCTTAGAGGTGAGTGGAAAGGTTAGAACAAGATCTGGTCCATCAACATGTACACACTGCCCATCATCAGATACTCAGCTGGGATCATAAAGAAGCTACAGACGTGATGTCTGTGGCTTCTTTATGATCCCAGCTGAACCAGAAGCTCCTCATCATACATGGATGGTTTCACCCTGAATCCAGCATCCTGAGGCTATACACTCAGTGAAAAGTTAGAGACTGAAGACTATTGAGTGTCGGAGCCACGATCCAAGATGAAACATCCAAAACCAGAAAACATCAGGAAGATGGGTGAAAGCCTCAGCCAGCTGAAACCTGAGGAGAATGAGGAGAAGCAGGTAACATAAAGAGACAAACCCCTTCATGGCAGATACCACCACCAGAAAGAGGAAGTGGCTGATATCAAGAAGACCTACCAATGGCTAGAAAATTCTGGATTGAAACAACCCAGAGGCTCTAATCATGGCAGAACAACAGGTACTGAGCACAAGGGCCTTAGAGGCCAGGGTCCACCATAGTAGATCAGATCCAAGCTGCAGGCAAGAGAAGGTCCAGAGACTCTGTTAGAGGACCTCAAACTCCCAGACACTCTGGTGGATGACTGGGACTTGGAGATGATACAGATACCACCCTACAAGTGATATATTAATTATTATTCTTTTATATCTTTAATGAATATATTCCAGCAGGTCCAGCCCAGGGATAATGGCTTATTTGAAAGCTTCTCTGTTCAAAGTGAGATAATAAAGGACATACAGTATAGTTCAGCATCTACAGAGGGGCTGTAGAGCCACACATGGACAGATGCACAAATGTAGCAATTCATTTAATGTAGTTTATTCTCTATTTTTGGTTATACTTATTTATTATTCAGTCTATTAATGTTGACCTGCTGCTTCTTATTTAATAGTGACAGACTGAAAATTAAATGTACATACCAAACCATGTGTCTATGGTGTAGACTTGTAATAGAGAAAGGTCATACGTTGTGTTTTGCTGCATTATATATGTTTGAGACGTCTTTATTGCTGCTTTGTTACATTTTATTGAGCCATTGTGAACATTTTGATATTAAGGATATTAGCTTTGCTTCATAAACTGATGATTGAGTGAATACATGAAGTTCAAAATGTAAAAAGAAAATACCTCAAAGAGAAAGTGCAGAACTGCAGTGAAATCTAAAAATACCCTGAACACCATCAACCATTCTGCCTCGACATGCATAACACACTGCCGGTGTGCCGGTTACATACAGACACACCACCCACTCAAAAAGGAAAATGTATTTCTGTCCAGGCTCCAGGACTCGTGACTCACATTCAATTCTTAAGGCGTCTGCGTACAACCTTTTTTAAGCCATAAGAACATGATGAAAGTTCCAGAGTGACATCAACAAGCTGCCGAAAAAAACGCTTGTTTGGCAGGACTGTTCTCCGTGAGATGCTGCCGAACTCTCAGGCCACGCCCCTTGCGGCATGTACCCATCTTGATGAGTCAAACATTTGGATGAGACAGCGACAGGGTACGACAATGGTGGAAAGAGTAGTTTTCAAGTTGATGAGAGAGGAAGAGAGGAAGCAGTATGATGGATAGCAACACTCACTGAAGCCCATTATTTGTTAACAGCTTCTGCAAGGGAAGCCGGCCAGAATCTGTGGCCTGTAATTCTGTCTCATTACCACGCCAGTCAGCACTTCCTCCACCAGACCTTTAATTCTGCCCAGGACTGCCCAGACACCAGAGCCACCCTGCAAAGATGGACGGCACTAAACGCTCACAAGAAGCCGACACGATCACCAGCCTCAAGAAGGAAATTCAGCAGCTCTCAGACGAGCTTCAAGCAAAGTCTGAGCTCCTGAACTCTTGTCTGGATGTGGTGCATTCAAGTCATTCAAGATCGCATCGCTTCAATCGGCTCTCCGGGACTCAATAAAGTGGGACCCCACATCTCCCCTGTGGCCGGGCAGCAGCTCCACACCTGGCTTCGAGTCCACCTGGTAGGAGGTTGTGATCTGGGGAAAATGAAAACCCCCAGGTGATCGTATCCGTCCACCCCTGCTCGACCTCTCCAACCACTACGAGGCCCTCTCCCAGAAGAAACACACGGACTCTGGCCCCGGATTCACTGAGCCAGCTCCAAGTTCCACCTCAGCTTCAACCACCTCTGTCACAAGACGGAGACTGCTGCAGGACACGGTACAGAAACACTCCGGACAGTGCCGGCTGAGCCACCTGCTGTCCAAGTCCGGCCACCAACACCACCAGACGCCCTCGTCCTCTGTTTAGCGCAACGACACTCATCTTGGGCGACAGCATCACCAGGAACATTCGTTTCTCCAACACCACCACCCGATGCTTTCCTGGAGCCCCCGTCAACACTATTCTACTACTGGAGCTGCTGCGCTCTGCACCTCATCAGTTCACTGGGTGATCGTCCACGTCGGCACCAACGACACCACTCGGCCCCAGTCGGAGCAGCTCAAAGTGGATTTAAAAAAACTCTTCTCTCACCTGGAAGGCTGTGGGAAGTTGGTTTTGACTGTGTCCCCTGGTGTTGACCTGACTGTGTCCTCTGGTGTTGACCTGACTGTGTCCTCTGGTGTGGACCTGACTGTGTCCTCTGGTGTTGACCTAACTGTGTCCTCTGGTGTTGACCTGACTGTGTCCTCTGGTGTTGACCTGACTGTGTCCCCTGGTGTTGACCTGACTGTGTCCCCTGGTGTTGACCTGACTGTGTCCTCTGGTGTGGACCTGACTGTGTCCTCTGGTGTTGACCAGACTGTGTCCTCTGGTGTTGACCTAACTGTGTCCTCTGGTGTTGACCTAACTGTGTCCTCTGGTGTTGACCTGACTGTGTCCTCTGGTGTTGACCAGACTGTGTCCTCTGGTGTTGACCTGACTGTGTCCTCTGGTGTTGACCTGACTGTGTCCTCTGGTGTTGACCTAACTGTGTCCTCTGGTGTTGACCTGACTGTGTCCTCTGGTGTTGACCTAACTGTGTCCTCTGGTGTTGACCTGACTGTGTCCTCTGGTGTTGACCTGACTGTGTCCTCTGGTGTTAACCTAACTGTGTCCTCTGGTGTTGACCTGACTGTGTCCTCTGGTGTTGACCTAACTGTGTCCTCTGGTGTTGACCTGACTGTGTCCTCTGGTGTTGACCTAACTGTGTCCTCTGGTGTTGACCAGGCTGTGTCCTCTGGTGTTGACCTGACTGTGTCCTCTGGTGTTGACCTGACTGTGTCCTCTGGTGTTGACCTGACTGTGTCCTCTGGTGTGGACCATGCTGTGTCCTCTGGTGTTGACCTGACTGTGTCCTCTGGTGTGGACCATGCTGTGTCCTCTATGTACTAAGGTCTGATCAGAGTAAAAACCTTCCAGTCAGCAGGTCTATCTTTAGATCCTGGTCTGACATCATCCAGGTGAACCAGATGGTTCATGTCCATCCTTCTCCTGGACAGAGTCCATGTCCACACTGGTTCTGACCAGGGTTCCATAGTCACAGTCAAATCCTGCTCACTGCCTAATGTTATGTAACGCGGTGGCGTGATGCTTCACATGGTTTAGAGAAAAAAGTCACTGTTACAGTTGAAGTGGAGGATTCATGAGAAATGCTGTTCAAACAGAAGTGTCTTTTCCTGATCAGACTTCAACAAACGTGTCTAAATTGTGAGACATTTGTGAGAGATTTTGTTTTTCTCACGTGAAATGTTCATAACAAGTGAATCACTACCATAGAATTGTAGTTTCTTTTACATTATATTTATATTGATTTATGACGTGAACAGTGTTGCCACAGTTACTTTAAAAAAGTAATCCGATTACTAGTTACTCCTTTAAAAAGTAACTTCACTGATTACTTGTTTATAAAAGTAGCTAAGTTAGATTAGACGTTACTTTTTAGTTCCTTTCAGCAGCTGCTGACACCACCCTCCATCATCTGAACATAAATTACAACTGGTTTTGTCAAAAACTATGCTGATCCCTGCTTCCTGCTCCTACTGGTACATATTTAACCTTTGACCTCCAGCTGGTACATGTTTAACCTTTGACCTCCAGCTGCTACATATTTAACCTTTGACCTCCTGCTGGTACATGTTTAACCTTTGACCTCCTGCTGGTACATGTTTAACCTTTCCCTCCTGCTGGTACATGTTTAACCTTTGACCTCCAGCTGGTACATGTTTAACCTTTGACCTCCAGCTGCTACATATTTAACCTTTGACCTCCTGCTGGTACATGTTTAACCTTTGACCTCCTGCTGGTACATGTTTAACCTTTCCCTCCTGCTGGTACATGTTTAACCTTTGACCTCCTGCTGGTACATGTTTAACCTTTGACCTCCAGCTGGTACATGTTTAACCTTTGACCTCCAGCTGGTACATGTTTAACCTTTGACCTCCAGCTGCTACATATTTAACCTTTGACCTCCTGCTGGTACATGTTTAACCTTTCCCTCCTGCTGGTACATGTTTAACCTTTGACCTCCAGCTGGTACATGTTTAACCTTTGACCTCCAGCTGCTACATATTTAACCTTTGACCTCCTGCTGGTACATGTTTAACCTTTGACCTCCTGCTGGTACATGTTTAACCTTTCCCTCCTGCTGGTACATGTTTAACCTTTGACCTCCAGCTGGTACATATTTAACCTTTGACCTCCTGCTGGTACATGTTTAACCTTTGACCTTCATTCTTTGTTGTATTTATATGTGACTCTTTTATTATCAGAGTTTTACTATTACCGGTATTTATTTACCCAGAGATGGAGTTGTAGTCTGTTGTTGCACTATTTATTTATTTATTTATGTATTTATTTATTTGCACTGCCTGCTCGATGTGACTTCATTTGCCCCCCTCCT
The DNA here is from genome assembly GCF_963422515.1 of Blennius ocellaris. NCBI lineage: Eukaryota > Metazoa > Chordata > Actinopteri > Blenniiformes > Blenniidae > Blennius > Blennius ocellaris. The sequence continues at coordinate 29,640,478 of NC_137659.1, read as the reverse complement.
GGACAAATAAAGTCTTTCATTGATTGATTGGTTGATTTAAAAAAAGAAGGGTCTGATTGCAATGTTAAGGTTTATTGATGACAAAGCTTGGTTCTAATTCTTTCTGTTACCTGAACGCACCGTTAGAGCGGGTTGGCCTGTGATTGGCTGAGAGTGGAGAAGGGGGCGGGTCAGGTGACTGCGTCACTGTGTGAGTGACTGCAGAGAAAGGAGGAGCGGTTGGTTCTGGTTAATAATAAAGCAGCTTTGCAGACAAGAAGCTCGTCTTGCAGGACACTAATATAACGCACAGTGACTTGGACAAGTAACTTTAATCTGATTACTGGATTGGAAATAGTCACACGTTAGATTACGAGTTACTGAAAAAGGTGGTCATACCAGAGTAACGTCTTACTAATTAACACGTTACCAGCGTCACTGGTTGTGACATATAACTGCAGGATATATTACAGTGAACTTTTAACCCAAAGTCCATAAGGGTGTTGTCTTAACAAAAAGGCATTTGAAGAGTCGTGCCCAGGCAGGGGAATGAAAACCATTTTCATGGTTCACCTTGAACGGGGGTGTTTTCTTGGTGCAGATCAACCTGCACATCAGTCTTCATGTAAACTGTAATCTGTGTGTGTGTGTGTGTGTGGTGGCCTCCACTGTGCTCCACTGCTACAGCTTCATGACCTCCACGGTGTCTTTACAGTCGGCCCTGACAGGAGCGTCTGCTGGCCTCAGGAATAGCTCAGCTGTCCAGGAATGTATCTGGCAGCCACTCTGGAACTCAGATTCTTCCTTTGGCCACTTTTAGAACCCCCACCCCCTACCCCCACGCACCCTCCATTTCTCACTCAAAGACACACACACACACTGTATGTTCACCAGCCGTGACACTGTGGAGTCTCTCTGAGTCCAAACAAACACGTTTGTTCACCTCCAACCACAGAACCTCTCAGAGCGTCACAATCTGCTGTGCCTCTGTGTCGAGGTCAAACTGAGGCCAGTTCACTTCAAAGACCTGATCTTTACTCACTTTCTATTCAAAGCACATTTATATGATCAATTTCAGTGTTTCTTGATTTAATGAGTTGAAATGAAGCTGGGGTCAGATGTATCTTCTAAACAAACTCTGAGCAGGACAAAATGCTGCAGAAGGTGGATGGAGGAGGCCCAGCTCAATGCACAAGTTCAAATGAATTAAGAAAACACACAAAAAAAGCTTTGCTAACAGTAAAACCGTGTCAGCATGAAGAAATATCAATTATGGCACCTTTTCTTTTCAGCTCGAGGACAAAATGTCCAACAGTTTGTAAAATGAAGTCTTCCTCAGCGGCTTGCTTCTTTTTACTGCAGCTCAGAAATGTTTAATTCACAACTGCACCTCTTAAGAAGAACACCAGGAAGAAACCAAACACCTCAACAGAAACCGTGTTCAAAGATGAAAGCATAGCTGATGCTTTGAGGTTCACCATGTTTCAAATGTGGAGAGAAAATATCCCTAAAAGCTAAAAGATGAAACTGCTACACAGCTAAAACAGCTAAAAGGAAATGTTAAAACTTAGCATTGTGAGATAGTTTTGCAAAACAGCATCAAAAAGCCTCTAAAAGGCAAATACTTGTTTTAAAAAAATCTACAAAACTAGAAGATCTAAAAAATATGAACATTTTGACACTTCTAAATTATAGGTAATAAAATTCAGTTTTTGTATGTAAAGTAAAACTATATAAAGAATGTTGTGATGTTTCCTCTCCGCATTTTAAAGGTTAAACATGTTTTGTAGTTCCAGATTAATTTTATTTTAGTGAAAATAAAAATCAAGCGTTTCCACATTTTGTCACATTAAAACAAATTAAATGTATTTTATTGGGATTTTGGGATCCCTGAGTCAGCAGTTTGTGGATGGTCCTTCAGGGTCTTGGGCTCGGTCTCTAGCTGAACATAGTGTCCAGTTGTTCATGTCAAAGTGCTCCAGCTCAGTCACAGTGCAAACAGCAGTGTCAGTTGGATGAAGGTGTGACTGTGGGAATGACACCTCAGTGTGTTTTTCTCTAAAGCTCTCCATTGTTGCTCTGCTGGCTGTCCTGCTGTCCCAGTCTCAAGTCCTTTCCTCCCACCATCTTCCCTCCCCTCCTGAAGAAAAGCAGCCCCCACCATGCTTCACAGTGGGGTCTGCACTGCTACTTTGCCAGCATTGGGTCCAGAAGGTGGACTTTTGTTCTCCTTCCTCCACATGTCCACTGAGTGTCCAACATGGCTGCTGACAGACAGGACTTCTTCTGCTTTAGTGGCCACACTGGCTTTCTTCAGACTGAAAGTTGTCCTGTGGACAGGTTGGGATCTCTGCAGCTCCTCCACACTTCCCATGAGCCTCTGGGCTGCTTCTCTGATCAATGCTCTCCTCGCCCGGCCTCCGGTTCAGGTGGACGTCCATGTCTTGGTAGGATTGTGCTTGTGCTGGACTCTTTTCATTTTGTGGTGATGGATCGCTTGGTTCTCCATCAGATGTTTATTTTAGAACTTACCCTGCTTTAAACTTGTCCACCACCTTCTCCCTGACCTTTCTGGTGTGTTCTTTGGTCTCCATGATGCCGTTGGTTCACAGATGTTCTCTAATGACCAGAGCAGAACAGCTGGATTCATACTGGGATCAGGTAGAATTGGGATTAGGTGACTTCTGAAGGCTCCTGGTTGGACAAGGAGAGAAAGGCTTTTTCATTGCACCCTTTTAATTTTTTTTCTTCTTTGTAAAATCATTTATTCAGCCATGTATCATTTTTCCTCTGCTTCACAATTATATGCCATGGTGTATTGGTCTTCATAAAAACCCAGTAAAATACATTTTCATTTGTGGTTCTTATGTGACAAAATGTGGAAAAGGGGGATCAATATCACTGAATTCCTCTGTGACAGGTTGATACTGAGGAACAATAATTTGAGGTTATTATACCAATAAAACGTTCATCTGAACATCTTGAAGTTAAACGACGATTTGTGGAGCAGCCTGAAGGAGAATAAAGTGTATTTCCATTAAAAGATCAAACCCACTATTATAACTGGCTGAATAAACACAAGTCCTGGAAAGTTTAAAGCATGTTCTTAGTGTCACATGAGAGTTTGTAGCCCTGGCAGCTTGTGTACACCTCTTACCGATGGCTGCTGGTCTTCTGGGAGGAGAAGGACTGCTGCTGAACAGACGACTTGCTGCTCAGGTGGTAGCTGCTCTCATAGTGCTGCTGCTGCTGCGCCTGCTGCACATGCTGCACCTGCTGCACCTTCTGCATCTTCTGCACCTGTTGCACCTGCTGCACCTGTTGAACCTTCTGCATCTTCTGCACCTGTTGCACCCGCTGCACCCGCTGCACCTGCTGCACCCGCTGCACCTCCTGGTGACGCTGCTTCTTCTGCGTCACTTGTATTGACTGTGACATCCTGAGGGCCACTTCAGCAGCTTCTATCTCCTGTCCTCTACAGTCCCAGTGCTGCAAATCAATCTCACTGTCAGTATTCATGTTGAGGTCAGGGACAAGTGAAGATGAAGATGATGATGATGAAGTTAAGTTCAAGTTAAAATGAGTGAAGCACTAAACTACACATAGTCTCAGCCGCATGCATCAGGTTAGAGATCAGCAGGCGATGCTCATGAGGCTTCTGTGTCATTTGTGCATTTAATTATGCAAACTGTACATCTGAATATAGAAACTCTGAACCCTTTACTCCTCTTTTAATCTGACCTTAACTCAGAGGTCTGCAGCCTGCTGCTGTTTTAACTCCACATGTGGCTCTGTAGCTCTGCTGTACAGGCTCCATCAAGCTTTCACTAAATTACACGTAAATAAGGCTTTTTTGAAACCTTATCTTTATTTATTTGTACACTTGACTAATTTCATCAAAACAATTCTCATCTCATGGCTAAAATAGCCAAAAATGGCTTCAAAACACAAAACAGCTCAAATAAAACTGGTAAAATAATTCAAATGGTGAAAAACTGTCAAATGTTTAAGGAGTAAAAATGGCCAAAGAGTTTTTGTTCAAGCAGTTGAAAGAAATAAAACAGCTGAAATAGTAAAAAATGGTGATAAAATGAAAAGAAAAAGAAAACAGCTACAATGTATTTAAAAAAAGCTGAAACTGCCAAACTAAAAACAATTTAAAATAATGGAACCATTAAAGATTTTATTAAATGTTTTGTGTCAATACACACTGATACCATACCTATGTATCTGTTTATCTATGTATTTACTATCATTGTGCCCTTCAATATTACTTTTCTGTCCTATTTTATGTGACACCATTTAATTCTATGGCATTCTTGACTTGATTTTGTGTTTCGGTGTCGACTGGGCCTCCAGTACAGAGTTCCAAACAATATCATGTAACGGTGTACCAGTATGACAGTAAATAATCACTGAATCCTTGAATAATCAGACACAGAATATTTGTGAAACCTCTTGCTGCAGCTGCAGAGTCTGGATATCTTCAGGAGCTTCTCTTTCTGGGTCAGGTTTCTATACTGATTAATCCACCGTAACCATCAGATGATGATAGATTCATGATAGTGATAAGCCTGGAGGAGTATCATCAGACACAGAGACAGCCTGTCCTCAGTCGCGCTCCCGAGAGAGACGTATGGCGTTTCCCCAACACTTCCTGCTCAGCCCTACTCGCCTCGCTATTGACGCTTTTTCACTACATGTCAGTACCTGATACCAGGCACTGTTTGGCTGAGGTTCCAACTGAGTGAAGGTGAATAGACAGTGTAACATCAGCAGACAGCAGGCTGCTGATTGGCCGGCGTCACAGATGAGTCAGAGGGGGCGCTGGTTTACCCCACCATTTTCTAAACCCAGTCACATGAATGTTACAAAGATACCGCGACAATGTGCAGGTGTTTATTTTGTCTGGCGGCGACTGGAGGATTGAGGAACTGGTCACCAGCTTCCTCCCCTTTTTACTGCAGAGGTCAAAAACCTGACCAAAATCTGTAGCTGTCCTGGCGAACCCCATTTGCATTTCCATTCAAGTCTAAAATATCGTACTGTTTGTTTGTCTTATTTTAACATCTGCTCTTGTAACAGCTGGTGGCAGAATCACCAGTTGACAGGGAAACCGAAACACCGGACAGTGAAACACAATCGCAACAATCCACATTTTGTAATATTATAACATATATTATTTCATTTATTATTTCAGTTGATATCCAATACATGTTCGCCCAGCATCATATTGGGTGGAGGTTAATTGTGCACGACGAGGAATACTCTCATGACTCCGCCCACTCCGTGGTGGTAGTATATTGCAATGGAAAACGATCTGAGTCGAGTAGAAGCAAGGCAAGGCAAGGTAAGTTGAGTAGGGCAGAGTAGAAACCAGTGGGAAAAACACTTTGAGTTAAATATTGTAGGACCTCTGACACTGATGTGAGATCGTTGGAAAACTATACAGTATGGCACTTTCACCTGAATTGACAAACACACATCCTCCACTGGCCACACCAAACAGAACCTGAGTTTAGAATACTGTTAAATGATCAGGTCAGAATAATGAAACTCAAACCTCTAATCTTTTCAATTCTGTTTCAACCTGATGCTAATTTTACCGCTCCACAGGACGTTAGTCTGAACCTAATCATAACCTTTCACCTCTGACCTGCACTTCAGTTCAGCTGAGCTGAGTGAGTCCAAACCACAGAACCAGTGTTTAAATCCAAGTATCCAAAGAGTCAGACGTCCATCAGCTTGACCCCTGATCCTTTTACAACCGGCTATACATGTCAAATGACAAAAAATGTAAACCGATAAATGTCTTCTGTGTTAAATTGTGTGAGTGAAAGTTCACAAATGCAACTTAAGATAGTATAGTGTAATGTTTAACAAGCATACAAAACATTTACTCGTGTGTCCTTCATTGTGCAAACCTCTGACTGATCCTGTCTTCACATGAATGATTTGACACCTGTGTTAACGTTGCTTATGGTGTTAATACAAGCTATAAAAGGTTAATAAAGGTTATTAAAAGTAGTATGTACATGTGTTGCTGGTTACAGATGGTTTTCAGCTGTGCAGAGCTGACATGCCGAAGCAGCTTATTTCACTAAAACCACATATCACATCAAACATTTCTCTTCTTTATCTGCTGAGAAGCATAAAGACTGAATTGATCAGTGCTTCTCTGCTGGGATGGTCCAGAGAAACAAGCAGAGGAAAGCTCCACTGCAGCCTCTCAGCTCCATTCTGAGCTCAGAGCTCAGTGAAGTTCAGACTTTTCACCAAACCACACGCTGGTATTTTACTGCTTGTTTCTCTGAGAAGCACAACGAAGGAGTGACAGGCTGAGAGAGCTCAGCTGCTCAGTGCTTTTCAAAGCATGATGAGGCCTAACCCCCCACAGAGTACACTGCACCCCCCCCACACACACACACACACCCCTTTCCTCTCTTCTAATTCAACTCAATTAAATCCATGAACAACAGATTCAGTAATGAAATGAAATGTCACATTTAAAACCAATTATTCATATCTTCAGACACTAATTTTGTTGTTGTTGTTTGTTTACAGATTTCTCCACTGTGAGGAAAGGTGAAAACTGTGTAAACTCCCCCGACCCCAGAGTATCTCCTGACGGTGTCGCCACACACTTTGAGAACCACTGTCGTCAGCTTGAAGATGGATCACATAAAAGTTACTGTTTCTGATGAATCGAAAATGAATTATGAAGGTTAGCATGAAGATTTGAGCCAAATCCAGTTAGTTAAAGACAAACAGAATGAATGAAACTTCATCAGAAACAATCAACACATTGTGAAGAAAGTGTGACTGCTGGCCTCAGGCCCAGGCTACATCGCAACACCGGGACGATATAATACATATAGTATCCTTACTTCACAACCACATGAGCTGCGATACTCACCAGTTAAATCCTCTGATCCACAGGTGGGGGCAAATCAAAGAGAAGGTGTGTTAGTCCACAAGGGGTACAGCAGACTCCAGTCCAGCAGCAGGGTGAAGGGCTGTGGACAGGACGCTGGTCCACAGAACAAAAATAATGCTGCCACTCTGCAGAATGCACAAGACACCATCAGGACCTTTTAAGGCTGCAGCAGATTTAAATTTAGACCCTGAGACTATGAGAAGGGTCGAGGGCTGAGGAGGCCTCCATGACTGGCTGGACTGAAATGTAGGACGCAATCTGTGCCGCCACAATTTCAATTTCTAACTCTGACTTTTTTTTTTTTAAAGCCATTGAATTTCAAGCACAGACTTTTTTTGGTTTCTGATTTTCAGAATCAGAATCGGAATCGTCTTTATTGTCATTGTAACAGGTACAACGAAAATGCATAGAAAGTTTGGGGAAAGAAGGACAGCATGAGGTGAGGAGAGGAGGCAAAAAAAGGCAGATTACAGACTGTGCTCTAAGGAGACAGTCTGTAATTGGGAAAGAATCCACCTCAGGCACATTTAGCATCAACAGACAGGTTACAACATGTTTCTCCAGACAGCACTTGGGATATGTGAAGAGTAGTTTTGCAGCCCGCCGCTTTGTTTTCAATCTTGAAAATGATTCAGTGTAAAAATGTTCCTTAAAAAATGGAGATTTACCGATCTGCCGCCATTTCTCTCTCTCGACACCGGAACTGACATGCTCTTTATGCAGGGAGTTAGTCTTAGTTTATGGTTAGTTTGTAATTCATTTATATGAAACATCACAAACATACAGTCATTGATATATAAAGTAAGTATTCTTCGAGTGTCACATCTCTGTGCAGGAAGTCACGTGATCTCCACTGCATTCTTCAGTTATTCAGCCTGAAGTAGCAGGCAGATGTTTTTTAAATCATTTTATATAATGTCCTGATTATGTTTCTGAATAACATTAGATGTTTGTTAGTTTGTATCAGCTACTCATGTTCCCTAATAAGTGATCTGTCATTATTGTTTCAGACGCATCCCTCTGTAATTGTTAAAGGATCCAGTCTGGGGCGCACAACTATGACTTCTGCAAAGTGACGGTGCCAATGCAGTGCATTTCTCGGGTACACTGATGAGATACATCTGTTTAAAAGCACATGCTTTCTCATCGAACCATAATGTTGCATGACGTTTGTCTGTTTTCATGTACAGAGCGGTCATACGTTAATCAATGTTATAGCAAAAAGTAGCGGCGCATGGCTAATGCAATGAAGTTCTGTGTTGGGAATTATGGTTGTTAGTAGCATTAAATAACTAAGTAATAGATTACTGAAAGTAATAAATCACTGGAAGTAATTTTATGAAATATTGAAAATAGTAATGGAAGTCATTTACTCATTAACAACTCCTAAAGTAACTGGTTAATTACTTGAAGTTCATAAGGTATCAAAAATAATTTGTTCATGAAAAGTGATCAATTTGAAGAAATGTGTTCTTTATTCATTAACAGTAGCGTGCCCTGGTGTTTTAGTCAGGGCCAGCAGAGGAAAGGAGGAAAGGAGCTGAGGAAAGGAGCTGTGATGTGTTTAGAGGACATAGGAGATTTGAACTCCACAATAAACCCAAATAGAACCAGTCGTCTTCTGGATAAAGTTGCTAACGTCACTGATTCCAGACAGATTTCACAATCACTTTTTAATGATTAAAAAAGAAAGAAAAATCTTTTTTTGACAGGGCGAGCAGTGACTGAATATTTCTGTGTAACAATATTAAATAACAAGGAAGGTGTGAGATTCGATCACAGACTGTTACAACCAGTGAATTGTCAACAATAAATACACAATAATCACCAGAAATCGTTCAATTCAGCTAACAAGCGGTCATGAATGAAAATGTATTAATTCATAAATAATTCAGAAATTATATCATAAATCAACACATCTGAGTAACAAACGTCATCTAACATGGAGATCTAATTTACTAAAAAACAACACTATGTACAAAGAAAGAGGGTGTGTGTGTGTGTGTGTGTGAGAGAGAGAGAGAGAGAGAGAGAGAGAGAGAGAGAGAGAGAGAGAGAGAGAGAATGTGTCTGAGTGGGGATGGGTAATGACCACGAGTGTCCACCAGGTGGCGGCGGACCTTGTAGGGTCAGTGTCAGTGGGTGTAATGACCTCGAACGGACACCAGAGGGAGGCAGGCGTCTGGTTCGAGGCAGTGACCGTAACGACCACTAGGGGCGCGGCGGCGCACGGAGGGAGAATGCAATGAGCGCAATGAGCGCAGCCACGAGAAGCGTGGCGGCTGGTTGGAGCTGGGTTTGACCAATGATAGGGCTTTTCCAACCTGGGGATTGTGAAAGAAACTTTTCAATTCAAATTCAAAAGAAGCACTTTATTCCATGATAATAATTATTCCATTATATCTCACCTTCTAACATATTCTCGGGATTATGTTAGATGAGTATAATGGAATGAGTTGACACTATCTAGTATTTGACCTGTTAACATTATTCATAATATATGCATTGTGACACTGTCCCAATTATGTGTTTTGTACTATAAAAGTAGTTAAGCCTAATCTTTAACCATGGTCTCTTCTTCCCTTCTGTCTCCTCCACTCATACATCTCCTTGACATCTTTCCAGCCACGTGTGATCTTATTTTGAAATGGTCCCTCCAGATGGTCTCCTTCCTGTTGTTTTACCGTAATGTTCAGTATAAATGGTCCAATCGAGAGCCAGAAGCGACGGGACCCACATGCCCGCGGCCGGTGCTGGATGAAGCATTTTCTTTCCAGGTTGAGCAGGTGAGTCGCTGGAACAGCTCCTGTGTTTGACTTGACCTGTGTCAACACTCGAAACGTGTGAATTAGAAACGACACACAGAGAACGATGACGGTCGAGCCTCTTCCCTCGCGGCCCACGTGCAGCAGTGCAGCGTCTCCAGCACGTTCCACGTCTTCCACACGTACAGTACAAGAACAGTTCAAAGGTACACAACTGAGTCCAAATGAGCCATTAGACTGGAAAAACTGCTGTTAACATTTTGCTGATCAATTTTATCTTTGATTTAAAAAATATTCAGAAACACATTTATTGTCCTTGATGACTTAGTAAATGTCTTTCAGTGTTATAATGATCTGAGAAAAATTGGAGATGTAATTTCCAGAGTTTGTCAAGAAAGGGATTTTAAATGCAAACATTAGAAAATAGTATCATCTGCACCAACACAGGCAGAAAAATGGACAGATGAAGAGCAAAAATGAACCAAACTGGACAAAAGTCTCTACTGATGGCAGAAGCTTAATGCGATACCCAAATGTACATAGTGAAACATGCAATGACCTTATAAGACCTCTGAAATGATATATTCTGAAGCGGAGTTAAAACATTGAATATATAGAACATACATGTTTGAAAGGACATGTTCTCATTGGATTGTGAAGATGATATAATCTGCTGTGCTTGGCCTCCTCTTTTTCAGCAAATGAAACCGGCTGTGTGAAGATCTAGTTCGTATTTTCTTGTATTGTCTTCTTGCACTGTTTTCCAGACAGACACCAGATGAGTCAGGACAAAGCTTTGGCACAACTGAAAAAGGATGTGCGGTCCTTGCTCATCTCATCCAAACTGGGGCTTGAGCCTCAGCAGCTGTGTGAAGACTACTTCCAGATGTTGGGCCATCCTATGCCCCTGAAGCTGCTGGGCTACACAAATGTTATGCATTTTGTTAATGATGTGCCGGACGTTGTGTCTGTTAATGTCACTCCAGAACGACACGTGTATCTCAAAGGTAGGTTTAAAAAAAATGTCAATACCAAATGTTATCCCCCCCCCATATATAAATTGTATTAACGTGTCAGTTGGCTGTTTTGGCTATTTCACACTGTCACTTATGTTTCCCTTCTCGCAGCTGTTTGTGACGAGACCACCAAAGACCAGGCGGCACTGGTGACCAAGCAGCGTTTGTCGAAGGCGGATCGCAGCGGCCAGAGGAGGGGCTACTGCTCCTTTCCACGGCCCCCCCGGCTCAGGCAGCCCCCCCCCTTTGTGGCTTTCCATGGGAGATTTCACTCTGCTCCATTCATCCCTCCTGATCTGAGAACACAACTCCATCACCTGCTCTCCAGGGTATCACAGCATCCACACTGGTGTCTGGAATGGAACAGATATTTACAGAAGAGGGCAAAATAATGTCTACCCTCATCTTTAGTCTCTTTATGTTATGACCATCACTAAACAGTCGGGATGCCTATCGTGAGGATTTTTGTGAATCCGATTCCAGGTCTGCTTATCGATTCCATACTTCAAGTCCAACTTAGTGAAAAAATAGGTCGATTGTTTATTTAACATAAGTACCTTTATTCCTTTACGTTTGAAGAAACTGATAAACAAAAATAAAATCCTGTCTGAGCAGCATGAGTGGTAAAATACTAAAGTGGATTGTAGTCACAGCAAATAAACCTCCAGAATTAAAGTGACTTCACTACATAACAGCTGCTTACAGTCAGTAGATATCCCCGGCAAATAAATAAATACAAATATTTATGTAGGAATAAAAAATGATGGGCTGCTTGATTATGGAAAAAAATCATAATCATGATTATTTTGGACACAATTTAAATCACGATTATTTGCATGATTAGGTCTTTGAATTTGGAACAGGATTCATTGAATGTGTTTTAAAAAAAGACTTTCCTGTTAAATATAGAAATATATCTTGTAATGTAGTAGTAAAAAACTAAAAGACTGTTTTACTGCACTCATCTTTTGAAAACAAGAAATAAATATAATACAATAACAGATAGCTTTACTTCAATAAATAAGTCCAACATAAATACTTAGATAAATTGGTACAAAATAGAATTGAGTTCAGCAAGGAACTCCAAACTTTATTTTCCATTCTCACACACTCAAATGCTTTTCCTTTCTCTCTTTTTTCTCTCATCCCTCCAATGGAGTGCACAACTAAACTGCTTCCACTGGAAAACACCGCCTCTACAAAATAACGTTCCCCACCGCCTCACAGTCACTGAGTGAATTCTGACCTTGACTGCTCACCACAGTGGGGAACTTTATTTTGTAGAGCGGCGGGGTTTCTGGTTGGAAGTATTTTGGTGTTGCGCTGCGCTCATGTTGAACTTTGAGCTCGTCTGGAGCCGTAATCACGATTAGGATTCAATTAATTGAGCAGCCCGAATTGTACACGCTGCTTTTGATTCGGTTGCAACTTGGAACCGAATTTCGGTACCCAACCCTACTAAACCGTGCAATACCCGTAAACCAGTTAAATAAAAACAAACTCAGTGGCTGACGTTGCTCAGCGGCTTCTATGTTTTACATCCTGGCACAGATAATTGCTAATTTTGTAATGAATTAAGGACAACAATTTTGCAGTTTTTTTGTTCGTCCATTCCTCATCAAATGAATTTCACTGTGGTCACATTTGGATAACTGCTGCGTGTGTCCTTGCAGGGCCCAATCCGATTGGTGGAACTAGAGTGGAAATACTCCAACTGCTTTGGCTTCCCGCTCTGTCTGAACAACTACGGCTTCCACACGAAAGAGGAGATGCTCATGGCGGCATTAGACATGATCGTTGTTCAGCATGACCGGTTTGGCTCAACACTGACCCTGAAGCAGCATCTGCTCAGGCCGCCCCCCCCCACCAGGAGGACGGGACCCCTGAAGCCGGGGGCGCTTCAGGCTGATGTACCCTCCGTGAAAGGGTTGCGTACTGAAGTCAAACCTCCAGGTGATGCGTGCTTTCAGAAGTTGACTTTATATACACTGTATTTGCATGTTTTTTCAGAATTATACATGTTTTTGATGTAATGTCATGCTTTAATTTGAAGTTTCAGTGAATGACGGTGCCTTGAACAGATGGTGCTCTCAGAAAGCTGTGGACCTTGACCATGACAATTCAATGACTGTAAGTAGCAAGCAAGCCAATCATGGAGAAAACGTTTTGTTCTTTCTAGATTCTGTCTCATACTTAAGACTCTTGGTTGGTCAGCCCCGCCAGGATTTCGAGGACCTTTGTAGAACTTTAGAATAGAACTTTATTTATATAGTACTTTTCCCAGACATGAGTCACAAGGTGCTTAACCGCACTTAACAGAAAAGAATAAAAAAAAAAAGTAAAAACAGAGATATGATTATTAAAGGTATAGAGTACATAGTTATACAAAAGAGTAAGAATGAGCCTGAATATAAATGTTTGAACTGCTTCATAAAGGAGCCACAGCAATCAACACGTCTTAGCTGGAGTGGAAGAGCTTGAAATGCACAATCACCATGGGGTTTGAGCTTGGTGTGTGGGACGGTAAGCAACATTGGGTGGCCAGACCTAAGCGCTCTTTTTGGGGCACATGGGCGAAGGAGGTTGGAAGTATAAAATGGTGTTTGGCCATGTAATGCTTTAACAGTTAGCACTCGTATTTTAAAACGAAGACTGAATGTGATTGGGAGCCAGTGGAGGGAGGAGAGGACGAGGGTAATGTGGGCTCTCTGGGTTGTTCCTGTTAAAAGATGTGCAGCTGCATTTGAGATGGTTTGAAGGCGGTTTAAAGATGACTCAAACAGGTAAAAAGGGCATTACAGTCGTCTAAACGAGAAGAGATAAAGTAAAATCATCTCCAGCTCTACCTTAGATACCATTCGTTTTGGCTTGGCGATGTTACGCAGGTGGAAAAAACAGGAAGGCGTCAACAGGCTGACATGACTGTCGAGTGACAGACTGGTCAAAAGACACACCCAGGTTATGGAGGCAGGGTTTTCTATAATCATTTCATGGCCCCATATGCTGCCTGATGGCTGAAATCCATTTTTGGGGGGCAAGTATAAGAGGATTGTAGTGAGTGCTGGGGCCCTCTGTGTGCTTTTCCAGAAAATTGTGGTTAAAAGTTGTTTTTGAAAGTTTTGATAAATAGTTGCGATTTCCCCCCTTTTCCCCTTCATAACAAGTCAATATTGTTTTGGAAAATGTGTAATTAACAATCTGAGATAATGACATGCTTTGAGTTAAGAACAAATACACTGAAGAGACAAGAGATTGCCAGGACTACAAATATTTCTGAAAACCGGCTTTACTGATCTAAAAAGAGGTGCAACTGTTGGCGTGCGAAAAGAACAATCAGGAGGATGGAATAGAATTATATTAAAGTACATTTATTTAATCTATTTAAGACTTTAATCACAGCCATCACAATTAAACAAAGATTTTCGTTTCAAAAGTGCATAGAATCTCACAGCAAATCCATCATGTGAAACATCAAATAAAAACATTGCAAAATGCACTTTCCACGGTCTCACTGTTCCCCCTGCAGTTTGGGAGCAGCTGCCGCTCGGAACGTAAAGCCACACACATTCTTTCACATTAGTGCAGAAAGTGGAATTGAGCCTTCAAGAGCATGAGACATTTAGAAACGGCTTTCCTCTGCTCCAAGTCTTAATCTTGGTTGGTAAATGTGACCAGGTGTCCAGAAATAGAAAAACTTCTCCAACGTCACGGTTACAGTCTTGTGACGATTCTTCAAAATTGTGGAGAAGTTGCAGTGATTGGTCAACGTTCCAGGCCACGTTGGGATTGCTGGGACTTTGACATTGAATTTGTGTCCCTCGTTGCGACTGCGTAATCCTGGAGGGGCTGCTTGCTCATCCAGTGTTCATTCAGCAAGCACTTAAATATGACATTGTACTGTTAAAAGTTTCAAGTATTTCAAGTGAAGCTGTGTTTTCCTACTTGAATCTGAGCATGATTATTTCTCAGCAAATCACACGGAAAGGAACTGCTGGGACTGTCAGCAAGGAGCTGAAGGACAAGCTACGAAAGGTCAGACTTCACCCTGCTTTCTGAGTGGATGTCGGTGCAATAGTCATCTGTCACAGTAATGGATGAGAATAACAAATGAAATGTATACTTTTTGAAATATGGTCTGCAGCATGAACACAGCACCACCTCTGGACAGAAAGTACACCTCTCATTTTGGTTGTGACACAGAACATAACATGAACATGTGATCTTAAGTGATTACAACAAACACAATCTTGGAATGAAGCTTTTCACATGTTTGAAACTCTTTGCAGGTGGTTGGCCTGAAGACTGGTGGATTATCAGTCAATGATCTCACAGTTGAGTACAAGGTAAAACGTGATCTCGTGCATTTTGTTCAGATAAAGATTCCAGATTAGTTCTTCAAGATCTTTGTTAGTTTTCACAAGCAGTTAAGTCTCCCCTGAGATCGGCTTTGCTTCTTGCCTTTTAATTGGATCAGAAGTCTGCAACCTGCCAAGCAGGAGCCTTTGTTTTATTTGCACATCAAAGTCATTTTCAAAATAGAATAGAATAGAATGACTTGTCTCTTGGATAAAAAAGGCTTCAAAAATAAGTCACAATTACTAAAATATGAAAAAAGAGCTAAAATCACTTGAATTTATAAACGATAAAAGAAAGCTTCAAAAAGAAACAAGAAAACTGCTTAGAAAAGCGATACAATGGCTAAAATCTCCTTTGTTCCCATGGCCTTTAAACTATAATGCCTCCTTATTAAAAGTGTTTGTGTTTTGGTTCATTTCATCCTTTCTGTGCTTACATTAGTCACTGTTGAGCCTTGTACATATTAATATTTAGTAGGGCTGCAACTAACAATTATTCTAATAATCAGTTAATCGATGAATCGGTTTAAAAAAACAAAACATTTCAAATTGTAGGACAGTTGATATTGAACGAGCCAAACACCAAATATGTTTTGGTGATTTAAAAGCACATAACTGAACCAATGCACTTCCATGTTTTTCTTTGTTGTGGTCACAGTATGGAATGAGATTGTCTATATTTTTACAAGATCAAACAGCAGTATGGAGCGGTAAGGTAAAGCGGTACGAAGCAGTACAGTAAAGCGTAATCAGAGCCAAATCTGGTGCATTTCCTCCAGAAAGTCGGTTAAAAAGTAGGCGGGGCTTAGAGCTCCACAGACGAGTGATGTTCCACCAGTAACCTCAGCGGGACGGCAGACCGTATGATTCCTCTGTTGTTGTTTACATCCTCTGCTTTTCACTGCTGGTTTTTCTCTCCCCACATCGGAGGGTGCTCTGGCTCCACTGCCACGCCGCAACTTTCCTGTTGTTTCCAAGATGGGCTGCCAGTTGGCCCTGGTGACGTTCCCCACGTCGGAGTGTGCTCCAGTGGCTGATCGCCGAAGCACGCTCTAATGATGTATTTCCGCGTGGGAGCACGCTCTGGCGGCTCGCCAGTAGGCTCAAGTGCTGTGCTGCAACTTTGATATTTCTGAGAGAGCAAACACATGACACAACTTTTATCGATTCGTTATTGCAGCCCTAATATTTAGCATTAAGTATTTAACTTTTATCCTGTCGTATCTGACGTTCAACTTTGTTTCATTGTATTCTGTGTGGAGCAAAGCTTAAAGGAATTTTGTCTGGGGTTAATAAAGTACTATTCTATTCTAAAATGTCAAAATTGTCTGAAAAATGCTTGAAAAGAAGGATGAAACTGCTCAAATCAGGTACAAAAACAGCTGAAAATGAGCTGAACTGTTTACCATCCTCAATTCTGATTGAAACTTTGTAAGATCCAGTTTCTGTTGTAGTCGTGTCAGCCTCATTCTAAAGGTTACATGTGTTTTGTGGCTTCAGGTGAATTGGATTTGGTGGGAAATCAATCACAAAAGTGTCTCTCTGGGTCATAAAAGGTGCAGAGCACTGAATTAGATTAGAAAGGATTTTCTTAGGCCAATAACTCAGTGGAAGTGTCGGTGTACATGAGCTCAGATCATCTTGTTGGGAATATTTGAAATCTTTTGTTGCTCTTTTGTTAATTCAGAGACTTTTCGGTGAAGCCATACCTCTGAAACAGTGTGGCTTTGTCAACATCCTTGATCTTCTTGATGACATGAGTGACGTCTTCCACATGGAGCCAGCAGGGAGCGACGACAGAAACCAATGGATCATCTCAGACGTACATGGCATCAACACAAAAATGGGTGAGTGTGGACTGTTAACCTACCGCACCATGCCTTCACCCAGTCACACCCTCGTCACTTTCTTTGTGTCCTCGTGGGAACATGTTAGGTTCAAATCATGACTTGACTATTATTCCCTTTTATTCACAAGTGTTTATAAAAGTTTGAAGCAAAACATGCACTTTGTTTATAGCAAATCGTGCGTCCAAAATATGAAGTGAAGTCTGGCTGCAGTGGACTGTTACAAGTTATCACCTTCATTCAACTTCCCATTATGCTGAATGAATGAATGAATGGTTTATTTGCTCGGGTATTAAATGAAATGAAATGATGGGAAAGGCAGACTTGGTGTTGAATACAATGTTCTGTAGGTATTTGTGGTGTAAATAGTCTCCCAACCTGTGACTCGTTGTGTCATATGATGTTGTTTTATGTAGTATGACACTGACAACTTGTGAAATAATGCCTGGCAGGGACATATAACATTTCTATCTATTTTTTTTCCCAGATATGAAAGACATGGAGAGTTTTAATGATGGAGTCGAGTTCATTCCAGAGTGTCCAGCAAATCCCGACAAAACAAAGGTTTGGGGTTAAATCACATTTCTAAAATGTACAGGTTTCACAACACATTTTTTCCATTTTGCGCTGTACTTCTAGAGCAGTAAATACCAAGCAAAGCTGTGATGCAAGTTGTAAGAACTTGATCTGGGGAGTCCTATTGGAAGTAGCACCGGAACAGGCTGTGGTCTCCAAAGGCCATTGGTTTTCCATTGGAATGTGTTTCATATAGATGCCAGAGATGTGCCATGCTATGCTGGAGTATCTGGTCCCAGCGGTGCCAATGGATGCGATTCTGAGCCAGCGTCTCAAACCTCCAACTCGTCACGATGCTCGGGAGTTGATCGAAGTCTCAGTGGAAGAGGTGCTGTCACCTGGACACTTCTACATCCGGTTCATATTCAGTGACGAAACCAACGCATTTGAGCAAATGATGATTGACATGAGGTGATTGTGTATGTTTGTGAGTCCCATAGTTTTTTATCAAACAACGTTAAGAAACGCGAACGTATATATTCTGCTTTTCTCTCTCCTGTCCTAGACGATGCTACAGGTGTTCGGAGGTTTCAGAGCTGTACTGCCTCCCCGAGCAGTTTGTCCGACCGGGTCAGGTCTGCTGCTTGTCCCCAGCTGGGTGGTGGTTCTACCGGGTGCTGATCCACCAGACTGTCAGCGCCACTGAGGTGGAAGTGTACTATGTTGACTTTGGCATTATGGCAACGGTGCACACCACCAAGCTCAAGTTCCTCAAGTAAGGATCCAGGCTAACCTTTTGAATATACACACATGAGCTTGTACATGCTTTCTGTTCTGCAGTTGATCTTGTTTCTCAGGTCTTGTTATTCAGGTCTCCCAGCACAAGGCGTTCCTTCATCACTTGCTGGAATTACACCTACCAATGTGAGTGGCCCCTCCCTCTCTGAACTCAACATAATGGCCCCTCCCTCTCTGAACTCAACATAATGACCCCTCCCTCTCTGAACTCAACATAATGACCCCTCCCTCTCTGAACTCAACATAATGGCCCCTCCCTCTCTGAACTCAACATAATGGCCCCTCCCTCTCTGAACTCAACATAATGACCCCTCCCTCTCTGAACTCAACATAATGGCCCCTCCCTCTCTGAACTCAACATAATGGCCCCTCCCTCTCTGAACTCAACATAATGGCCCCTCCCTCTCTGAACTCAACATAATGGCCCCTCCCTCTCTGAACTCAACATAATGACCCCTCCCTCTCTGAACTCAACATAATGGCCCCTCCCTCTCTGAACTCAACATGATAATGACCCCTCCCTCTCTGAACTCAACATAATGACCCCTCCCTCTCTGAACTCAACATAATGGCCCCTCCCTCTCTGAACTCAACATAATGGCCCCTCCCTCTCTGAACTCAACATAATGACCCCTCCCTCTCTGAACTCAACATAATGACCCCTCCCTCTCTGAACTCAACATAATGGCCCCTCCCTCTCTGAACTCAACATGATAATGAGCCTCCCTCTCTGAACTCAACATGATAATGAGCCTCCCTCTCTGAACTCAACATAATGGCCCCTCCCTCTCTGAACTCAACATAATGAGCCTCCCTCTCTGAACTCAACATGATAATGAGCCTCCCTCTCTGAACTCAACATAATGGCCCCTCCCTCTCTGAACTCAACATAATGGCCCCTCCCTCTCTGAACTCAACATAATGAGCCTCCCTCTCTGAACTCAACATAATGAGCCTCCCTCTCTGAACTCAACATAATGAGCCTCCCTCTCTGAACTCAACATAATGAGCCTCCCTCTCTGAACTCAACATAATGAGCCTCCCTCTCTGAACTCAACATAATGAACCTCCCTCTCTGAACTCAACATAATGGCCCCTCCCTCTCTGAACTCAACACAATGGCCCCTCCCTCTCTGAACTCAACATAATGGCCCCTCCCTCTCTGAACTCAACACAATGGCCCCTCCCTCTCTGAACTCAACATAATGGCCCCTCCCTCTCTGAACTCAACATAATGAGCCTCCCTCTCTGAACTCAACATAATGGCCCCTCCCTCTCTGAACTCAACATAATGGCCCCTCCCTCTCTGAACTCAACATAATGAGCCTCCCTCTCTGAACTCAACATAATGAGCCTCCCTCTCTGAACTCAACATAATGACCCCTCCCTCTCTGAACTCAACATAATGACCCCTCCCTCTCTGAACTCAACATAATGAGCCTCCCTCTCTGAACTCAACATAATGGCCCCTCCCTCTCTGAACTCAACATAATGAGCCTCCCTCTCTGAACTCAACATAATGGCCCCTCCCTCTCTGAACTCAACATGATAATGAACCTCCCTCTCTGAACTCAACATAATGGCCCCTCCCTCTCTGAACTCAACATAATGAGCCTCCCTCTCTGAACTCAACATAATGGCCCCTCCCTCTCTGAACTCAACATAATGACCCCTCCCTCTCTGAACTCAACATAATGACCCCTCCCTCTCTGAACTCAACATAATGAGCCTCCCTCTCTGAACTCAACATAATGGCCCCTCCCTCTCTGAACTCAACATAATGAGCCTCCCTCTCTGAACTCAACATAATGGCCCCTCCCTCTCTGAACTCAACATGATAATGAACCTCCCTCTCTGAACTCAACATAATGGCCCCTCCCTCTCTGAACTCAACATAATGAGCCTCCCTCTCTGAACTCAACATAATGGCCCCTCCCTCTCTGAACTCAACATAATGACCCCTCCCTCTCTGAACTCAACATGATAATTAGCCTCCCTCTCTGAACTCAACATAATGGCCCCTCCCTCTCTGAACTCAACATAATGGCCCCTCCCTCTTTGAACTCAACATGATAATGGCCCCTCCCTCTCTGAACTCAACATGATTATGGCCCCTCCCTCTCTGAACTCAACATGATAATGGCCCCTCCCTCTTTGAACTCAACATGATGAGCCTCCCTCTCTGAACTCAACATGATAATGGCCCCTCCCTCTCTGAACTCAACATGATAATAGCCCCTCCCTCTCTGAACTCAACATGATAATGGCCCCTTCCTCTTTGAACTCAACATGATAATGAGCCTCCCTCTTTGAACTCAACATGATAATGGCCCCTCCTTCTCTGAACTCAACATGATAATGGCCCCTCCCTCTCTGAACTCAACATAATGAGCCTCCCTCTTTGAACTCAACACGATAATGGCCCCTCCCTTTTTGAACTCAACATGATAATGGCCCCTCCCTCTCTGAACTCAACATGATAATGAGCCTCCCTCTTTGAACTCAACATGATAATGGCCCCTCCCTCTCTGAACTCAACATGATAATGGCCCCTCCCTCTCTGAACTCAACATAATGAGCCTCCCTCTTTGAACTCAACATGATAATGGCCCCTTCCTCTTTGAACTCAACATAATGAGCCTCCCTCTTTGAACTCAACATGATAATGGCCCC
Organism: Blennius ocellaris; assembly: GCF_963422515.1. Classification (NCBI taxonomy): domain Eukaryota; kingdom Metazoa; phylum Chordata; class Actinopteri; order Blenniiformes; family Blenniidae; genus Blennius; species Blennius ocellaris. The sequence goes on along the minus strand of NC_137659.1, from coordinate 29,619,592 downwards.
TCCCTCTTTGAACTCAACATAATGGCCCCTCCCTCTTTGAACTCAACATGATAATGGCCCCTTCCTCTTTGAACTCAACATGATAATGAGCCTCCCTCTTTGAACTCAACATGATAATGGCCCCTCCCTCTCTGAACTCAACATGATGACCCCTCCCTCTCTGAACTCAACATAATGAGCCTCCCTCTCTGAACTCAACATAATGGCCCCTCCCTCTCTGAACTCAACATAATGAGCCTCCCTCTCTGAACTCAACATAATGGCCCCTCCCTCTCTGAACTCAACATGATAATGGCCCCTCCCTCTCTGAACTCAACATAATGGCCCCTCCCTCTCTGAACTCAACATGATAATGGCCCCTCCCTCTCTGAACTCAACATAATGGCCCCTCCCTCTCTGAACTCAACATAATGACCCCTACCTCTCTAAACTCAACATAATGAGCCTCCCTCTCTGAACTCAACATGATAATGGCCCCTCCCTCTCTGAACTCAACATAATGGCCCCTCCCTCTCTGAACTCAACATGATTATGGCCCCTCCCTCTCTGAACTCAACATAATGACCCCTCCCTCTCTGAACTCAACATAATGGCCCCTCCCTCTCTGAACTCAACATAATGAGCCTCCCTCTCTGAACTCAACATAATGGCCCCTCCCTCTCTGAACTCAACATAATGGCCCCTCCCTCTCCGAACTCAACATAATGGCCCCTCCCTCTCTGAACTCAACATAATGACCCCTCCCTCTCTGAACTCAACATAATGAGCCTCCCTCTCTGAACTCAACATAATGACCCCTCCCTCTCTGAACTCAACATAATGGCCCCTCCCTCTCTGAACTCAACATAATGAGCCTCCCTCTCTGAACTCAACATAATGGCCCCTCCCTCTCTGAACTCAACATAATGGCCCCTCCCTCTCCGAACTCAACATAATGAGCCTCCCTCTCTGAACTCAACATAATGATCCCTCCCTCTCTGAACTCAACATAATGAGCCTCCCTCTCTGAACTCAACATAATGGCCCCTCCCTCTCTGAACTCAACATAATGAGCCTCCCTCTCTGAACTCAACATGATAATGAGCCTCCCTCTCTGAACTCAACATGATAATGAGCCTCTCTCTCTGAACTCAACATAATGACCCCTCCCTCTCTGAACTCAACATAATGACCCCTCCCTCTCTGAACTCAACATAATGAGCCTCCCTCTCTGAACTCAACATAATGGCCCCTCCCTCTCTGAACTCAACATAATGACCCCTCCCTCTCTGAACTCAACATAATGAGCCTCCCTCTCTGAACTCAACATAATGGCCCCTCCCTCTCTGAACTCAACATAATGGCCCCTCCCTCTCTGAACTCAACATGATAATGAACCTCCCTCTCTGAACTCAACATGATAATGAACCTCCCTCTCTGAACTCAACATAATGGCCCCTCCCTCTCTGAACTCAACATAATGGCCCCTCCCTCTCTGAACTCAACATGATAATGACCCCTCCCTCTCTGAACTCAACATAATGGCCCCTCCCTCTCTGAACTCAACATAATGACCCCTCCCTCTCTGAACTCAACATGATAATGACCCCTCCCTCTCTGAACTCAACATAATGACCCCTCCCTCTCTGAACTCAACATGATAATGAACCTCCCTCTCTAAACTCAACATAATGGCCCCTCCCTCTCTGAACTCAACATAATGACCCCTCCCTCTCTGAACTCAACATGATAATGAGCCTCCCTCGCTGAACTCAACATAATGGCCCCTCCCTCTCTGAACTCAACATAATGGCCCCTCCCTCTTTGAACTCAACATGATAATGGCCCCTCCCTCTTTGAACTCAACATGATAATGGCCCCTCCCTCTCTGAACTCAACATGATAATGGCCCCTCCCTCTCTGAACTCAACATGATTATGGCCCCTCCCTCTCTGAACTCAACATGATAATGGCCCCTCCCTCTTTGAACTCAACATGATGAGCCTCCCTCTCTGAACTCAACATGATAATGGCCCCTCCCTCTCTGAACTCAACATGATAATGGCCCCTTCCTCTTTGAACTCAACATGATAATGAGCCTCCCTCTTTGAACTCAACATGATAATGGCCCCTCCCTCTCTGAACTCAACATAATGAGCCTCCCTCTTTGAACTCAACATGATAATGGCCCCTCCCTCTTTGAACTCAACATGATAATGGCCCCTCCCTCTCTGAACTCAACATGATAATGAGCCTCCCTCTTTGAACTCAACATGATAATGGCCCCTCCCTCTTTGAACTCAACATGATAATGGCCCCTCCCTCTCTGAACTCAACATGATAATGGCCCCTCCCTCTCTGAACTCAACATGATAATGGCCCCTCCCTCTCTGAACTCAACATGATAATGGCCCCTTCCTCTTTGAACTCAACATAATGAACCTCCCTCTTTGAACTCAACATGATAATGGCCCCTCCCTCTTTGAACTCAACATGATAATGGCCCCTCCCTCTCTGAACTCAACATGATAATGGCCCCTTCCTCTTTGAACTCAACATGATAATGAGCCTTCCTCTTTGAACTCAACATGATAATGGCCCCTCCCTCTTTGAACTCAACATGATAATGGCCCCTCCCTCTCTGAACTCAACATGATAATGGCCCCTCCCTCTCTTAACTCAACATGATAGTGGCCCCTCCCTCTCTGAACTCAACATGATAATGGCCCCTCCCTCTCTGAACTCAACATGATAATGGCCCCTTCCTCTTTGAACTCAACATGATAATGAGCCTCCCTCTTTGAACTCAACATGATAATGGCCCCTCCCTCTCTGAACTCAACATGATAATGGCCCCTCCCTCTCTGAACTCAACATGATAATGGCCCCTTCCTCTTTGAACTCAACATAATGAGCCTCCCTCTTTGAACTCAATATGATAATGGCCCCTTCCTCTCTGAACTCAACATGATAATGGCCCCTCCCTCTCTGAACTCAACATGATAATGGCCCCTTCCTCTTTGAACTCAACATAATGAGCCTCCCTCTTTGAACTCAACATGATAATGGCCCCTCCCTCTTTGAACTCAACATGATAATGGCCCCTCCCTCTTTGAACTCAACATGATAATGGCCCCTTCCTCTTTGAACTCAACATGATAATGAGCCTCCCTCTTTGAACTCAACATGATAATGGCCCCTCCCTCTCTGAACTCAACATGATAATGGCCCCTCCCTCTCTGAACTCAACATGATAATGGCCCCTTCCTCTTTGAACTCAACATAATGAGCCTCCCTCTTTGAACTCAACATGATATTGGCCCCTCCCTCTCTGAACTCAACATGATAATGGCCCCTTCCTCTTTGAACTCAACATGATAATGAGCCTCCCTCTTTGAACTCAACATGATAATGGCCCCTCCCTCTTTGAACTCAACATGATAATGGCCCCTCCCTCTCTGAACTCAACATGATAATGGCCCCTCCCTCTCATTTCAGTCTCACATCAACCATATCATTAAAACATCCTTCTTCCACCTCCAGAATATCGCTCGCCTCCGTCCCTGCCTCTCCCAGACCTCAGCTGAAATACTCATCCTCGCCTTCGTCACCTCCAGTCTCCATTAATGCATTATTCTTCTTTATGGACACCTCACCAGTCATTTACAAAAACTACAATCCATCCAGAACTCCGCTGCCGCCGCCTCCTCGCTCAGCCCCAGTCCAGAGAACACATCACCCCCATCCTCCCAACAGCTCCACTGGCTCCCTATGCAATATGGCATTTCATACAAGCTCCTCCTCACCTACAAGATCCCCCACAACATTGCCCCTCCCTACCTCACCCACCTCCTGCAACAACAACACCCCACCTGCAGCCTTGCCCACCTCCACCCACACTAACCACTGGACCTTGGGGGACCGAGCCTCCACCGCCCGGCCATCTGGAACTCACTCCCTCAACTCATCAAGAACACGGAGTCCGTGTAAAACTTCCAAACACTCCTCAAAACCCACCTGGTCAAACTTGCTTTTCCTGAAACTCTTAATTCTATTTTTATTTGTGTTTCTTTATGTGAATTGGCTGAGTGTCCAAAAAGTGCTAAACAAGTTTGTATTATTATAGTAAAATGTTGGAAAGAATCAAAATGACTAAGCATCTAAAAATACAATTTCTACCTTTTTAAATTGTGATGGAGTTTCATAAATGTAAACTTTAATACAGTAAAACTATCCACACAACCTCATAAGCTGTGTGAGACTTGTAATAAAGCTTGAATAGTTCTTCAGTCCCTGAAAAATGTTATTCGGAAACTGTCAAAAACTGCAATTTTGGTGATAAATGTTGAAAAGCTCTGGTCTCCAGAGAACAAGAAAGCACTCATTCACTGTACAGTTGAGATTATACACAACACTTTGCTGCAGCCGTTCTAACTACAGTGTAGAACAAAATTTGCGGGATGAATTTAAAATGATTTTATTGGTCTGTCTCAGGGTTACTGGACTGCTGAGGCCTTAGCATCATTTCGTAAACTGTATGTTGATCGCGTCCTGGTGGGACTCCTGGATCATTACGTTGGCGATGTGCTGCAGCTCTACCTGTGCGACACCTCCACTGCAGAAGACATCTACAGCCACGCTGTCTTGATAAGCCAAGGCCATGGAAAAGCCTGCAGCCCTGCAGTCTCTGCAGCGGTGAGCTTCTCACACATTTTTACCGTTAGGAAGGACGGCAGGTATTTTTGCATAATATGTCAAAGTTAGCAGGGGGTGGGAGGATTGTGTGTGTGTGTGCTTTTAGCATTTTTAACACTTTCTGCAGGTAAGGAGCTCTCTTTCTCTTCTCTCTTTTTTTCTTTGTCTTCTTGTCTTGGTTAAGTTGAGTCCAAGAGTTACACCAGTGAGCTTCTACTTGGGGAAAGGTGTGGTGGACCTGCCAGAGATTGAGGTGAAGGAGATTGTGATCCCCCAGCCATGGGAATCAAAGGAGGTAGCTATGACACATGCATGAAACTTATGTTGAAGTTACATGTGGTTTTTATTCAAACCAAGTCAAGTCACTTTTGTTTGTATAGCACTTTAAAACAACAGTGGCTGAAGCCAAAGTGCTTCTAATAAAAGACAAAATAAAAGTATAAAAATGGCAAAATGCAGTAAGAAAAAAACCAACATAAGATTGGCAACAATAAAAAAAGGCTCAAACATGGTTAAAACGTGGTTAAAAGCCAAGGAATAAAAATGGGTCTTCCACTTTTAAAAGTTTTAGTTTTAAAAGTGGACAGTGAGGGGGATTGTCTGACGGGCAGTGGAGCTCATTCCACCACAGTGGGGCTGCAACCGAAAAAGCTTTCGTTTAGACCTCAGTGCCTCCAGAAGCAGCTAATCAGCTGACCGGAGGCACCGAGGAGGGGTGGAGCAGCTCAGAAGTAAGGCGGGGCCAGATCAGATTTAAAAACGAATAAAAGAATCTTAAAATGAATTCTGAAATGCAATGCTTATTGTAGAATTGTTGCATTTATTAGTTTAGAGAAAAATAATGCAATGTTTCCAGTGAATCTCACCTGACACAAAGTAAAATAGAAAAAATATGCTTGAGCTCGTAATACTGTCACACATCTGTATTTTGTTATTCAAGGTTTTGTGGTGATTTTCAGCTTTAGTCCTCCCTCTTAATTTCTCATTAACCTTTTTTAGGACCCGCAGAAGCTGCTAAATTAACATGATAATGAAATGATACAGCAAACAGGATGACTGGGGAGGAAACCCATCGGATCACTTTAGCCTTACCTGATTGAGCACAAAACTCTGCAAACAGTGTTTTCTAATGGAGGTATTATGCATAGACTGACCTTTGCTTGTGAAATTTGATATCAAAAAAAATATACAGATTGGTGTAATAGCTGTATAGGGATTTCTTACCTCATAAGGATCACTATTTATGTTGTGATTGGCTATCGATAATGAATAATAATTATCAAAGATAGTTATTAATAATGTTATTGAAATTTAATCTGATCTGTATCAGAACCTTGGAGCTCCACCTGTCTTAACAGGAAATGATAGTCAATTCAGTTCTATCAGTCTCTTAAGATATACTAAACAGTTAATCAGGAATTTGAATTAATAGTTAAATTAATTACAATTACCAGAATTAACAGTAAATGTTGAAGTATTTTGGAGTTCTTGACACAGAAGAGTCGACATTTCATTCTCCTTTGTGCTCATTAATAAAACAGCAAGTATGATTCCAAACATTATATTTATTAACAATGAAAACAAATAAACACAGATTCTAACTACCTATATACAGCTGTGTGTGTGTGTGTGTGTGTGTGTGTGTGTGTGTGTGTGTGTGTGTGTGTGTGTGTGTGTGTGTGTGTGTGTGTGTGTGTGTGTGTGTGTGTGTGTGTGTGTGTGTGTGTGTGTGTGTGTGTGTGTGTGTGTGTGTGTGTGTGTGTGTGTGATGAACTACAAAACAAGATGGCGGATCACAAGAAACTCCATTCCAATGGAGGTTATCAGAGAGCAGGAAGTCTGTCCTGGGTCTCCACCATGTGCTGGAGAACAATGGAACATGGAAGCTAGTCTTTAGCGTCTGCTTCCTGTGTGTCTCTGCTAAAGGACCATTTCTAGAATGACTTGATGTGAATGAGATTTGTTTTGTAAAACGTCAGGAGTCGTCAGATGGTGTTCAGTTACTGTGTGATGTTGTCTTTGATGTGATATGTGTAGGATTGTGAGTTAACTAGTTAGTAAAGCAAAGATTAGCATGCAGACCCTGTGTCTGTGGCAGAGCTAACGTTGGTTTACAGGTTGATCACTGCTCCTAATATCATTATCTATAGAACTCAATCACTGTAACAGAACCAACACATCTTCATAAAGTTAAACAGTTCTATCATAGCATCAGGTTTAACTAGTCTCAGGTAAAGCCCAGTTGTTGTTCCCACTTCCTTGACGGAGTTCAGTTGTTGTCCTGCTGGAGGGAAGCTGGTGTCTTCTCCTGTAGTTAGCACCTCCTGCTAACTGTGGTTGCTGGTTCTGCAGGCTGAGGAGAAGAAGATGAAGTTGATGTTTCAGGAGTCCTTCTTTGCAGCTCCTGGTTGTTCCTTTGTCCAGACTGAGGAGCTGGTCGCTCAGGTCTGTGATGCTTTTCCTGCTGGTTGAGGAAAACACAAAGAAGTTCTGTGAGGCCTCGTTTCCCTGGTCCGTCCTGGAGGAACTGCTTGGTTTTCCTGGTTGATGGGAGATCAGACTCTGGGTGCTGGTCTCTGCATCAGGGGAAGGTCTGACCCTCGTGGTGGGTCAGCAGAGGAGTTGAGGAGTGAAGGCCCTGGTTGCAGGCCTCTGGTGTTAGCTGTATGCTAACGCTGGGTGAGCTGTCTCTGGTGTTAGCTGTATGCTAACACTGGGGAGCTGCCTCCAGCAACCTCCCGACTCGGGGTCCAAGTCTTCCAAGAGAGAGAGTAGACTGATTTCGCAGCCTTTTGTTCCACATGTGGATTCAGAGGTGTCGAATCATGAGAGCTTCAACCAATGAGTGACTGGAGTTCATGGGGGAAGTGTCTTGTGAGCAGAAAGGGGGGGGGGGGGGGGGGGGGGGGGGTCCTGCAGAAGGCCCCCCCCCCACTGGGTGTGAAAGACCATCACATTCCTGGGTCAGAATTCATATGTCATGACTGTGTATCATGACATATGAATATTGTCTTTCCCCAGAAATGAACAAACTGTCTGTGGTCCTGTGAGATCCCAACAGCTGAATATATTCTATTTCTTCTCTCTGAAATCTTCTGGTGAATGAATGAAAAGGCGATAATACAGCCGACATTGAATTGTTGTATCACATAGCCCAGTGCAGTGAATTTCTGTATGAATGAGAAAATATTGGATGAGCAATCTCTTGTGTAGAAACGGTGCATTATGCTACTCTGGATAATTACTTTGTAGACAGTAATGGGAGCACTGTCTGCAACAGTTTTTTTTTTATTTCTCCTGTTATTTATTTAGATCTTTTACATTCTTAAATGCATGTAGTTCGAAACAGTAATTTCACCCTTTACACAGTGCACCTGACATTGTTCAGCACCTTAAGCCCACAAACCTTTTCTAAGATGTTTTAACTGCACTAAATATTAACTCCCTCTTTGAAGTCATGCCGTTTGTGTCAGTATAATAATGTGAAGCTTTGTTGCTGTCTCATCAGGAAGAAGTTGATATGCCCTCACTGGAGTTAATAAAGTAGCCATCAACCCCAACAGCTTTGACCTTCGACCTCACTCCTCCAGATAAAGTCGGACTGAACTGTATGCTGAGTGAGAAAGATCGTCTGTAGAACCAAGATGACAGTGAAAATGACCAAAATGACTTTCTGAAAAGGTCTTGTTTTTCTCCAACTGTATACGCAGGGTGTTTGACATTTGTTGGATGTTTTAAAAAAAATACATTTGTTTGGTATTGTTTCTTGTGTTTCACCACTCATTTTTACACTGGAATTGGATGTCCTCTTCTATAATTTGCAGGGAAAGGCAACAACTTGAAGGTCAAAGCAGGTTCTGACTGTGACATGTGTAGACTCGCCAATTTTTATTCTTCTAAGGCTCTCAGTGAGGTGGAAGTCAGACTGATCTGCAGCACGTCATCACCGTTGAGGGGGCCAGCACCTGAACACACCACTGGACACCAAAACAGCGCCCATGGTTGTGATGGGTCAGGGACAGACAGTCCAGTTTCCTGCTTATTAAACATTTCAGCAGACTGAAAAGGTTCAGTGGACTTTGTCCTCGGTCACAGTGGGTGGAGGAGGTCTGTCCAGCAGCATGGCTGTCCTCCAGCTGTCATACTGGCCTTACTGGATTTGTTGAGACAACAGGCAGAAAGGGATCTTTTTGAAATTGCACAAATGGCCACCACTGGCCAGGATAGCAGTGACTGATGGTTGGGACTGTGGTGGTATGAGAGGGTTTAGTCGTTTGAGCCTTACTTGTGGTAGGCCCATTTGGATTCTTTTCAAAGAATTTCAAAGAATGTTGAAACAGGGATCAGACAAAGTGTAGTAGGGGTTCTGATAAAAATTGGGAAATTGAAATGGCAAGTTTGGACTGCCAGCAATATTTGGAGGGTTCACTCGAGCTGGCCTTGTGAAAAGAGCAAGGTTGAGATTGTGTGCTGCTAATGTGTTGAAGTCAGAGAAATACGAATTCTGAACCAATGGACTGCTGAGACCATAACTGGAATGTGGAAGCTCTTCATGCCTTCTCGGACAACGAGAACTCGTCGAGTCAGCATCCAGAGGTTGTTCCTCCAATCCTGGGCTAGTAGAAGCAGACGTTGAGGCAAGGCTCGTCAAAACGGAGCAGGAAGTTCACAGGGGTTTTATGCCAGGTCGTTGACAACATGTACTTTTCATCCTGAAAGGACAAAAATTGCATCAGCATGCCAAAAGCTTTACAATGAGCTCCTTTTCACTGCTTCATTTAATGGGGTTATGAAAGACCTACGTTTTGACTCACACCACAGCTATCAAAAGGTAGAACCAAAATGAGGTCCAGCGCATCACACTCGGGGTTGGGAAGGTTACATTAAAACTGTAATCTGTTACAATTACAAGTTACTTGTCAACAATGTAATCTTAATGTAACTTACTCCAAGTACTAAAATAAAAAAGTAACATACCAGAGTAATTTTAGTTACTTTTGGATTACTACACCAGCAAACATGAAAAATAAAGACAAGAATAGAATAGAATGTCGTCTGCTCAGTGTATTGACACGTCTTATACACTAATTACACTTATACATATATCTGAGCCAACACAATGCCAAAATTCACTCACAGGCTTTTTAGGCCGCACACAGCTTTGTACCAGGTAATCAATCGCTTAGCTAATTGCGCACACCTGTGTGAGTTTAGGTCCAACAGGTGGGCTCATTAAGAGCTTTCACTGTTCGCGCTTCTATTTGGAGCCTGAATACAAGTTCTTGTAAGAAATATGTACATTTATTTTCAGTGGTCAAAATGTCACATCAGTGTTAAGGAGGGACAATAAGTGCAAATTTTTAGGGATGTTAGGTGAAAAACTTGCAAGAATGAGAGAAGAGAGACAACCCCAGTATCGAGAGAAATAAAGATTCAAAACAATCAGTTAGCTTGTACAAGGGCAGAGAAATGAATTCACCTCCAAGCTGAAGTTCATCGATCTGCCAAAGTTCTTCACTTCGCTACCCAGTTTTACTCACACAGTTGAAGTAGGCGGTTACTTTCTCATCCAGAGATGCAACATAGCAGGTTAACACTGGTTCCCAGGCCTGTGTGTGTGTGTGTGTAAGTACACTTATATGTGAGATGTGACAGTAGGAATGCCCTAAGATAAGATGTTCCCCGGCCCGGAGGCCAGAGATCTTAAAGACGTCTCAGAGTGTGGTACAGTTTCAATAAATCTTCTTGTGAGTACAAAGTACGATGACTCTTGGCCTTGCAGGTGTAAAACAGCGAACAGTGATTAAAATAGACATGCATGAATCAACAATAACTTGCAAAATGTTAATTCCCATTACACCAAGTACTAATAATTAGTATAAAGTACAAATTTACTTAACAGGGATCAACAAATTACATAATAAGGCAAGTGGGCTCGATCAGTAGAGTGCTGGGCTCACAATTGGAAGGTTGAGGGTTCGAATCAACATCTCTCCAAGTTCACTTGTTGGAGAGGCCTTGAGCAAGACACTGAACCATTTTTCTCTGATGGTTGGTCAGCAGCTGGGTTTGTCTGCTGCCACCATTGCCTATGGACTTATCAGTAGTAGCGTGCACTGGTGCCAGTAGTTAACCCCCCCCCCACCCCCCGCTCCGCCTTGCATCTGCACATTATGTACTACAGTAAAAACACAATCCAAATCCAACGTAAGGCCACTACTATACATCAGTACTCAATCCACACCAACATGACAGCTGATCAACAACCACAATACATCAAGACTCTGTGCAGCTTCCCCTTCACATCATTTCCAGTGTTTCCAACAGGTTTGCATGGAGATGGGGGGGGGGGGAGAAAGTAAAACCATCACCATCACTTGTAGATTAAATCATCCTGGTGTAAAATGCTGACAAAGCCTTGGATGGTCTGAGTTCACTCGTCTATTTCTGGTGTCGTCTTCTTCTACTCACAACTGAAAAAGGTCCTGAAGCAGGTCCTCTACGTATCATGATCTTCGTGTTAAAAGGTCCTGAAGCAGGTCCTCTATGTATCATGATCTTCATGTTAAAAGGTCCTGAAGCAGGTCCTCTATGTATCATGATCTTCATGTTAAAAGGTCCTGAAGCAGGTCCTCTACGTATCATGATCTTCATGTTAAAAGGTCCTGAAGCAGGTCCTCTACGTATCATGATCTTCATGTTAAAAGGTCCTGAAGCAGGTCCTCTATGTATCATGATCTTCATGTTAAAAGGTCCTGAAGCAGGTCCTCTATGTATCATGATCTTCATGTTAAAAGGTCCTGAAGCAGGTCCTCTATGTATCATGATCTTCATGTTTAAAGGTCCTGAAGCAGGTCCTCTATGTATCATGATCTTCATGTTAAATTGGCCACCGTCACTAATAATAACAGAGTCATCACCACCTGCCCATGGGCCAATCAGTCAAGCTCATTTCAGTGACCACACCAAGACCAGACCTGAGCCTGGCCAGATTCCGCGGGCAAGAGCCCAGCCACAAGGCGCTCGCAAACAAGCCCCAACGCCAGGCCTGGCTCCAGGGTGGGGCCACGGCTGCACCTCTTTTCTTACGATGTTTTACCATGGGGTGGATTGAACTGCTTTTAGTCTGACCCGTCACCGAGGACCCATTTGCCTTGGAAGACCCAACTGGGTGGCATAAAGCTCCCCAACAACATAGCTCTGATGATCATTCTGGTGCTCAAACTCCACCACCACGAAAAGGTAGCAGTTCAAGGGGGAGCTGTTTCGGATGCCTCCCCAGGGAGGTGTTCCGGGCATGTCCCTCCGGTGGGAGGCCTCAGGGCAGACCTAGGACACGCTGGAGGGACTATGTCTCTCAACTGGCCTGGGAACGCCTTGGGGTGCCACCAGAAGAGCTGGAGGAAGAGTCTGGGGTGAGGGAAGTCTGGGCATCCCTGCTTGGCCTGCTGCCTCTGTGACCCGGCCTGGATAAGCGGCAGAAACTGGATGGATGGACGACCGTGAGCCAGTGAAGCTGCTGTTGGATGGATGTGATGTGGTAGAATGAATGAGTTGAATGACATGACACTATCACACTGGTATGGCTCACTGACATGGTCCAAAAGCTCTCTGCTCACTCATCCTGTACAAGTGGCATCATTACCTGGAAGCTGTATTTCCTTCTCACATTGCCCAAGCTCCCCCCACTGGGTGAACCTAAAACCTGTACTTAAGGTAATTTTACTGGTAAACAGAAAGCATATAAAACACATAGAATGGCTCTTATATTAACTTTTTGGAGGTACTTTACAGGAAGGCTGAAGAAATGGAGTTATAATAGTTCAGGTGGGAGGTAACAAGACTGTGGAAGAGGATGGGGGTGGTATGAGGGGATGAGGTAGGGGTGGAGACGGTTGGTGGCACGCAGGGGTTAATGTTTGGTTGGTTTGTTTATGGTTTTATTGCTTTAAACCTTGATTAGAATAGGATCCCCAATCATCAGCATACTATATATATGTTGGGATTTATGGTTGGTAATTAGCATAAATAATTACTGTAAGTAATGGATTACTGAAAGTAATAGATTACTGAAAGTAATTTAGGAAAAATTGGAATTACTAATGAAGTAAACGGTTAGTTACTCATCAGCAACTCCTAGAGTAATTGAGTAATTACTCAAAAGTTAATAAATTATCAAAAATAATTTATTAATGAAAAATTATTAATTTGAATAAATTGATTTATCAAATAATAATTGAATCGGGGCACCACCAGCTAAGCTGGAAATAGCTAATACCAAATTTCAGTCTCGTTTGTCAAAAAGGGTTATTTAAGTAAAGTTAATATTTCTGTGTAAATATAACAATATTAAGTAACAAGGAAGGTGTGAGATTCGAGCACAGACTGTTACAAACCAGTGAATTGTCAACAATAAATACACAATGATAACCAAGAATCGATCAATTCAGTTAAAATGCGTTTATTAACAAAAAGTATTTATTCAAAAATAATTCATAAATTATTTATTAAAACAACACAATTGAGCAATAAACAATCAAACACGAAGATCTAATCTATTAAACAGCAAACACTATGTACAAAGAAAGAGGGTGTGTGTGTGAGTGAGTGTGTGGAAGCCTGAGTGGGGATGTAATGACCACGAACGTCCACCAGGTGGCGGCAGGCGTTGGAGGGTCAGTGTGTGTGGGTGTAATGACCTCGAACGGACACTAGATGGCGGCAGGCGTCTAGTTCGAGGCAGTAACCGGAACGACCACTAGGGGCGCGGCGGCGCACGGAGGGAGAATGCAATGACTCGACTTGTCCACCGAGTGGCGGTCTTTCAAGAGATTGCAATCACCAACGCGGCCACCAGAGGCGCTCGGCGCACTCCTTCTGGACGGCGTCACGTCACTGTGCTCGTGCACGGCTCGTGAGCCTGCCTGGGGGCTCGTGACCGAGTTTTCCCAGGGACAGTGAACTACACACGGTCACAGAGGGCATGGGTATCAGCTGTGGCTGCTTTTACGCGATCGTTTAGTGGAGAGGAGAGGAAAAAAGAAAAGGAGGGAGGGAGAAGGGCAGTGGACAGAATATGTTCAGCTCTGCACACTGTCTTGGACTACACAGTAGTCTAGAAATGATCTGTGCGGGTTGAGAGAGAGAGAGAGAGAGAGAGAGAGAGAGAGAGCTGCACAGTGCGGAGGTTCAGTGGATGTAAATCCAACGCGCAGACACAGATTGGTTGGAAATACGGGATCGGCGTCCCTGACTTCAACACAATAATAAAACACACAGCAATATCACAGTCACGTTATTCTCATTGCCTGCCCAGACTCTAAGCCTTACTCAGTTTGACGAGGGTGAACGTGCTGCCGGCGGCCGGGGAAAATCCGTTGATTTCCCGGCTGCGAGTTTGTTTTCTCTGGCGTCCCAGGTAAATAAGCTCAACTGGTCTGTGGACAAGGAAAAATGTCCACAGGATGATCCGAGGAGGATCAAGCGCTTCTTTTGAGGAGGGGGGAGAAGAAGCGGCTTCAGGTCTGCAGGCGGGAGGACGGTGCGCTGCCAGCTGCACACTCGGACTCCGGTGAAGAAGGAAAAAGGGAAAAGTAGACGTAGTTCCACGGTGGTTGTTAGCTCGTCCGGCCAGGTGTGGAACTTCGGGCCCGGTCAGCGGGCACACCTGGCACTTCGTCTCCGTGCGAAACGGATGCGTCCGTCTTTACGCAGGTTTCACATTGGAGAGAAAGAAATCACCCCCGCGGGGGTATTTTATACCTTTTGGCTGGTGTCGGGTTTCCAGCCGGCTCTGGGTCATGTGGACCAATCCTGACGGAGGGCCCGCCCTGGACATTCCAGCTGGTGAGGGAGCTCTCAGGCTCCCCCTGCCGTTGGCCTCTAGTATTGCACCTTGGACGGGGGGGTCCAGGGGGTGATCACGTGACCAATGGCAGACTTTTTCAGTTGTAGGCATGTGGTCCTTTGTTCTCAAAACGTGGTCTCCCCTCCCCCTTCCATGAGGTTGAGTGGCCCCCAACATCCCCCCTTTGGTCCGAAGAGTGGGATGCGGATCTCAGGCTTTGGAGCAAACCTGGGCCGAAACGTCTATGAGTCTGTGAATGTCCCAATGTCCTGTGGAACACAAGGTCATTTCTGTCCAACAGTTCATACATGAGGTTATTGTCCGAGCAGGGCAAGGCTAGTCTGAGCAGGGTAAGGCTAGTCTGGGCAGACCTACTATTCCTGTTCTAACTATCTAAGCCTTCATACATTTCATTTCTTACAAGTGCATCACCAGTGAACATGAAAGAGGTAGGAATGGGGCAGGGAAGTTGAAGAACAGGAGGGAGATGGGTTAGTAGGCAGCTCGAGGACAAGTTTACAAAAGCGGAGGTACCGGATACAAGGAGTAGAGTCTGATCTGTAAACTGTGGATGTGGTTGCACCCGTGAGCAAGTGTCCAAAAGCCACCAGCCGTCTGGGGGTTTTGGTGCACCTGCTCCGGTTTGGAGTGAGAGTGAAGTGTGGTGTGTGGAGGTGCACGTGTGTTTTCCCTTCCAAAACCCAACTTTCACTACAGAGGCTTCAAACTGTACACATTATTTCTGTTAATAATGGCTAAGTTTTGAAGAAATCACAACTCTTGGCTCTGTGGTTTCACAGAGGTTAAAATAGCACTGCCGAGACTGTCAGATGTATCTGTGAAGGTTGTATCACCGTGGTGGTGTTAGTCTTGAGAAATTGCTCAACCCGGGTTAGTGGAGCTAAGTAAGGTGGTTCTACCTGTACTGAAGCTGCTAACGGAGGAGCTAATCTCCCTTCGATCTCGTGTGAGATTTCTGACTATACACAGGGGTTATTTCTCCTAAACAATACTTGACTGGTCTAAGGCATGCTAAGTGGTGTTAACAGAGCTGGATATGAGTTTACAGTGACTATATTTCCCTGAATGGTTCAACTAAAGCTTTGTAACTGCTCACGTTGTCTAAGGAGGCAGGGTTAGATTTCTGATGGTGGCAGGGGTTAGTACATGCACCTGATGGGAATTGAGCATGCTGGTACTAAACCCTACTGATTAAAATCTGTTCTGCTCCTGGAATGGAGGTTCTCCCCCCTCGCTAGGGGAGGAGTTGACCTTACTCCGAGGGAGTAAATTGATTGAATGGCTCTGCAGTGCAGGCCGTGACAACACTGACCTCTTCTGGCTGGTCCAGAAGGTGCAGTGTAAGGTCATTTCTCTACCAGTCATTTTTTGGAGGGAGTGGAACCTGTGGAGTGGTGTATGGTGGACCGATTGGTCACCAACACCCGTTGGAGGCTCACGTCTCCATCTGTACCACCGCTGTTGCCATACCGGAGTATGTGGGTGGTGCTGTGGGTGACTCGGTCAACCTGGGAAAATGACTGGGAGTGGTATGGTGAATGGAGGTTGGCCTCCATTACCAAAATGTCGTACAGGGCAACCATGACACTGCGTGTGGCATGTGTGCCTCTGTCTGAGTCGACCAAAGATGGGAAGCTCCAGTGGCTGAACGCTTGGTTCAGAAGGAGGGCAGCAGCTGGAATGGCTGTGTCAAGATGGAGGCTCCCAAGTTATGACACGTTAGTCGGGCTCTGAGGTTTTGGCTGGCGTGAACTCTCCCTGCTGGGGGTTCAGTCCCATCAGCGCCACCTATGAGCCCAATGAATTCAACTTTGATGCGGCACCCCACTATGCTGAGAGCAAGTTTGGTTCACGCTACCAGAAGTTGATAAAGGACGTGTCGTGTCTCGGCTAAATGTTCCTCACAGGTACAGTGACGCATGAGGAAGTCATCCACATAGATGAGGGTTGCTGTGAGCAGCAATGTTACTCATCATGGTGTGGAGAAGGATGGTAGACACCGATGGTGGGTCTAAGTAGCTGAAGTGGCACCGGTTCCAGGCGGACTGGCGGTTGCCAAAGGAAGAAACTAGCTGATACTGGTTAGCGGGGTCCACCTTTGTGGTTCCGTGCCGCTTTACCACGTATATAGCTAGAAAGAGTATGTACTGGTGTACAGAAGATTGTGGTGCCTCGAGGTCAGTGGGGACGCACGCCAGGTGGAGGTCTGTGACCCCCCTTTCGTGCGAGACCCGCGCGAAGATCGTGTGATAATCGCGGAAGACCTCAATGGATGCATCTCCTCGTTTCTGCTGTGTAAAGCGCTAGCTTTAGCAGGGTGTGGCTCGGTCTTTGACTCGAAACCTGAATAAGGTTCTCCTGGTTCAGACGCGGTCTGTTTACCTGAAGTGTCTGTATTCTCTGGTTGAGTCATCGGAGCGTGCACAACCGGGTCACCTTCGGTGCTCGGTTTTGTTCCATGGAGAACCTGTTCAAGGTTAACATGGTGAGCGCTGGTGATGGTTTTGGTTGTGGGAATGAGGAGAGCGGTGTCATGCGTGTCGTCACTGGTGGGGGACGACAGCAGGTTGTCAGTGAGAGGCACCATCAGTTCAAGATTGTGAAATGAACTGTCAGTTGACATCTCTAAAGATGGAAATGCGGTCACTTTAGTCTGACCGTGTGCCAGATTGTGGACCTGCGGGTTGGCTGAACGATTGTTCAGCTCCGGAAGAGATGGGTCACAGATCACCGGGTCGGGATCTGGACAGCAAGTCGAGGAGGCACATGAACCAGGGACCTTGGTTAGGGTCTGAAGTGACCCTGCTGAAAGTGAGCGGTGGCTCGGAACTTTGAGCAGGCCGGCGTCGGTGGCCGATCTCTCGGACCAGCGCGCCAAAGGTGCCTCCGGAACCGACGTTACATCCATGTGTGCACCCCCCACGGTGTGGTGGGCGTGCAAAGAAGTACTCATGTACAAAGAAGAACTCACGTCCTTCAGTGACAAGAGTAAAGAGTGATGTGCTTGAATTGGGTCTCGGCTCGTCACCTGCGGCGGATGCTGACTGTCAGGGAGCCTTGAAGTGGATTGGCTGGGGTCAAACTCTGGGAGAGACCCAAGTATTGGTAGGGGACCTCTAGACTGGATGGCATCGACTCTGCTGTTGAAAGCTTGGTGGCCTGGTTCAGGGCCAAGGGGAGTCGGGCTGGTGACTTGGGACCAAAGGCGCCATTGGTTGCAGTCCATCAGCACGGCCAGTCGGTTTAAGAGGTCCTGACCAATAAGCAGTTCCTCTGTGTTCAGGTCAGTGACATAGATGGGATGTGTCACCGACATGTCCTGGAAAGTTATGTCGACCCAGACACGTTTAGTGATGGAGACGAGTCCTGAGTGAAGCTTCTGATGGTTGTGCTACACTCTTCCACCTGAAGTGGCTTTCCTAGGGCACGCATGGTTCTAGCAACCTGCGTGAAGGTGGCTGAACACATGAGGGTGATTTCTGACCCAGAATCAAGCAGGGCGAGGGTGTCTACACCCCCTACCATCACTGAAGTGTATACGCGGTTGGCATTGCCATTGCGTACAAGATCACCCAAGAATGTCAAAGGGGGCTCCTCTGTTGGTTCTGAGGGCCTCTTTGACCTCCTGGATCTCCTCCTCCTCCTCCTGGCAAAGCAAACTTTGTGTATGGAGGGGAGAGGCGACCGGCCTAGTCATGCAGTCAGGGGCCGGGAGTCCGGTTCCTCAGGGGAGCCGGGTTCCTTCTGACCAGGCGGGTTCAGGTCCTGCATCACCTCCTTGATGCAGGTTTTGATCCACTGTGGGACGTCTGCGTCCCAGTGGTTTTGGGTCTGACCTCGGCCTCGGTTGTGAGACTTACCTCTCCGCTGGGAGTGGTGAGGTCTTGGTCTGCCTGACCTCTTACCTCTGCGCGGTTGTTCACCTCGTGATCGAGGCTGTGGACATCTAACGGGTCCCCCATCCACAGCAAGTGCGGGGGAGGGGACCTCGTGACCTACAGGTGACAGGTTCGTGTTTCCAGTCGCCTGCGTTCTCAGGACGCCTGCGTCACCATCATGGTTTTCACCTGAACTGTGACGCAGCTCCCACACCATCTGCGCGTGTTTGCGGAGGTCTTTCATGGTGGGGTTTTTGGTCCTGCAGAACAGAGCGACATCGAACCGCACGCTGTTGTGGAGGTTGTTAATGAAGAGCGACTTTAAAGTCTGGTCTTCATCCAACCCCGGTGCGCTGCGGCCTTGGAAGTAGGCGGCCCTAAGGCACCTATAGTACTCTCTGGGAGGCTCCGCCTCCTTCTGAGTAATGGCAAGTGCACCAAAGGTTGCAGAGGCAGGATCATTGTACAGAGAATACTCTTCCCTAAGTGCATGACAGAGGGATGAGTAATGGTCTCTGACGGCAAGTGGGAGGGATTCCATGTAAACATGGACGCTCCTGGACGTCGTCTTCCAGAGAAGCTTCAGCTTCTCACGTGACGAAGGATGAGGCAGGTCGAGGAGGCAGCGTTCAACCTCCCGGAGGTAGTCCTCTATACTAACCTCCCGGTTGTTTGGGTTGAACTGCTCTATGTCCTCTGCAAGGGACTCAAGTTGGCGGGTCCGAAGACCACGTTCCCTTGGGGGACCGGAATGGTCCGAGTCATCTGAGCTGGACCCCCCTGGTTCTCTCCGGTGGAAAGAGTGAGGGTCATGATGACCAAGAGGGTCTCCAGTGAGTGGAGGACCAAAGCTGACAGCACTGTGAGGTGCTGGAGAATAACTCTTTTCATTCTCCTGGACAGGAGTGAAAGAGCTGTGAGAGCGCATTGAGGTGCGGCTAAGCACCGATGGATGTGTGTCGTAACACACCGGGACCCTGCGGTCCTTAAAGTGAAAAGCTGGGGGGACTGGGTGTCGGTTCAGTGGGATGCAGTCAACTCCCACAACACTGGGCAGGTGTCTTGTGCCACGCCCCCCTGGCTGTGTGTCAAGCCCCCCCCTCGCCATGGCTGCGGGGAAGCTTGATGCAGTCTGTCCCCCTGACGGGACAGCTCCAAGTCTACACTCACCTGTGGTGGGCGGTCCACCTGACTGGACCACCTCAGGACTGTAGAGACCTGGAGGGGGCTGTCCACCTGACTGGACAGCTTCAAGAATGCGCATAACTGGGATAATTTGTCCATTTGACTGGACATTTTCCAGACTGCGGAGATGTGCTGCGTCTCTGCTGAGAGCTGCACCAGGTTTTACCCCAGTGTGGTTTGGCTCATTGTGCTGAGAGCCATAACCTGACTCATCTTCTGATGAATCATCAGATGATGTGTCTGTTTTGACTTCTTTCACAGAAGTTCGGGTTAGTAACCCAATAGGTTCCGTATAAGGAGCCTGATCATGATGCTCCGAGCACGCAGTGTCTCTGACTACTCATGGTAGGAGTCACGCCAAAGCTGTGTTTTGAAAAGTGCCAAAAATGTTGTTAATGCACAGGTGATGGTTACACCTGTAGCTTACAACTCTATAGGTCCCTAATTGCTCTAACTGTAACCTCTCTCAAGTTAACAGGGTGGTGTTAGCACCTTGGGTGAGCAATAGCGGGTTAGTGTACATCTATCTCTGCCAGAAATAAAAGAATGCATGAAAATGCAAGACAAAAGAAGGCTTTACCACTTCACAAACACAATTGACTTTGCTTAGCAGTGCTGTAACGTGTTCTTCGAAAAACTAAGTTCTGAGGAAAACAAAGTTGTAAAACTAAACAGACAATTCTGGATAAATTATGCAGATATTGTGACAATACTGGTTTTAAAACACCCTCACACGTGCAGCACCATTAAGTTGGGATGGTAATTAGCATAAATAATTACTGTAAGTAATGGATTACTGAAAGTAATAGATTACTGAAAGTAATTTAGGAAAAATTGGAATTACTAATGAAGTAAACGGTTAGTTACTCATCAGCAACTCCTAGAGTAATTGAGTAATTACTCAAAAGTTAATAAATTATCAAAAATAATTTATTAATGAAAAATTATTAATTTGAATAAATTGATTATTTATCAAATAGTAATTGAATCGGGGCACCACCAGCTAAGCTGGAAATAGCTAATACCAAATTTCAGTCTCGTTTGTCAAAAAGGTTATTTAAGTAAAGTTAATATTTCTGTGTAAATATAACAATATTAAATAACAAGGAAGGTGTGAGATTCGAGCACAGACTGTTACAAACCAGTGAATTGTCAACAATAAATACACAATGATAACCAAGAATCGATCAATTCAGCTAAAATGCGTTTATTAACAAAAAGTATTTATTCAAAAATAATTCATAAATTATTTATTAAAACAACACAATTGAGCAATAAACAATCAAACACGAAGATCTAATCTATTAAACAGCTAACACTATGTACAAAGAAAGAGGGTGTGTGTATGTGTGTGTGTGTGTGAGTGAGTGTGTGGAAGCCTGAGTGGGGATGTAATGACCACGAACGTCCACCAGGTGGCGGCAGGCGTTGGAGGGTCAGTGTGTGTGGGTGTAATGACCTCGAACGGACACTAGATGGCGGCAGGCGTCTAGTTCGAGGCAGTAACCGGAACGACCACTAGGGGCGCGGCGGCGCACGGAGGGAGAATGCAATGACTCGACTTGTCCACCGAGTGGCGGTCTTTCAAGAGATTGCAATCACCAACGCGGCCACCAGAGGCGCTCGGCGCACTCCTTCTGGACGGCGTCACGTCACTGTGCTCGTGCACGGCTCGTGAGCCTGCCTGGGGGCTCGTGACCGAGTTTTCCTGTTTCCAACCCATCTGTGTCTGCGCGTCGGATTTACATCCACGCGAACCTTCTCTCTCTCTCTCTCTCTCTCTCTCGCTCTCTCTCTCTCTCTCTCTCTCAACCTGCAGAGACCATTTCTAGACTTTGTGGAGTCCAAGACAGTGTGCAGAGCTGAACATATTCTGTCCACTGCCCTTCTCCCCCCCTCCTTCTCCTTTCTCTCTCCGCTCCACTAAACGATCGCGTAAAAGCAGCCGCGCGCTGCTGCATGCGCTTCTGTGACCGTGTTTAGTTCACTGTCCCTGGGATTTCTCAGCCACGAGCCCCCAGGCGCGCTCCGAGCAGGCTCACGAGCCGTGCACGAGCACAGTGACGTCACGCTGTCCAGAAAGAGTGCGCCAAGCGCCTCTGGTGGCCGCGTTGGTGATTGCAATCTCTTGAAATACCGCCACTCGGTGGACAAGTCGAGTCATTGCATTCTCCCTCCGTGCGCCGCCGCGCCCCTAGTGGTCGTTCCGGTTACTGCCTCGAACCAGACGCCTGCCGCCATCTCGTGTCCGTTCGAGGTCATTACACCCACACACACTGACCCTCCAACGCCTGCCGCCACCTGGTGGACGTTCGTGGTCATTAAATCCCCACTCAGGCTTCCACACACTCACACACACACACACCCTCTTTCTTTGTACATAGTGTTCGCTGTTTAATAGATTAGATCTTCGTGTTTGATTGTTTATTACTTTATTGTGTTGTTTTAATAAATGATTTATGAATTATTTTTGAATAATACATTTTTGTTAATAAACGCATTTTAACTGAATTGATCGATTCTTGGTTATCATTGTGTATTTATTGTTGACAATTCACTGGTTTGTAACAGTCTGTGCTCGAATCTCACACCTTCCTTGTTATTTAATATTGTTATATTTACACAGAAATATTAATTTTACTTAAATAACCCTTTTTGACAAACGAGACTGAAATTTGGTATTAGCTATTTCCAGCTTAGCTGGTGGTGCCCCGATTCAATTATTATTTGATAAATAATCAATTTATTCAAATTAATCATTTTTCATTAATAAATTATTTTTGATAATTTATTAACTTTTGAGTAATTACTCAATTACTCTAGGAGTTGCTGATGAGTAACTAACCGTTTACTTCATTAGTAATTCCAATTTTTCCTAAATTACTTTCAGTAATCTATTACTTTCAGTAATCCATTACTTACAGTAATTATTTATGCTAATTACCAACCATAAATCCCAACACTTCACAGTAGGTCTGGTGTTCTTTGATGTTTCCACCCCCGTGCTTCACAGTAGGTCTGGTGTTCTTTGGATGCAACTCAGCATTTTTTCTCCTCCAAACACGACGAGTTGAGTTTTTACCAAAAAGTTCTATTTTGGTTTCATCTGACCATATGACATTCTCCTACTCCTCTTCTGGATCATCCAAATGCTCTCTAGCAAACTTCAGACGGGCCTGGACATGTCCTGGCTGAAGCAGGGGGACACGTCTGGCACTGCAGGATTGGAGTCCCTGGCGGCGTAGTGTGTTACTGATGGTACCTTTGTTACTTTGGTCCCAGCTCTCTGCAGGTCCTTCACTAGGTCCTCCGTGGGGTTCTGGGATCCAATCCAATCCACTTTATTTGTAAAGCACATTTTAACAACGAAGCATTTACAAAGTGCTTCACATACTGCACATAAGAACAAAACTGGGGGGGGGTTGGTACATTTTGATGAGATGTGTGATGTACTGAGGGGCCAGTCCATTCAAAGCTTTAAAAACAAACAACAACATTTTAAAATCAATTGTAAAATGAATAGGGAGCCAGTGCAAAGATGCAAGGATAGGGGTGATGTGTTCTCCTGTTTTGGTCCCTGTTAAAAGTCGTGCCGCAGCGTTCTGGACTAACGTCAAGCGGGAAAGTGCTTTGTGGCTAACGCCAGAATAAAGTGCTTTGTGGCTAACGCCAGAATAAAGTGCTTTGTGGCTAACGCCAGAATAAAGTGCGTTGCAGTAGTCCAGACGAGAAGAAATAAAAGCATGCACCACTTGCTCAAAAAGATTAAAAGATAAAAACGGCTTAACTTTGGACAAAAGTCGAAGATGATAAAAGCCCGATTTTAAAACACCATTGATCTGTTTATCAAATCTAAAATCACTGTCTATGGTGACGCCAAGGCTGGTGACTTTGGGATGCAAATAATTTGAGTGATCCCAGGTCCGTGAGGGCTGATCCAAATACCATCATTTCAGTTTTTCCCTCATTCAGTTTTTAAAAATTCTGGGCTAACCAAGCCTTAATGTCACCTAGACAGTGGAGCAGGGGTGTCAGGGGGCTGTGGTCATTCTTGGCAATGGGCATGTAAATTTGGCAGTCATCTGCATAAAAATGGTAAGACATGCCATGCTTCTTAAAAATCTCTCCAAGTGGGAGGAGATACAAAGCAAAAAGAATGGGTCCCAGGATTGATCCCAGGGGGACTCCACAGTGAAGCGGGGCAGAAGAAGAGGTGGAGTCCCCGAGCCTGACGGAGAAGGACCTCCCCGACAGGTAGGACTTAAACCACTCCAATGCGGTCCCCCTGACACCCACGCAATCTCTTAGGCGGTTTAAAAGAATTGTGTGGTCGACTGTGTCAAAAGCAGCCGTGAGGTCTAAAAGCACTAAAATGGCAGAGCCTCCAGAATCAGTCATTAAAAACAGGTCATTAAAAACCTTTAAAAGTGCAGATTCAGTACTGTGCAAAGCTTTGTAACCTGACTGAAACAGGTCTAAGGTGCCATTTGCATCTAAAAAAGGTTGCAACTGTGCAAAAACGCATTTCTCTAAAATTTTAGACACCAAAGGTAATTTAGAGATTGGGCGATAATTTGCTAAATCTGCAGGGTCAAGGCCAGGTTTTTTAATCAAAGGCTCTACAACAGCTTTCTTACAAAAGGAGGGCACTATGCCAGAAGCCAGGCTGCTGTTGATGATCTCCCTAACAGAAGAGCCAATGGTGCCCCAAACCTCTTTTAAAGAGCGAGGAGGGACTGGGTCTGTGGGACAGGAGGAAGGTTTTAGTTTAGAAACTATACCTGAGGAGGGACTGGGTCTGTGAGACAGGAGGAAGGTTTTAGTTTAGAAACTATACCTGAGGAGGGACTGGGTCTGTGGGACAGGAGGAAGGTTTTAGTTTAGAAACTATACCTGAGGAGGGACTGGGTCTGTGGGACAGGAGGAAGGTTTTAGTTTAGAAACTATACCTGAGGAGGGACTGGGTCTGTGGGACAGGAGGAAGGTTTTAGTTTAGAAACTATACCTGAGGAGGGACTGGGTCTGTGGGACAGGAGGAAGGTTTTAGTTTAGAAACTATACCTGAGGAGGGACTGGGTCTGTGGGACAGGAGGAAGGTTTTAGTTTAGAAACTATACCTGAGGAGGGACTGGGTCTGTGAGACAGGAGGAAGGTTTTAGTTTAGAAACTATACCTGAGGAGGGACTGGGTCTGTGAGACAGGAGGAAGGTTTTAGTTTGGAAACTATACCTGTGAGTACAGACAGTGGCACAGACTCAAACTGATAAAAAAACAGCTGAGCACTGAGTGGATACAGAACACCACAATGAAGAGGGAGACATGTTGGCCCTAATAGCAGCAACCTTTTCATTAAAAAAGGAGAGGAATTGTTCACAAGTTTTCTTTGACATCTCCAATGAAGTGGACGGACTCGGACTAAAAACAGAACCAATAGTTTTAAAAAGAACTCGAGGCTTACTGACATTATTCGAAATTAAGTCTGAGAAATAGTTCGTTTTTTCAGCTTTAACAGCACTCTGATAATTTCTCCAGCACTCTTTAAGAATCTGGTGCAAGACCTCCAAGCGATCCTTCTTCCACCTACGCTCCGCCCTCCGACACTCACGCCGAGCTGCTTGTGTAGTGCCATTGAGCCACGGTTCCTGCTTTGGCTTGGGACAAATGGCTTTAAGTGGAGCAACACTGTCCAGGACTTCAGAGCAGGTGGAAATAAAAGAGTTCATCAATTGCTCCGTGTCCATAAATGCAGCGGAGTTTTGAAGATCCAGGGCCGATGCAGTGAAAAGATTGGGATTGTTGCTCACCGTTCTTGTGATCATTCTGATCCCACGGGGTGAGATCTTGTGTGGAGCCCCGGATCGAGGGAGATTATCAGTGGTCTTGTATGTCTTCCATTTTCTAATAATTGCTCCCACAGTTGATTTCTTCACACCAAGCTGCTTACCTATAGCAGATTCAGTCTTCCCAGCCCGGTGCAGGTCTACAATTTTGTTTCTGGTGTCCTTTGACAGCTCTTTGGTCTTGGCCATAGTGGAGTTTGGAGAGTGACTGTTTGGGGTTGTGGACAGGTGTCTTTTATACTGATAACGAGTTCAAACAGGTGCGATTAATACAGGTAACGAGTGGAGAACAGAGGAGCCTCTTACAGAAGGAGTTACAGGTCTGTGAGAGGTGACCAAATACTTATTTTCCACCAAAATTTGCAAATAAATTCTTTAAAAATCAAACAATGTGAATTTCTGGATTTTTTTTCTCATTCTGTCTCTCATAGTTGAGGTATACCTATGATGCCTTCCTCATCTTTTTAAGTGGGAGAACTTGCACAATTGGTGGCTGACTAAATACTTGTCATGGATAGCAGATAGGACCCAAGTGCAGGACTCTGGAGGCAGGCTGAGTTCAATCAAGTCTTTTATTGGCGATGGCTATACAGACAATAGCATTGCAGGATGCTCCGCGACCTGAGGAGCACAGCAGACATGAAGTCTGAAACACTGGACCGGACGGACGAGACGTTGATAACAAACAAACCAACAATGAACAAACACAGACAGGACATATATAGGGCAGGGTGATTACCGAAAGTGGCCACAGGTGTGGTGCTGGACAGCCCAGACCTATGGCCCGCCCACTCTTAAAGGGGATCTCAGCCTACCTCCTGACAGTAACCCCCCCCTCCACGACCGGCTCCAGACGGCCCAGGCATCTCAGGATGCTGCCTGTGGAAGTCTCTGATCATGTCTGGGTCCAAGATGTCCCTAGCAGGTACCCAGGCACGTTCCTCAGGATCATACCCCTCCCAATCAACCAGGTACTGAAACCCCCGTCCACGCCGGCGAGCTGCCAGGAGCCGCCTGACAGAAAAAGCCTCCTCACCCTCTACGATACAGGGAGGAGGAGGTGCTCTTGAAGAGGGAACCAGGGGGCTAACCCTGGCAGGTTTAACCTTCGACACATGAAAGGTGGGGTGGACGCGAAGCGAGCGGGGCAAGCGAAGGCGGACTGCAGAGGGACCAACCAGCTTCACTATAGGATAAGGTCCAATAAACCTCGAAGCCAGCTTCTTTACGTCCGAGCGGATAGGCAGGTCCCGGGTGGAGAGCCACACACGCTGACCCACCGTGTAAGTTGGTGCAGGAACCCGGCGCCGGTCTGCAAGCCGCTTGCGCTCTGCAGAACATTGCAAGAGCTTGCCTCTGGCCTTGAGCCAAGCCTGCTTGCATCGCCGCATCATCGCCAGAGCTGAAGGGACACTAACCTCCGATTCCAGGGCAGGGAACAGGGGAGGTTGGTAACCATACATGCACTCAAATGGAGACAGCCCAGTAGATGAACAGGGCAGGGAATTGTGCGCGTACTCTACCCAGACTAACTGCCTGTACCAAGAAGCCGGACTGTCAGAGACCAGACACCGAAGGATGGACCAGCTCCTGGTTCAGCCTCTCTGTCTGGCCGTTAGACTCTGGGTGGTACCCGGACGAAAGGCTCACCGTAGTACCCAACAGCCTGCAAAACTCCCTCCAAAACCGAGACACGAACTGAGGCCCCCTGTCTGAGACATGTACCGTGGGAACCCATGAAGACGGCACACGTGTGTCAACATGACCCCTGCCACCTCCTTGGCTGATAGGAGTTTCGCTAAGGGCACAAAGTGGACCATCTTAGAAAACCGGTCCACTACGGTGAGGATGGTGGTAAACCCTTCTGCGTCTGGGAGGCCAGTGACAAAATCAATGGACAGGTCTGCCCATGGTCGGGTGGGTACTGGGAGCGGCTGCAGCAGACCAGAGGGGCGAGACCGAGAGGTCTTGTTACGCGCACAAACAGGGAAAGCCCCGACATACTCACGGACTTCCCTGTTCATCTCTGGCCACCAGAAGCGCTGTCTCGCCACAAACATGGTGCGCTGAGTTCCTGGGTGACAAGACAGAAGGTTAGTATGGGCCCATTGAATCACACTAGACCGTACCGGGGGACACACAAACAGGCGGTTGGGAGGACAACCTGGCGGCACCATCACCCCCTCCAGAGCCCACCAAACCTGCTCTTCAATCTCCCACGTCACCGCCCCCACCACACAGGTCGGAGGTAAAATTGGCGTGGGGGAACGAGGAGCAGGATCCGGTTCAAAGACCCGGGAAAGGGCGTCAGGCTTCACGTTCTTAGACCCAGGGCGATACGACACCACAAAGTCGAACCGGGTGAAGAACAGCCTCCACCGGGCTTGCCGAGAGTTTAATCGTTTGGCTGACTTGATGTACTCAAGGTTCCTATGGTCGGTCCAGACCACAAACGGGTGCTCTGCGCCCTCCAGATAGTGCCTCCACTCCTCCAACGCAGCCTTGATGGCCAGGAGCTCTCGATTGCCGATGTCATAGTTCTCCTCAGCCGGGGTCAGCCGCCTGGAGAAAAAGGCACAAGGGTGCAGCTTCCCATCCTCACTGCTGCGCTGAGAGAGCACTGCCTCGACCCCGACATCTGAAGCATCCACCACAAACTGCCATCCGGGATCCGCAAAGCACAGTACCGGAGAAGAGGTGAACCTGGCCCTGAGCTCAGAAAACGCCCGCTCAGCCGAGGGACCCCAAGAAAACGGGACCTTGGGGGAAGTTAAGGCATGTAGAGGCGCCGCGACGGAGCTGAATCCCCTGATAAACCGCCGGTAGAAGTTAGCAAACCCCAAAAATCGTAATAATTGTTTGCGGTTACCCGGGGTCGGCCAATCCGCTACAGCCCTGACCTTCTCCATGTATGGACATGGAGATGGCTCCACCCTCCCCTCTGAGATGACGTGCCCAAGAAAAGAAACTGTGGGAACATGAAAAACACATTTCTCGGCTTTGACAAACAAGTTGTTGCTCAGAAGACGCTCCAAAACAAAACGAACATGCTTGACATGACTGGCAAGATCCGAAGTAAAAAATCAAAATATCGTCGAGGTAAACGAACAGAAACTTATTCAATGCATCTCTCAGCACGTCATTGACTAGATTCTGGAAAACTGCAGGAGCATTGCATAACCCGAAAGGCATCACCAAATACTCGTAGTGGCCATAAGGTGTGTTAAACGCCGTTTTCCACTCGTTCCCTTCCTAATCCGGACCAGGTGGTATGCATTGCGCAAGTCCAGCTTAGTAAAGATCCTGGCTCCCTGCAGGCGTTCAAAGGCCGAAGTCATGAGGGGTAGTGGGTAGCGGTTCTTAATGGTTATCTCATTGAGGCCCCTGTAATCAATGCACGGCCGAAGTGTCTTGTCCTTCTTCGCCACAAAGAAAAAATCTGCTCCTGCAGGAGAGGACGAGGGTCTGATTATCCCAGCCTTTAAGGCGGACTCAATGTAATCTTTCATGGCCTGATTCTCGGGTTGTGACAGCGAGTAAATGCGACCCTTGGGAGGAGTGGTACCTGGCAATAAATCAATGGCACAGTCATAAGGATGATGCGGTGGCAGAGACGTTGCCTTCCCCTTATTGAACACCTCCTTTAGATCGTGGTAGCAGCTGGGAACTCGCTCAAGGTCCGGATACACAGCAACCTCCACAGCTGCAACCTTAACTCCCGACACTGACCGACAACGTTCAGAACAGTTCCTTCCCCAACTCAAAATAACCCCCGACTCCCAGTCAATATGGGGCTTGTGCAAACGTAACCAAGGAAGGCGCAGGATAACTGGGTAGGACGGACTTAAACCTAAATGAAATGAAATCTCCTCAACATGGACCCTCCCTCCCCCTCTGCCCTATCCATCCGCGAGGAGGACTAACCCTAACCCTAACCCTAACCCTCTCCCTGTATACAAACTGCTGCACCTCCAGTCACCAGTCCGTTAAACTGATCAAGTTTGCGGACGACACCACCCTCATCGGGCTCATCTCTGACGGTGATGAGTCCACCTACAGGAGAGAGGTGGACCGGCTGGCGTCCTGGTGCAGCCAAAACAACCTGGAGCTGAACGCCCAGAAGACAGTGGAGATGATCGTGGACTTCAGGAAAGACACAGCCCCTCCGTCCCCCCTCACCCTGACAGACTCCCCCACCCCCATCTCCATTGTGGACTCCTTCCGTTTCCTGGGTACCACCATCACCCAGGACCTCAAATGGGAGCCAACCATCAGCTCCCTCATCAAGAAGGCCCAGCAGAGGATGTTCTTCCTGCGGCAGCTGAGGAAACTTAAGCTGCAGACCAAGATGCTGGTGCAGTTCTACACGGCCATCATCGAGTCCATCCTCACCTCCTCCATCACAGTGTGGTACCCCGGAGCCACAGACCGGGACAAGTACCGACTGCAGCGCATTGTGCGTGCTGCTGAGAAGGTGATTGGCTGTCAGCTCCCATCTCTCCAAGTCCTGTTCATCTCCAGGACCCGGAGGCGTATGGGTCGGATCACTGCTGACCCTTCTCACCCTGGACACGGACTATTCACCCCTCTCCCCTAAGGCAGGAGGCTGCGGTCTATCAAGACCCAGAGATCCCGCCACTTGAACAGTTTTTTCCCCACCACCGTCAGACTCATGAACAATACAGAGACTTAATGACTCAGTACAGACTGTAACCTGCTCTATTGCACTAAGATCCACTGCACCACTTATCACTGTATCACTTTTTATCACTCCATCACCTTATGCACCGTAAGTAAATCCATCCTGTTGTTCCTGTTGTTCTATGTCCATTGTTGCCGTGTACCATATTTTACCTCTTATTTTTAGCTTATTTATTTTTATATTCCTAAAGCCTTATAGCTTAAAGTTTTTAGCTTTTTTTTTATCTAAAACCAAGTGTATGTTTTTATGTTTAATGTTGCACATCTCACCAAGAAAAATTCCTAGTTTGTGAACCTGTTTACAAGCAATGGCAATAAAAAGGATTCTGATTCTGATTCTGATTCTGATTCTGATTCTGACCGAACAATAACTGAACAGAAAGTGTGCTTTTATCAATAGAAAATATTTTGCGTCCATCTAAAGCAAAAGCCTTTAAGGGCACTGATAACAGTTCAGTGGGGATATTATGTCTCTCAGCCCACTTAAGGGCCATAAAGTTCTCATCTGCACCAGAGTCAATGAAAACATCAATGTCCAAGGTGGTGTCGGCATACCTCAGTTGAGCCGGCATGAGTCTTCTTAAAGGCACAGTGGAGGAGTTCTTAAGACTCACCGGGGCCCTCCTGAACCCAGGTGAGCCTGTCCCTTTAAGAGGACACGCTGCAGCTCTGTGTCCATGCTGACCGCAGTACAGACACATGCCGCTGGTCAGGCGCCGCTGCCGCTCCTGCGTGGAGATGCTGGTGCGGCCAAGCTGCATCGGCTCCTCCGGAGGTTGCGCAGCACTCGGGACTTGCTCCTGATGGGAGGTGGGGCGGAGAGGGGTGTGCTCCTCTCGTGCGTTCCTGGGTTCTCCTCCCCGCGGATCAGTCTGCCTCAGGCGATCACGGACCGTCAGATGATTCTCCATCTTGACCGCCAGGGCAATGAGGGAGTCCAAGTCGTCGGGGAGATCCACCAGGAAGAGCTGGTCGCGAACCGGGCTGGCCAGCCCGTAGAGGAAGGTGTCCCGCAGTGACGCATCGTTCCAGGTGCAGTCTGCGGAGAGAGTGCGGAACTCAATCGCGTAATCGATCACCGACCTCCTGCCTTGACGCAGCGCTGCCAGCGCACGAGCTGCCTCCTGCCCGCCGGGACGCCAATCGAAGATCTTCGACAGCGCCTCTGCAAACTCGTCCACCGATTCACACAGCCGGGATTGACAGTTCTACTCAGCGGTGGCCCAAGCCTCTGCTCTGCCGGCAGGTGGGAGATGATGTACGCTACCTTCGACCTCTCTGTTGGAAATGCGCCCGGCTGCATCTCGAAGTGGAGACCACACTGGACCAGGAAGGGTAGCGAATCCCCGGAGTCCCCCGAGAAGCGCACTGGGCTTGAGAGCGGTGACGGCGGCATCACGGCGGCAGCAGTTGCTGGCGGCACCACGGCGGCAGCAGTTGCAGGCGGCACTGCGGCGGCAGCAGCAGCTGGCGGCACCACGGCGGCAGCAGGAACCCGAACCTCTGGGACCGAGAGGCGAGTGATGAGCTGCTGGAGTTGACCGGTGAGTTGGTTCAGGTGAATCTCCACTGAAGTGTGTTGGTGTGAAAGGTCGTGGGGACCTGCTGTTAAGCCAGCCAACTGCTCGTCGTGTTGAGTGAGCCGGCTTCCCTGCTGACCAACTGCTCCTAGCAGCTGGTGACCAGAGTCCGCTGGGTCCATAAGGGTTGGTTTGTTCTGTCACGGATAGCAGATAGGACCCAAGTGCAGGACTCTGGAGGCAGGCTGAGTTCAATCAAGTCTTTTATTGGTGATGGCTATACAGTCAATAGCATTGCAGGTCGCTCCGCGACCTGAAGAGCACAGCAGACATGAAGTCTGAAACACTGGACCGGACGGACGAGACGTTGATAACAAACAAACCAACAATGAACAAACACAGACAGGACATATATAGGGCAGGGTGATTACCGAAAGTGGCCACAGGTGTGGTGCTGGACAGCCCAGACCTATGGCCCGCCCACTCTTAAAGGAGACCTCAGCCTACATCCTGACAATACTTTTTTGCCCCACTGTGTATATATATAAACTCTCTTCCTGCGGTCTCCTCACCCTCCAACATCCAAATCTTTCACGTGGACACTGTGTCTGTTCCATGGCCATTTTACCAAAGACTAGATGAATCCCACAGGAGAGGTGTCAAAAATCAAAACTGATTCTATCAGTAAACAAAATCCCACAACAACCAAATGTGGACTGGTAAATATTCCTTCACTATCATCTAACTCTTTACTTGTAAGTGATTTAATAATGGATCACAAATTGATTTATTGCCCCTCACTGAAACCTGGTTAAAAAGAGATGAATATCTCAGCCTCAATGAAGAAACTCCTCCCATCATGTTAATC
The DNA here is from genome assembly GCF_963422515.1 of Blennius ocellaris. Lineage (NCBI taxonomy): Eukaryota > Metazoa > Chordata > Actinopteri > Blenniiformes > Blenniidae > Blennius > Blennius ocellaris. The sequence goes on along the minus strand of NC_137659.1, from coordinate 29,587,058 downwards.
ACCATCTTCCTGGAGAAACTGGACGAGGAGGAGGAGGAGCATCTATTTATAACTCCAGTCTTCTTATCCATCACAGACCTAAAACTAACCAGAAATCTTTAACGTCTCACTCTAAATCTTCTGCATTGTGACTGAAAAACCCAGCAGCCAGTTCTACTTGTCATAGTGGACCGTCCTCCTGGACCATACTTCAGTCCAAATTCAGGGAAGCATTCCCACCAATATTGACTTCAATACCATCATGGATCCAGCAGTAAACAGCTGCCACACCATCAGCCCTACTCAGGTTGACTTGTTGTAGATGGACCAGCAGTAAACAGCTGCCACACCTTCAGCCCTACTCAGGTTGACTTGGTTGTAGATGGACCAGCAGTTAACAGCTGCCACACCATCAGCCCTACTCAGGTTGACTTGGCTGTAGAAGGACCAGCAGCCTTACTTCACTCCACACTTGATTGTGTTGCACCTTGAAGATAAAAGCAACAAGTCAGAGGAGGATCGCTCCATGGTATAATGATAATCTGAGAACTCTAAAGAAATCAGCATGAAAATTAGAGAAGAAATGGTTCTTAACTCAGTTAGAAGTATTTAGAACAGCCTGGAGAGAAAGTTTGTTCATATATAAAAAATCCATTCACAAAACAGGCAACGCCTACTATTCCTCCTAAATAGCAGAAAACAAGAACAATCCTAGATTTCTCTTCAATACTATAGCCAGACTAACAAAAAGTCACAGCTCTGTCGAACCTCATATCCCTTCAACTATGAGCAGTAATGACTTTGTAAATGTCTTTAATAACAAGATTCTAACTATGAGGGATTAAATTAAAGACTCACTGCCCAGTGCAGTCGCAGATCAACCAACCACATCTTTAGATTCATTAGAGGAGCCTGACTTCCAGTTATCCAGCTTCCACTCTATAGAAATCCTGGAGTTCTACTCAATCGTAGCTTCATCTAAACCAACAACTTGCTTACTAGACCCAATACCTACTAAACTGTTTAAAGGTATTTTCCCTTTGATTAGTACATCGATACTAGATCAACTTATCTCTAATAACAGGTTATGTACCACAAGTCTTTAAGGTTGCTGTTGTTAAACCTCTTCTTAAAAAACACACCTTGACCCAGGAGTCTTAGCAAGTTAAAGGCCAACATCCAACCTTCCTTTTATTTCTAAAATCTTAGAAAAAGTGGTTTCAAGTCAGCTTTGTGACCATTTCAGCAAAAATGACTTATGAGTCTTTCCAGTAGGTTTTAGAGTTCCTCATAGCACAGAGACTCTCTGGTCAACGTTACTAATGATCTTCTCTTCAGAAAAAGACCTGGTCTCTGTTCTGGTCCTGTTAGGTCTCAGTGCTGCTTTTCATACTATTGATCATAACATCCTATTACAGAGGCCAGAACATCATCGAGCTTAAAGGTACTAAACTGGTTCTGATCATATTTATCAGACTGGTTCCATTTTGTTCATGTTCACGATAATTCCTCAGTCCAGACTGAGGTTAAACATGGAGTTCCACAGGGTTCTGTCTTAGGTCCTATACTTTTTACTTTATACATGCTTCCTGTAGGGAATATCATTATAAAAAAAACACTCCATTAACTTCCATTGTTATGCAGATGACACAAATCTATTTATCTATGAAACCTGACGATAATAACCAACTTTATAAACTAGAAGCTTGTCTTACAGATATAAAGGATTGGATGAGTCGTAATTTCCTGCTCCTGATAAAACTGAAAGTATTATATTTGGGCCAAAATATCTGAGAGACAAATTGTCTAAAGATATAGTCACACTGGATGGTATTACTTTGACCTCCAGTATCACTGTGAGGAACCTGGGAGTTATTTTGACCAGGATTTATCCTTTAACTCACATTAAACAAATCTGCAGGACTGCCTTTTTTCACCTACGCAATATTTCCAAAATTAGACACATGCTGACTCAGAGTGATGCAGAAAAACTAGTCCATCATTTATTACTTGGAGAGTAGACTCCTGTAACTCCCTATTCCCTGTAAACCTACTTGGTTCTCAGAGTGCTGCTTACCGGAGGTTCCTAGGTTTTCTAAAAGTAGAATGGAGGCAGAGCCTTTAGCTCTCAAGCTCCGTCTTGTGGAACCAGATCCCAGTTTCAGTTAGGGAGGCTGAAATAGTCTCTATTTTTAAGACCAGACTCAAAACTTTTCGATTGACTAAAGCTTACACTCCCCCTCGAACTGATACATTATCGTTGTGGGAGAGTTTGAGAACCCGAATGATCCTCGGAGCTCTGTTGTCGGGGGGCTTTATGCCCCCCAGTAGGGTCTCCCAAGGAAAACAGGTCCTCGATGATGGGTCAGACTAAAAGCAGTTCAACATACCCCACGGACAAACATCAAAAGAGAGGAGAGGCGTTGCCCAGTGAGGCGCAGCCGGGACCCCACCCTGGAGCCAGGCCTGGGGTTGAGGCTCGTATGCGAGCGCCTGGTGGCCGGGCTCTTGCCCACGGGAGCTGGCCAAACTTAGCCCGAAAAGACGACGGTGGGTGGTGGGCCCTCATCCTCCTGAGGGCCCACCACCCACAGAGGCTGCCGTAGGGGTCGGGTGAAGTGTGGATTGGGTGGCAGTCGACGGCAGGGGCCTCGACGACCCGATCCCCGGACACAGACTCTGGCTTTCGGGACATGGAATGTGACCTCGCTGGGGGGGAAGGAGCCTGAGCTTGTGAGGGAGGCTGAGAGATACCGGCTAGATATAGTCAGGCTCAACTCCACTCACAGCTTGGACTCTGGAACCCAAACCCTAGCCCTAAATGAACTAAACTAAACAAAGAAACAAAGGGTTAATTAAGCTAAATTATAACACTGGAAGAGGAAACAATAGAAGACCTTCAAGCCTACTTGGACGAGTGCTACGACCGTCTCGTCATGTCCAAGACTCCACAGACCTCGTCGTTGAAGAGGAGCCATGCTGAAAGCTCCCCAACAGCAGCTCCTTCTCTATCTAAACAGTTTGAGGACATCCTGGACAGCATCAACACCAAGCTGTCCAGCTTCGATGCCCGTCTTGCCCTGGTGGAGGTGGAATTCAGCCAACAGTGTTAATCCTCTTGAACTTGCACTGTAAATGCTGGGATATTTGTATGTGTGTGTGTACCTATATATATATATATTTACATGACTTTAAAAAAGAAAACAAAGCAGGCACTCCTTACGTCACCACTAACGTCACCTATGAGTTTGGGATTGTCTTTCTTTGGGTTTTGGTTTCCTACTTTCTATTTCTACCCCTCCCTTGTCCTAATAGTAACACTTTTCCACTGTTTTAGCCACATTAAGACCACGACACCACAATCCAACTGTCATGAGGTCACACACTCCTATGTCGACAGACACACACTCCCATGTTAAATAACCAGTCAGAGTTAGGAACCTTAAAAACATGCGCACGCACACACACACAGACACACACACACACACACACGCACGCACGCACGCACACACAGACACACACACAGACACACACACACACGCACGCACGCACGCACAGACACACACACGCACACGCACGCACGCACACACACACACACCTCTTTCTTGACTGCAAGACGGTGATATGTCGAAGATCTTTATGGTCACAGCCATCAGCCTTTATATTTCTATAGCAAATAGCAGATGAGCTGACAGACGAAGGAATTTCCCTTTTTGGAATGAATAAAGTAATGTGAACAGATTCAATCTGAATCGTTATTGAAATTCAAAATAGCAATACTCAATAGTTACTTACAATGACAATGAGTATTTGTCAGGTTTAGGCTACAGACATTTATTAAATCTGCAAGAAAGAAGAAGACAACAAGAATGAACATTGGTTTTACTCGCGAGGAGAATGAAAAGGAGGCGCCCAAGTTACACCTCCGACCCTCTGAGCTCCCTGCCATTCTCCTGCGCTTTTATTTAGATTAACAAATGGGAGGGTTTACACAGGAAAAAGAAACACATTGCTATGCTAGACATTTGTAGAGAATGTCAGTCTCCCCTGGAGGCGTAGGACGCTACCGAGACGTTAGCTGAGGCAAGGTTGCAGTGTTCTTGCTTATCAGCCTCCGTCACAGTGCCCCTGCCAAGGCAGAACACATGTTTATACAAAGTTAAAACAACAGCGTCTGAGTTACGCTGCGAAATAAAGACAGAAGGAATAAGATTGAGATTAAGCATGAATATGGAAACTATATATATAAAAACACTGACATATCCCCCCTGTTTTTCATATTTGTGCTTACAGTCTCACATCACTTATAACCAGCCACTTCTCTATGGATTTTCAGCTGTAAGATCATTTTTGCAAGAACACAAACTCAGCGTTCTTAATGTTTTATTCTGTCAACATTTTTATTAGGAGTGATAGGAAAAATCATGTAAACATCAATCTGCAACAATTTCTCAGAGATTTGAGTTACATGCAGGGGAATGACGTCTACTGGAATGATTAAAGTTGTTAGTGCACACAATCCTTGAGCTGGCTTAGGAAGGCCATCATAGATTTTGTTTGGGCCACACCACCACCACACGTCTGCTCGTCCTAATGGTGTGAATTTGGCTGGAGCTTGAACTGTTTCAAGGCACCAGGAGTTGTTTAGGCTTCCAAGGAAATATTTTAGGGTTTGTGCTCGTGATGTTTATGCAGGTGAAGTTCTGAGGTGCTACGGTGTTATGAAAGAGTGGCTTGAGCTTTGTCATGGTTGTGAGTGGAAAGGTTTTGTCTAGGTGTTTGCAGGTTGCGTCAGGGTTGTTTTCTTGCATCAGATCGATGCTTCCGCTACTAAAGTTCCCCAGCTGGTATCTTTTATGTCATTAGTTAAGTAGTCAGTAAGTCTGTTTGGAATAACAGTACAGCACATTTTCATATGCTGACAATGAGACAATGTCTAAAAAGAAATAAAAAAATCAAAAGTACCTCCTATCTAAGGCATCTGTTCCTGTCTCGACAATTATTTTCCCCAAAAATGTAAATGCAAACTAAGTATTTGTTTTTCCTTAAACAGTTATTTAAACTGAATTTATTAATATTAAACAATTGAAGTTGATTTTGTTGGCGGTGCAGCAACATCAGTTCAGGATCCACCTGCAACATCTCACATCAGATTAGACAGTTCGATAATTTTATTAATGATCAACCACCAAAGAAATACTGACTTTAAATTATTGTCATTAGAATTTATTCTATGTGCTCCTTTTTACCAAATGTGTCTTTTGAAGATTATCTTTTAACTCTCATCATGTTTTTTTTATTGCTTTTATATATATTTATTGCCATTCCCCCTTTTATAACAGAAATAGAAAACATTAAATAATCTTTTACCTTTAATTCAACATTACTTTTAATTTAAAGTATTTCCCATTTATCCTTTATTCCATATCAACACCTAAGAACATCTCTAGTTGGATCACTGTGCTCCTCCTGTTCTCCTCTGTCAGTGTCTCCCATGAGAACTGTCCTGGACAAAACATCGTCTCGTGAGAAGGTCATGTTTCCACCTCATGCTCCTCATCTGTGGTGTTTCTGATGTCTCACAACAATCTCTGCAGAGAACCCACGGTCTGTCCTGAACCTTCTTATCAGGCAGGTGGTGTTCCTGATGTCTAGTGTCTCTGCAGAGAACCAGGGTCTGTCCTGAACCTTCTTATCAGGCAGGTGGTGTTCCTGATGTCTAGTGTCTCTGCAGAGAAACACGGTCTGTCCTGAACCTTCTTATCAGGCAGGTGGTGTGTCTGATGTCTCACATCAATCTCTGCAGAGAACCCACGGTCTGTCCTGAACCTTCTTATCAGGCAGGTGGTGTTTCTGTTGTCTAGTGTCTCTGCAGAGAACCAGGGTCTGTCCCGAACCTTCTTATCAGGCAGGTGGTGTTTCTGATGTCTCACATCAATCTCTGCAGAGAACCCACGGTCTGTCCTGAACCTTCTTATCAGGCAGGTGGTGTTCCTGATGTCTAGCGTCTCTGCAGAAAACCAGGGTCTGTCCTGAACCTTCTTATCAGGCAGGTGGTGTTTCTGATGTCTAGTGTCTCTGCAGAGAACCACGGTCTGTCCTGAACCTTCTTATCAGGCAGGTGGTGTTCCTGATGTCTAGTGTCTCTACAGAGAACCCACGGTCTGTCCTGAACCTTCTTATCAGGCAGGTGGTGTTCCTGATGTCTAGTGTCTCTGCAGAGAACCCACGGTCTGTCCCGAACCTTCTTATCAGGCAGGTGGTGTTCCTGATGTCTAGTGTCTCTGCAGAGAACCAGGGTCTGTCCTGAACCTTCTTATCAGGCAGGTGGTGTTCCTGATGTCTAGTGTCTCTGCAGAAAACCAGGGTCTGTCCTGAACCTTCTTATCAGGCAGGAGGTGTTTCTGATGTCTAGTGTCTCTGCAGAGAACCAGGGTCTGTCCTGAACCTTCTTATCAGGCAGGTGGTGTTCCTGATGTCTAGTGTCTCTGCAGAGAACCAGGGTCTGTCCTGAACTTTCTTATCAGGCAGGTGGTGTTCCTGATGTCTAGTGTCTCTGCAGAGAACCAGGGTCTGTCCTGAACCTTCTTATCAGGCAGGTGGTGTTCCTGATGTCTAGTGTCTCTGCAGAGAACCAGGGTCTGTCCTGAACCTTCTTATCAGGCAGGTGGTGTTCCTGATGTCTAGTGTCTCTGCAGAGAACCAGGGTCTGTCCTGAACCTTCTTATCAGGCAGGTGGTGTTCCTGATGTCTAGTGTCTCTGCAGAGAACCAGGGTCTGTCCTGAACCTTCTTATCAGGCAGGTGGTGTTCCTGATGTCTAGTGTCTTTGCAGAGAACCCACGGTCTGTCCTGAACCTTCTTATCAGGCAGGTGGTGTTTCTGATGTCTAGTGTCTCTGCAGAGAACCAGGGTCTGTCCTGAACCTTCTTATCAGGCAGGTGGTGTGTCTGATGTCTCACATCAATCTCTGCAGAGAACCCACGGTCTGTCCTGAACCTTCTTATCAGGCAGGTGGTGTTTCTGATGTCTAGAGTCTCTGCAGAGAACCAGGGTCTGTCCTGAACCTTCTTATCAGGCAGGTGGTGTTCCTGATGTCTAGTGTCTCTACAGAGAACCCACGGTCTGTCCTGAACCTTCTTATCAGGCAGGTGGTGTTCCTGATGTCTAGTGTCTCCGCAGAGAACCCACGGTCTGTCCCGAACCTTCTTATCAGGCAGGTGGTGTTCCTGATGTCTAGTGTCTCTGCAGAGAACCAGGGTCTGTCCTGAACCTTCTTATCAGGCAGGTGGTGTTCCTGATGTCTAGTGTCTCTGCAGAAAACCAGGGTCTGTCCTGAACCTTCTTATCAGGCAGGAGGTGTTCCTGATGTCTAGTGTCTCTGCAGAGAACCACGGTCTGTCCTGAACCTTCTTATCAGGCAGGTGGTGTTTCTGATGTCTAGTGTCTCTGCAGAGAACCAGGGTCTGTCCTGAACTTTCTTATCAGGCAGGTGGTGTTCCTGATGTCTAGTGTCTCTGCAGAGAACCAGGGTCTGTCCTGAACCTTCTTATCAGGCAGGTGGTGTTCCTGATGTCTAGTGTATCTGCAGAGAACCAGGGTCTGTCCTGAACCTTCTTATCAGGCAGGTGGTGTTCCTGATGTCTAGTGTCTCTGCAGAGAACCAGGGTCTGTCCTGAACCTTCTTATCAGGCAGGTGGTGTTCCTGATGTCTAGTGTCTCTGCAGAGAACCAGGGTCTGTCCTGAACCTTCTTATCAGGCAGGTGGTGTTCCTGATGTCTAGTGTCTTTGCAGAGAACCCACGGTCTGTCCTGAACCTTCTGATCAGGCAGGTGGTGTTTCTGATGTCTAGTGTCTCTGCAGAGAACCAGGGTCTGTCCTGAACCTTCTTATCAGGCAGGTGGTGTGTCTGATGTCTCACATCAATCTCTGCAGAGAACCCACGGTCTGTCCTGAACCTTCTTATCAGGCAGGTGGTGTTCCTGATGTCTAGTGTCTCTGCAGAGAACCAGGGTCTGTCCTGAACCTTCTTTTCAGGCAGGTGGTGTTCCTGATGTCTAGTGTCTCTGCAGAGAACCAGGGTCTGTCCTGAACCTTCTTATCAGGCAGGTGGTGTTCCTGATGTCTAGTGTCTCTGCAGAGAACCAGGGTCTGTCCTGAACCTTCTTTTCAGGCAGGTGGTGTTCCTGATGTCTCACATCAATCTCTGCAGAGAACCAGGGTCTGTCCTGAACCTTCTTATCAGGCAGGTGGTGTTTCTGATGTCTAGTGTCTCTGCAGAGAACCAGGGTCTGTGCTGAACCTTCTTATCAGGCAGGAGGTGTTCCTGATGTCTAGTGTCTCTGCAGAGAAACACGGTCTGTCCTGAACCTTCTTATCAGGCAGGTGGTGTTCCTGATGTCTAGTGTGTCTGCAGAGAACCAGTGTCTGTCCTGAACCTTCTTATCAGGCAGGTGGTGTTCATGATGTCTAGTGTCTCTGCAGAGAACCAGGGTCTGTCCTGAACCTTCTTATCAGGCAGGTGGTGTTCCTGATGTCTAGTGTCTCTGCAGAGAACCAGGGTCTGTCCTGAACCTTCTTATCAGGCAGGTGGTGTTCCTGATGTCTAGTGTCTCTGCAGAGAACCAGGGTCTGTCCTGAATCTTCTTATCAGGCAGGTGGTGTTCCTGATGTCTAGTGTGTCTGCAGAGAACCAGTGTCTGTCCTGAACCTTCTTATCAGGCAGGTGGTGTTCCTGATGTCTAGTGTCTCTGCAGAGAACCAGGGTCTGTCCTGAACCTTCTTATCAGGCAGGTGGTGTTCCTGATGTCTAGTGTCTCTGCAGAGAACCAGGGTCTGTCCTGAACCTTCTTATCAGGCAGGTGGTGTTTCTGATGTCTAGTGTCTCTGCAGAGAACCAGGGTCTGTCCCGAACCTTCTTATCAGGCAGGTGGTGTTTCTGATGTCTCACATCAATCTCTGCAGAGAACCCACGGTCTGTCCTGAACCTTCTTATCAGGCAGGTGGTGTTCCTGATGTCTAGTGTCTCTGCAGAGAACCAGGGTCTGTCCTGAACCTTCTTATCAGGCAGGTGGTGTTCCTGATGTCTAGTGTCTCTGCAGAGAACCAGGGTCTGTCCTGAACCTTCTTATCAGGCAGGTGGTGTTCCTGATGTCTAGTGTCTCTACAGAGAACCCACGGTCTGTCCTGAACCTTCTTATCAGGCAGGTGGTGTTCCTGATGTCTAGTGTCTCTGCAGAGAACCCACGGTCTGTCCTGAACCTTCTTATCAGGCAGGTGGTGTTCCTGATGTCTAGTGTCTCTGCAGAGAACCAGGGTCTGTCCTGAACCTTCTTATCAGGCAGGTGGTGTTCCTGATGTCTAGTGTCTCTGCAGAAAACCAGGGTCTGTCCTGAACCTTCTTATCAGGCAGGAGGTGTTTCTGATGTCTAGTGTCTCTGCAGAGAACCAGGGTCTGTCCTGAACTTTCTTATCAGGCAGGTGGTGTTCCTGATGTCTAGTGTCTCTGCAGAGAACCAGGGTCTGTCCTGAACCTTCTTATCAGGCAGGTGGTGTTCCTGATGTCTAGTGTCTCTGCAGAAAACCAGGGTCTGTCCTGAACCTTCTTATCAGGCAGGTGGTGTGTCTGATGTCTCACATCAATCTCTGCAGAGCACCCACGGTCTGTCCTGAACCTTCTTATCAGGCAGGTGGTGTTCCTGATGTCTAGTGTCTCTGCAGAGAACCAGGGTCTGTCCTGAACCTTCTTTTCAGGCAGGTGGTGTTCCTGATGTCTAGTGTCTCTGCAGAGAACCAGGGTCTGTCCTGAACCTTCTTATCAGGCAGGTGGTGTTCCTGATGTCTAGTGTCTCTGCAGAGAACCTGGGTCTGTCCTGAACCTTCTTATCAGGCAGGTGGTGTTTCTGATGTCTAGTGTCTCTGCAGAGAACCAGGGTCTGTCCTGAACCTTCTTATCAGGCAGGAGGTGTTTCTGGTGTCTAGTGTCTCTGCAGAGAACCAGGGTCTGTCCTGAACCTTCTTATCAGGCAGGTGGTGTTTCTGATGTCTAGTGTCTCTGCAGAGAACCAGGGTCTGTCCTGAACTTTCTTATCAGGCAGGTGGTGTTCCTGATGTCTAGTGTCTCTGCAGAGAACCAGGGTCTGTCCTGAACCTTCTTATCAGGCAGGTGGTGTTCCTGATGTCTAGTGTCTCTGCAGAGAACCAGGGTCTGTCCTGAACCTTCTTATCAGGCAGGTGGTGTTCCTGATGTCTAGTGTCTCTGCAGAGAACCAGGGTCTGTCCTGAACCTTCTTATCAGGCAGGTGGTGTTCCTGATGTCTAGTGTCTCTGCAGAGAACCCACGGTCTGTCCTGAACCTTCTTATCAGGCAGGTGGTGTTTCTGATGTCTAGTGTCTCTGCAGAGAACCAGGGTCTGTCCTGAACCTTCTTATCAGGAAGGTGGTGTGTCTGATGTCTCACATCAATCTCTGCAGAGAACCCACGGTCTGTCCTGAACCTTCTTATCAGGCAGGTGGTGTTCCTGATGTCTAGTGTCTCTGCAGAGAACCAGGGTCTGTCCTGAACCTTCTTATCAGGCAGGTGGTGTGTCTGATGTCTCACATCAATCTCTGCAGAGAACCCACGGTCTGTCCTGAACCTTCTTATCAGGCAGGTGGTGTTCCTGATGTCTAGTGTCTCTGCAGAGAACCAGGGTCTGTCCCGAACCTTCTTATCAGGCAGGTGGTGTTCCTGATGTCTAGTGTCTCTGCAGAGAACCAGGGTCTGTCCTGAACCTTCTTATCAGGCAGGTGGTGTTCCTGATGTCTAGTGTCTCTGCAGAGAACCAGGGTCTGTCCTGAACCTTCTTATCAGGCAGGTGGTGTTCCTGATGTCTAGTGTCTCTACAGAGAACCCACGGTCTGTCCTGAACCTTCTTATCAGGCAGGTGGTGTTCCTGATGTCTAGTGTCTCTGCAGAGAACCCACGGTCTGTCCTGAACCTTCTTATCAGGCAGGTGGTGTTCCTGATGTCTAGTGTCTCTGCAGAGAACCAGGGTCTGTCCTGAACCTTCTTATCAGGCAGGTGTGTTCCTGATGTCTAGTGTCTCTGCAGAAAACCAGGGTCTGTCCTGAACCTTCTTATCAGGCAGGAGGTGTTCCTGATGTCTAGTGTCTCTGCAGAGAACCACGGTCTGTCCTGAACCTTCTTATCAGGCAGGTGGTGTTTCTGATGTCTAGTGTCTCTGCAGAGAACTAGGGTCTGTCCTGAACTTTCTTATCAGGCAGGTGGTGTTCCTGATGTCTAGTGTCTCTGCAGAGAACCAGGGTCTGTCCTGAACCTTCTTATCAGGCAGGTGGTGTTCCTGATGTCTAGTGTCTCTGCAGAGAACCAGGGTCTGTCCTGAACCTTCTTATCAGGCAGGTGGTGTTCCTGATGTCTAGTGACTCTGCAGAGAACCAGGGTCTGTCCTGAACCTTCTTATCAGGCAGGTGGTGTTCCTGATGTCTAGTGTCTCTGCAGAGAACCAGGGTCTGTCCTGAACCTTCTTATCAGGCAGGTGGTGTTCCTGATGTCTAGTGTCTCTACAGAGAAACCACGGTCTGTCCTGAACCTTCTTATCAGGCAGGTGGTGTTCCTGATGTCTAGTGTCTCTGCAGAGAACCAGGGTCTGTCCTGAACCTTCTTATCAGGCAGGTGGTGTTCCTGATGTCTAGTGTCTCTGCAGAGAACCCACGGTCTGTCCTGAACCTTCTTATCAGGCAGGTGGTGTTCCTGATGTCTAGTGTCTCTGCAGAGAACCAGGGTCTGTCCTGAACCTTCTTTTCAGGCAGGTGGTGTTCCTGATGTCTAGTGTCTCTGCAGAGAACCAGGGTCTGTCCTGAACCTTCTTATCAGGCAGGTGGTGTTACTGATGTCTAGTGTCTCTGCAGAGAACCAGGGTCTGTCCTGAACCTTCTTATCAGGCAGGTGGTGTTACTGATGTCTAGTGTCTCTGCAGAGAACCAGGGTCTGTCCTGAACCTTCTTATCAGGCAGGAGGTGTTCCTGATGTCTAGTGTCTCTGCAGAGAACCACGGTCTGTCCTGAACCTTCTTATCAGGCAGGTGGTGTTTCTGATGTCTAGTGTCTCTGCAGAGAACCAGGGTCTGTCCTGAACTTTCTTATCAGGCAGGTGGTGTTCCTGATGTCTAGTGTCTCTGCAGAGAACCAGGGTCTGTCCTGAACCTTCTTATCAGGCAGGTGATGTTCCTGATGTCTAGTGTCTCTGCAGAGAACCAGGGTCTGTCCTGAACCTTCTTATCAGGCAGGTGGTGTTCCTGATGTCTAGTGTCTCTGCAGAGAACCAGGGTCTGTCCTGAACCTTCTTATCAGGCAGGTGGTGTTCCTGATGTCTAGTGTCTCTGCAAAGAACCAGGGTCTGTCCTGAACCTTCTTATCAGGCAGGTGGTGTTCCTGATGTCCAGTGTCTTTGCAGAGAACCCACGGTCTGTCCTGAACCTTCTTATCAGGCAGGTGGTGTTTCTGATGTCTAGTGTATCTGCAGAGAACCAGGGTCTGTCCTGAACCTTCTTATCAGGCAGGTGGTGTGTCTGATGTCTCACATCAATCTCTGCAGAGCACCCACGGTCTGTCCTGAACCTTCTTATCAGGCAGGTGGTGTTCCTGATGTCTAGTGTCTCTGCAGAGAACCAGGGTCTGTCCTGAACCTTCTTTTCAGGCAGGTGGTGTTCCTGATGTCTAGTGTCTCTGCAGAGAACCAGGGTCTGTCCTGAACCTTCTTATCAGGCAGGTGGTGTTCCTGATGTCTAGTGTCTCTGCAGAGAACCTGGGTCTGTCCTGAACCTTCTTATCAGGCAGGTGGTGTTTCTGATGTCTAGTGTCTCTGCAGAGAACCAGGGTCTGTCCTGAACCTTCTTATCAGGCAGGTGGTGTTTCTGATGTCTAGTGTCTCTGCAGAGAACCAGGGTCTGTCCTGAACCTTCTTATCAGGCAGGTGGTGTTCCTGATGTCTAGTGTCTCTGCAGAGAACCAGGGTCTGTCCTGAACCTTCTTATCAGGCAGGTGGTGTTCCTGATGTCTAGTGTCTCTGCAGAGAACCAGGGTCTGTCCTGAACCTTCTTATCAGGCAGGTGGTGTTCCTGATGTCTAGTGTCTCTGCAGAGAACCAGGGTCTGTCCTGAACCTTCTTATCAGGCAGGTGGTGTTCCTGATGTCTAGTGTCTCTGCAGAGAACCAGGGTCTGTCCTGAACCTTCTTATCAGGCAGGTGGTGTTCCTGATGTCTAGTGTCTTTGCAGAGAACCCACGGTCTGTCCTGAACCTTCTTATCAGGCAGGTGGTGTTTCTGATGTCTAGTGTCTCTGCAGAGAACCAGGGTCTGTCCTGAACCTTCTTATCAGGCAGGTGGTGTGTCTGATGTCTCACATCAATCTCTGCAGAGAACCCACGGTCTGTCCTGAACCTTCTTATCAGGCAGGTGGTGTTCCTGATGTCTAGTGTCTCTGCAGAGAACCAGGGTCTGTCCTGAACCTTCTTATCAGGCAGGAGGTGTTCCTGATGTCTAGTGTCTCTGCAGAGAACCACGGTCTGTCCTGAACCTTCTTATCAGGCAGGTGGTGTTTCTGATGTCTAGTGTCTCTGCAGAGAACCAGGGTCTGTCCTGAACCTTCTTATCAGGCAGGTGGTGTTTCTGATGTCTAGTGTCTCTGCAGAGAACCAGGGTCTGTCCTGAACCTTCTTATCAGGCAGGTGGTGTTTCTGATGTCTAGTGTCTCTGCAGAGAACCAGGGTCTGTCCTGAACCTTCTTATCAGGCAGGAGGTGTTTCTGATGTCTAGTGTCTCTGCAGAGAACCAGGGTCTGTCCTGAACCTTCTTATCAGGCAGGTGATGTTTCTGATGTCTAGTGTCTCTGCAGAGAACCAGGGTCTGTCCATAACCTTCTTATCAGGCAGGTGGTGTTCCTGATGTCTAGTGTCTCTGCAGAGAACCAGGGTCTGTCCTGAACCTTCTTATCAGGCAGGTGGTGTTCCTGATGTCTAGTGTCTCTGCAGAGAACCAGGGTCTGTCCTGAACCTTCTTATCAGGCAGGTGGTGTTCCTGATGTCTAGTGTCTCTGCAGAGAACCAGGGTCTGTCCTGAACCTTCTTATCAGGCAGGTGGTGTTCCTGATGTCTAGTGTCTCTGCAGAGAACCAGGGTCTGTCCTGAACCTTCTTATCAGGCAGGTGGTGTTCCTGATGTCTAGTGTATTTGCAGAGAACCCACGGTCTGTCCTGAACCTTCTTATCAGGCAGGAGGTGTTCCTGATGTCTAGTGTCTCTGCAGAGAACCACGGTCTGTCCTGAACCTTCTTATCAGGCAGGTGGTGTTTCTGATGTCTAGTGTCTCTGCAGAGAACCAGGGTCTGTCCTGAACCTTCTTATCAGGCAGGTGGTGTGTCTGATGTCTCACATCAATCTCTGCAGAGAACCCACGGTCTGTCCTGAACCTTCTTATCAGGCAGGTGGTGTTCCTGATGTCTAGTGTCTCTGCAGAGAACCAGGGTCTGTCCTGAACCTTCTTATCAGGCAGGTGGTGTTCCTGATGTCTAGTGTCTCTGCAGAGAACCAGGGTCTGTCCTGAACCTTCTTATCAGGCAGGTGGTGTTCCTGATGTCTAGTGTCTCTGCAGAGAACCAGGGTCTGTCCTGAACCTTCTTATCAGGCAGGTGGTGTTCCTGATGTCCAGTGTCTTTGCAGAGAACCCACGGTCTGTCCTGAACCTTCTTATCAGGCAGGTGGTGTTTCTGATGTCTAGTGTCTCTGCAGACAACCAGGGTCTGTCCTGAACCTTCTTATCAGGCAGGTGGTGTGTCTGATGTCTCACATCAATCTCTGCAGAGCACCCACGGTCTGTCCTGAACCTTCTTATCAGGCAGGTGGTGTTCCTGATGTCTAGTGTCTCTGCAGAGAACCAGGGTCTGTCCTGAACCTTCTTATCAGGCAGGTGGTGTTCCTGATGTCTAGTGTCTTTGCAGAGAACCCACGGTCTGTCCTGAACCTTCTTATCAGGCAGGTGGTGTTTCTGATGTCTAGTGTCTCTGCAGAGAACCAGGGTCTGTCCTGAACCTTCTTATCAGGCAGGTGGTGTGTCTGATGTCTCACATCAATCTCTGCAGAGAACCCACGGTCTGTCCTGAACCTTCTTATCAGGCAGGTGGTGTTCCTGATGTCTAGTGTCTCTGCAGAGAACCAGGGTCTGTCCTGAACCTTCTTATCAGGCAGGAGGTGTTCCTGATGTCTAGTGTCTCTGCAGAGAACCACGGTCTGTCCTGAACCTTCTTATCAGGCAGGTGGTGTTTCTGATGTCTAGTGTCTCTGCAGAGAACCAGGGTCTGTCCTGAACCTTCTTATCAGGCAGGTGGTGTTTCTGATGTCTAGTGTCTCTGCAGAGAACCAGGGTCTGTCCTGAACCTTCTTATCAGGCAGGTGGTGTTTCTGATGTCGAGTGTCTCTGCAGAGAACCAGGGTCTGTCCTGAACCTTCTTATCAGGCAGGAGGTGTTTCTGATGTCTAGTGTCTCTGCAGAGAACCAGGGTCTGTCCTGAACCTTCTTATCAGGCAGGTGATGTTTCTGATGTCTAGTGTCTCTGCAGAGAACCAGGGTCTGTCCATAACCTTCTTATCAGGCAGGTGGTGTTCCTGATGTCTAGTGTCTCTGCAGAGAACCAGGGTCTGTCCTGAACCTTCTTATCAGGCAGGTGGTGTTCCTGATGTCTAGTGTCTCTGCAGAGAACCAGGGTCTGTCCTGAACCTTCTTATCAGGCAGGTGGTGTTCCTGATGTCTAGTGTCTCTGCAGAGAACCAGGGTCTGTCCTGAACCTTCTTATCAGGCAGGTGGTGTTCCTGATGTCTAGTGTCTCTGCAGAGAACCAGGGTCTGTCCTGAACCTTCTTATCAGGCAGGTGGTGTTCCTGATGTCTAGTGTATTTGCAGAGAACCCACGGTCTGTCCTGAACCTTCTTATCAGGCAGGAGGTGTTCCTGATGTCTAGTGTCTCTGCAGAGAACCACGGTCTGTCCTGAACCTTCTTATCAGGCAGGTGGTGTTTCTGATGTCTAGTGTCTCTGCAGAGAACCAGGGTCTGTCCTGAACCTTCTTATCAGGCAGGTGGTGTGTCTGATGTCTCACATCAATCTCTGCAGAGAACCCACGGTCTGTCCTGAACCTTCTTATCAGGCAGGTGGTGTTCCTGATGTCTAGTGTCTCTGCAGAGAACCAGGGTCTGTCCTGAACCTTCTTATCAGGCAGGTGGTGTTCCTGATGTCTAGTGTCTCTGCAGAGAACCAGGGTCTGTCCTGAACCTTCTTATCAGGCAGGTGGTGTTCCTGATGTCTAGTGTCTCTGCAGAGAACCAGGGTCTGTCCTGAACCTTCTTATCAGGCAGGTGGTGTTCCTGATGTCCAGTGTCTTTGCAGAGAACCCACGGTCTGTCCTGAACCTTCTTATCAGGCAGGTGGTGTTTCTGATGTCTAGTGTCTCTGCAGACAACCAGGGTCTGTCCTGAACCTTCTTATCAGGCAGGTGGTGTGTCTGATGTCTCACATCAATCTCTGCAGAGCACCCACGGTCTGTCCTGAACCTTCTTATCAGGCAGGTGGTGTTCCTGATGTCTAGTGTCTCTGCAGAGAACCAGGGTCTGTCCTGAACCTTCTTTTCAGGCAGGTGGTGTTCCTGATGTCTAGTGTCTCTGCAGAGAACCAGGGTCTGTCCTGAACCTTCTTATCAGGCAGGTGGTGTTCCTGATGTCTAGTGTCTCTGCAGAGAACCTGGGTCTGTCCTGAACCTTCTTATCAGGCAGGTGGTGTTTCTGATGTCTAGTGTCTCTGCAGAGAACCAGGGTCTGTCCTGAACCTTCTTATCAGGCAGGTGGTGTTTCTGATGTCTAGTGTCTCTGCAGAGAACCAGGGTCTGTCCTGAACCTTCTTATCAGGCAGGTGGTGTTCCTGATGTCTAGTGTCTCTGCAGAGAACCAGGGTCTGTCCTGAACCTTCTTATCAGGCAGGTGGTGTTCCTGATGTCTATTGTCTCTGCAGAGAACCAGGGTCTGTCCTGAACCTTCTTATCAGGCAGGTGGTGTTCCTGATGTCTAGTGTCTCTGCAGAGAACCAGGGTCTGTCCTGAACCTTCTTATCAGGCAGGTGGTGTTCCTGATGTCTAGTGTCTTTGCAGAGAACCCACGGTCTGTCCTGAACCTTCTTATCAGGCAGGTGGTGTTTCTGATGTCTAGTGTCTGCAGAGAACCAGGGTCTGTCCTGAACCTTCTTATCAGGCAGGTGGTGTGTCTGATGTCTCACATCAATCTCTGCAGAGAACCCACGGTCTGTCCTGAACCTTCTTATCAGGCAGGTGGTGTTCCTGATGTCTAGTGTCTCTGCAGAGAACCAGGGTCTGTCCTGAACCTTCTTATCAGGCAGGAGGTGTTCCTGATGTCTAGTGTCTCTGCAGAGAACCACGGTCTGTCCTGAACCTTCTTATCAGGCAGGTGGTGTTTCTGATGTCTAGTGTCTCTGCAGAGAACCAGGGTCTGTCCTGAACCTTCTTATCAGGCAGGTGGTGTTTCTGATGTCTAGTGTCTCTGCAGAGAACCAGGGTCTGTCCTGAACCTTCTTATCAGGCAGGTGGTGTTTCTGATGTCTAGTGTCTCTGCAGAGAACCAGGGTCTGTCCTGAACCTTCTTATCAGGCAGGAGGTGTTTCTGATGTCTAGTGTCTCTGCAGAGAACCAGGGTCTGTCCTGAACCTTCTTATCAGGCAGGTGATGTTTCTGATGTCTAGTGTCTCTGCAGAGAACCAGGGTCTGTCCTGAACCTTCTTATCAGGCAGGTGGTGTTCCTGATGTCTAGTGTCTCTGCAGAGAACCAGGGTCTGTCCTGAACCTTCTTATCAGGCAGGTGGTGTTCCTGATGTCTAGTGTCTCTGCAGAGAACCAGGGTCTGTCCTGAACCTTCTTATCAGGCAGGTGGTGTTCCTGATGTCTAGTGTCTCTGCAGAGAACCAGGGTCTGTCCTGAACCTTCTTATCAGGCAGGTGGTGTTCCTGATGTCTAGTGTCTCTGCAGAGAACCAGGGTCTGTCCTGAACCTTCTTATCAGGCAGGTGGTGTTCCTGATGTCTAGTGTCTTTGCAGAGAACCCACGGTCTGTCCTGAACCTTCTTATCAGGCAGGTGGTGTTTCTGATGTCTAGTGTCTCTGCAGAGAACCAGGGTCTGTCCTGAACCTTCTTATCAGGCAGGTGGTGTGTCTGATGTCTCACATCAATCTCTGCAGAGAACCCACGGTCTGTCCTGAACCTTCTTATCAGGCAGGTGGTGTTCCTGATGTCTAGTGTCTCTGCAGAGAACCAGGGTCTGTCCTGAACCTTCTTTTCAGGCAGGTGGTGTTTCTGATGTCTAGTGTCTCTGCAGAGAACCAGGGTCTGTCCTGAACCTTCTTATCAGGCAGGTGGTGTTCCTGATGTCTAGTGTCTCTGCAGAGAACCAGGGTCTGTCCTGAACCTTCTTATCAGGCAGGTGGTGTTCCTGATGTCTAGTGTCTCTGCAGAGAACCAGGGTCTGTCCTGAACCTTCTTATCAGGCAGGTGGTGTTCCTGATGTCTAGTGTCTTTGCAGAGAACCCACGGTCTGTCCTGAACCTTCTTATCAGGCAGGTGGTGTTTCTGATGTCTAGTGTCTCTGCAGAGAACCAGGGTCTGTCCTGAACCTTCTTATCAGGCAGGTGGTGTGTCTGATGTCTCACATCAATCTCTGCAGAGAACCCACGGTCTGTCCTGAACCTTCTTATCAGGCAGGTGGTGTTCCTGATGTCTAGTGTCTCTGCAGAGAACCAGGGTCTGTCCTGAACCTTCTTTTCAGGCAGGTGGTGTTCCTGATGTCTAGTGTCTCTGCAGAGAACCAGGGTCTGTCCTGAACCTTCTTATCAGGCAGGTGGTGTTCCTGATGTCTAGTGTCTCTGCAGAGAACCAGGGTCTGTCCTGAACCTTCTTATCAGGCAGGTGGTGTTCCTGATGTCTCACATCAATCTCTGCAGAGAACCAGGGTCTGTCCTGAACCTTCTTATCAGGCAGGTGGTGTTTCTGATGTCTAGTGTCTCTGCAGAGAACCAGGGTCTGTCCTGAACCTTCTTATCAGGCAGGAGGTGTTTCTGATGTCTAGTGTCTCTGCAGAGAACCAGGGTCTGTCCTGAACCTTCTTATCAGGCAGGTGGTGTTTCTGATGTCTCACATCAATCTCTGCAGAGAACCAGGGTCTGTCCTGTACCTTCTTATCAGGCAGGAGGTGTTCTCTTCATACCACAAACAACGTCTAAGTCTGATGAGGGACTGGACAACGATGGTCAACAGGATAAGAGGCTGAGGTGACAGTCCGAGGATGCATCAGTAGATTTAATTATCACCACTTGAATTCAAAGGGAACGGCTTTGCCCGTCGCATTAGTTTGACTTTTAACAGGTTAAAAACCGTAAGACTTTTATTAACCGTAAGTTATTTTCATATCTCCTGGTTGGTTCATTTATTGGTTTATCAACTTTGTTCAGGGTTAGGGTTAGGGTTAGGGTTAGGGTTAGGTTAGGGTTAGGGTTTTTTCCTGTAGAAAGTTGAATCACTAAATTTGGAGTTTGAAAGTATTGCCCTGGTGGTGGTCTGTTTAAGTTGCATCTGATGGTTTATTATTTGGACTTTTAGTTCAGTTCTTTTGATATTAATTGTTATGAGACCCACAGGATCTCTTTCTGAAACTTTTACTCCTAGTAAGTAAGTAAGTAAGTAAGTAAGTAAAATGTATTTATAAAGCGCTTTTCACAGATAAAAATCACAAAGTGCTGTACAGGAGAAAAGGTAAAAACAACAATATAAAATGTATATACATGTGTAAAATTTAAGTGACACTAGTGAAAAAATACCCATCAACCAAAAGCTCTTCTAAATAAACATGTTTTCAAATCCTTTTTAAACGAGACGACAGAGTCTGCCAGGTAGACGGTATTAACTAGAACCTGTTCTGTTAGTTCTTTTAACTAAACCTGCTGGTTGGAAGTGATAACTTTAATTTAATTTAATTTAGTTTAGTTTAATCAATTTATATTAACCATGTTTCTTTTCATTTATTTTACTTGTTTAGATTAAATCTACATCAGTTAAAAACACTATTCTAGAATAATGGCTGGTAGTGTATTTGATCTAGTTTGGTTTCTTTCGCTGTGTTGAGGCGGTTCCCACAGGAACCACACTAAGGCAAAAAGCATTATTACGATTGCTACGACGGTTAGGGTCCGGAGGACCACACAACCGTTTGACTTTGTCATTACTGCTCAGTTCGGCTTCCGCTAAGTCACTTCACGGCTTGGAATGGTTCTTCTGCTGACTTTCAGGTCTACCCAGGCTCTAAACGTCTGAATCCACCCTATTATCAGTCTTTTGCTCGCTAGGTGGGGTCGGAGACTCAGCAGTGATGACTTTTTTACAATGTGATAAATGTATCTAAGTTTGCCTTTCTGCTATTTTGAATATGTTTCCACTAAACCAGCTCTTTATGGACAAAAAGCACAATGATTTTTTATTTTATTTTATTTTGTTCCTAAATTTTCTGATACCTTCTATGTGAATTTGTTTACCGAATGGCTTCCATTATCGCTGTAAATTGTTTTTGCTATTCCATATGTTGGGATTATTATTTTTGCAAAGTGCTTTTGCTAATGTTACAGTATCTGGATGTTTTTGTTGGTATTATCTCTACCCAATTAGAGAATGTGTCTATTATTGCTATTCTGGTTTTGGAAATTTACCTCCTTTTTTGTCTTCTGTTTTATACAGATTATACATACTGCTCAAAAATTATTATTTTTTTATTATTATTTTTTATTTATTAGTGTACCATCCCTCCTGTTGAGGCATGGCGAAGCCCATGGCTCATTATTGCTGCTTATTTATATAGTGATTTATAAGATAACCATCTAGCTCCTGTTTTATCTGCAAATACATTGCTTTTTGACGTTTGACCCCATCTGTATTCTTTTTATATGATCTATATATATTGTTAAATCTGATTTTGTTGAACACACCTTTTAAATCTGGTCAAGGATGTACGTTTTTGGTAGACAGTCAAACTGTCATGTCTCACATAAGATAGTTTGTTTTGACGTAATATCACAGACACTGTGTGCAGTACTTTCAACGTTAGTGGGTGAAACAGCACCAAATGAAGCCTGCAGTGCTCCACCGAGGCTCCTCCCACCTCTTGCACACACAGACAGCGCATGTGATTTGGGGTAAATGTTTTCAAGTGATTAGAAATCTGATATGATGTGTGTCTTCCCCCCTGTTGAGACATGAGATCTTCCATGTCCCGTTATAGCAGCACATCATAAACTAGCCAGATTATGCCTGTTAATCATTATTTTGTTTATGCAAAGGTAACAATCTATTATCTTAAAAAAAATTTAGAATAATTTTATTAGTTTCTTATTTTTTAATTTCTTGTTTGAGGTTTTGTTTTCTTGTAAGCTGACTCTTTCCAAACTTCATCTAAATGTTTAGTCTAGTTTTAGTCCCCACGTTTGTTTAGTTTAGTTTCACTAATCTATTGTTGATTTTATAAACCATTTAATTCCTGGACCTCTGTAAAAGGTCTTAAATTTCATTGCACACATCAAATTCTAATTTTGATCCTCAAACTCTCAAGTTTAAACTCATATCTATTTGTCCCTACTGGAATGTTCAATACTGTGTATTTGAATCCCTTCATTCTCCCACTGTGTGTGTGTGTGTTCTCATGGTACGACCTTGGCACGCTGAAGTGTATTTTACGTCGCGACACGGCATGTCGTCATTACGTTGGAAGTTTCCGTGTTTGTAGTCCAATCTAGCGCCTCCACAGCCTCTCACTCCTCCACCAGCAACGTCTGGTAGAAGCAGAATGGGATCGGAGCTGTGGATCAGAGCAGTGTTCCCCCTTTTCTTTTCTTTTCTTTTCTTTTCTTTTCTTTTCTTTTTTTTCCTTTCTCTATTGACCAATGGTATGAATCACTCACGTGCCCTCTTCAAGCTGCATGGTTGTTTTCATTCAAATTCCTCGGTCTCCATAACAGCTGTTTGATAAGGAGGATCTCTGCTTCATGCATATACACCCAAAGTATTTGTTCAAGGATTCCTTTATTGATTCATTTATTTCATCCATTTATTTTAGTCAGTTAATTTAGCAATTTTATTTATAGATTTTTTAAGTTTAAATACCAAATAACTTGATAAGTTTATTTCCTCACTAAACACACTAAAAGTAGTCCCGACACATTACTTAGAGCAGCTTTGTTTTTTTGTTTTTTTTGTGTTTTCTCGTCTAAGGCCGTTCAGTGTGGAGACGTGTCTCCTGCACACACACACAAACACACACAAAAACACAAACACACACATACACACACACACAAAAACACACACACTTGTACTTTAAGTTGTATAACTAATTTTACACACTCTTCTGATTGCAGTTTTTCGTTTAAATCCATATTTCTTTTGCTTTACTGTTTTCCCACAATTTCACCTGATGAGTCAGCAATAAGAGGTTATTTTTACTCCCCAGATAGAGCTCAGTTGACTCCATGAGGTTTTACTGATCATCTGGGTTTCGAAAATAATTTCTCTTCATACACACTTTGGTCAGTCACAGTCACTCGAGTACTTTTTGTTTTTATTTATATAGCGCTTACCATTTTTGTGTGCTGTTATAACCTTCTTTTTGCATCTTTTTAGGATCCTTTTTTGTTTTTTCTTTAATCGCATCTTGTAAAGCTGTTATTTTTGTGTGTTTAGGCTCCCGTCGAAGCCATGTTTTGTAATCCAGTTATACAAATGTTTTACATTTTCTTCGCTGCAGCGTTCTACATATTTACAATCTTTACAAGTTAATTTATCGCGCGGTTTAGGTTTTTTGGTGTTCCCTTGTCCCATTTTGTTTTTAAATTTGGACGGCCCGTACTACTTGGGGTAGTCTATGGTACCGTTGGTCAACCTTTCAACAGGGTAGTGGTTAATCTTTACTCATCGCGGTAATTCTCACTTCAACCCTTTCAGGTGGAGAATTCTTGCCTGTGCATCCACGTCAGCCCACTACTTACTTTCCTGCTGTTTTAAATGGTGGCTGTAACCTAGTGGTTCACAGTCCACCCACTCATTCAACATGCACACTTTTAGTTTCTTTCTCACGGAATTTTCGGTGACGCTGTAACCGTGGACTCCGCCGTCCGTTTAACATGAACTATTCTCAGGCGTCCACTACCTCAGCGCCTTTTTATTTACGGAATTTTCGGTAGACGCTCAACCGTGGACTCCGCCATCCGTTTAACATGAACTATTCTCAGGCGTTCATTGCCTCAGCATCTTTTTATTTACCTGTCAGAGTCTAGAATTCACAGGGTTTTACTGTCCTGCAACCCTCAGTCGCACAGTTTTCTTTTTAACCCAAAACAATGCTCACCCTTCGGAGTCTTTTTCGTCTCGCCGTTGGATGCCGTCAACCTGTGGGTCCCAGCACACCAAGTAGCGTCAGCTTTCCGAAAAAGGTGCCTGGTCTCACCTAGTGAGCCCCGCCACGGCCGTGGGCTTGCTGGCGACGACCGCGTGTGCTGGAACCACCAGGCGTTGTTGGCATCCGGCTCGAAGGACCAAGTTAAATGTCAGGTTTAGGCTACAGACATTTATTAAATCTGCAAGAAAGAAGAAGACAACAAGAATGAACATTGGTTTTACTCGCGAGGAGAATGAACAGGAGGCGCCCAAGTTACACCTCCGACCCACTCTGAGCTCCCTGCCATTCTCCTGCGCTTTTATTTAGATTAACAAATGGGAGGGTTTACACAGGAAAAAGAAACACATTGCTATGCTAGACATTTGTAGAGAATGGCAGTCTCCCCTGGAGGCGTAGGATGCTACCGAGACGTTAGCTGAGGCAAGGTTGCAGTGTTCTTGCTTATCAGCCTCCGTCACAGTGCCCCTGCCAAGGCAGAACACATGTTTATACAAAGTTAAAACAACAGCGTCTGAGTTACGCTGCAAAATAAAGACAGAAGGAATAAGATTGAGATTAAGCATGAATATGGAAACTATATATATAAAAACACTGACAGTATTTCAAGTCTGCAACATCCAATACATTACAGTGTTGTGGATCTGATGCAGCATTTGTTTATGAAGGCTACTCTCACCTTACTTTTCTCCACCCGTGTCCATACTTCCAGTGTACTACAGCGCATGATGAAGTTGCAAGAAGAAAAGACAGAAAAGAAAGCACAAATTACAAATTGTAGAATGAAACTGCAGTTACCACCACAGTATTGAGAGTTTTGGCTCCAGATCAGTTTGAAAAGAAAGGATGAAACAGTGTAGCATTCCTCCAGCAGTGGTTCCACAGCATCATGAAGCAGAGGTTCTCAACACGTGGTTCTCTTCTCAGGATGGGCTAGCCTCGTCTCCTGTCCAGTGTGTGAGCGGTCCCACACCCACCTCCTGGACACATCCTCCATCCAAGTTCAGCTTTCAATGGTTCACACAAAAAGTGGAACGAGAGGGGGGGGGGACCTGACCTGCATAACAGCTCATGAAGAAAATAAGTCACTCAATTCACTACATTCATTAAGTAAAACTTGGCATTCCCCACGAGATTTGTTTACTGTTCATCCAGGCCGTCATGGCGTCGTCACCTGGCTGCTGCTATAACAGAGGCTGAACACTGCTGCAGCAGTAACATCACTCTCACTCTACACATCATCAAACTAAACTCATTCCTCCGCACAACAAAACACACATCGACAGCACTTTCATAAAAAGGTGAAAATAAAAGGCGCAGTGATTTGAAGTGTTTTAATTCTAATTAGCATTAATAGTATTTAACCTTTCTCTACCACAACGTGGCCATGACAGCAACGTGACTGCGGTCAAGCCAGCCCACAGTTTCAAAAACGAAATCAAGTGAGCTGGCCGTGGTGCTGAAAATGTTAAGTCAATCTTATGTTTTAACAGTATGATGTTGCTCTTCATAATAAAATCTATTTAGAAATCAGAATATAACCAAGCACTCTTACATCAAGTAGGATTAAATCAATAACTCACTGAAAGTACTGACTCAAAATTAAATGCAATTGGAAATTGGAATAGAACACCTGAATTTGAGGTGGAATAACTCCAAATTCAGTCATTCCACCTCACACTGATAGTACACCATCCCAGGATGCCACTCAGTCACTATGAAGGAATTCTGATGTATCGTTTCAAAATAAAACAACTTTGAAAATTGTTTTATTTTCATCGGATTTCAATGTGGAATATCTCCAAAGTTCCTAGTTGTCGTGGGGTCATTCCACCTCACATTGATAGGAGACCTTCCCAGGATGCCACTCAGTTAGTCTGAAGGAATTGTGATGTATTGTTTCAAAATAAAATGCAACTGAAAATTGGAATGTGGCATCTTTTCACCTGTTTTTGAAGTGGAATAACTCTGAAATTCCTAGTTGTCCTGGGGTCATTCCACCTCACAGTGATAGTAGACCAAGAAACATTCATTCTAATGAAAAGGTTTGACCTGATGGTGGCACTTGAGGACAGGTGAAGTTACTCATTTTCAAGGGTTATTTATGTATTCCTCTTGTATTCCTCAAGAGGAACAATGCGGTTTTTGTCCTGGTCGTGGAACACTGGATCAGCTCTATACCCTCCACCAGGTTCTCCTGATGGTGGAACCCTGGACCAGCTCTATACCCTCCACCAGGTTCTCCTGATGGTGGAACACTGGACCAGCTCTATACCCTCCACCAGGTTCTCCTGGTCGTGGAACACTGGACCAGCTCTATACCCTCCACCAGGTTCTCCTGATGGTGGAACACTGGACCAGCTCTATACCCTCCACCAGGTTCTCCTGATGGTGGAACACTGGACCAGCTCTATACCCTCCACCAGGTGCTTGAGGGTTCGTGGGAGTTCGCCCAACCAGTCCACATGTGTTTTGTGGATCTGGAGAAGGCGTTCGACCGCGTCCCCCGAGATGTCCTGTGGGGGGTGCTCCGGGAGTATGGAGTCCAGGGTCCCTTGTTAAGGGCTGTTCAGTCCTTGTATTCCCGGAGTAGGAGTTTGGTTCACATTGCCGGCAGTAAGTCGGACCTGTTCCCAGTGCACGTTGGCCTCCGGCAGGGGTGTCCTTTATCACCGGTTCTGTTCATTACTTATATGGACAGAATTTCTAGGCACAGAGGGGGCCGGGGGGGGGGGGGGGGGGGTCCAGCTTGGGGACCACAGGATCTCATCTCTGCTATTTGCGGATGATGTGGTTCTGTTGGCCCTTTCCTCAGAACCCTTTCCTCTCTCCTAGGTGGGCGTGTCCTGCATGCTGTGAGGTGGAGGAGTGCAGTGCTGATTACCTGAGGTCTCTCACCTGCAGCAGGGTGAGGCTTCTCTCAACAATACACCTCTCTCTCTATAAAGCTGGCATCAGATGAATGAATGAATGAATGGTTTATTTCGGTTACAGTTTCAGTATAAGTGCAGTTGATGAAATTATTGTTCATTGTAACCATTAATTATTTTTCTTTTTACTGTTTTTTTTGAAGCAGAACAGTGATTTGCACAGTTTTAAGTTGTCACTGAGACATTCCATAAACCTACTCCCAGAATAGAAACACATCTGTATTTAACGTTGGTTCTCACACCACCTTTTTCAAATATAGTTGTTTTCTCTTAATTTAAAACAATTTTGAATAGCTGTGGGAAGACTTTTATTCTTTATTCAAAATGGTATTTCTAATGTTTTTAAATATACTATATCTTTAAATTTTAATGTGCAAGAGGCTATACATAGTTTATTTGTATTTTCTCTATAGGAAGCTTTATTTATTATTCTAATAATAATTTTCTGGAGTTTAATGATAGGGTCTATATATGTTCTATATGTGTTTCCCCAAACCTCAACACAGTATGTCATATATGGCATAATAAGTGAGAAATACAATATTCACAAACATTTCTTATTCAGAAAGTCCCTTGTTTTATAAATAATACCAATAGTTTTAGATAATTTATTTTTCATATATTCTATGTGTGGCTTCCAACTAAGTTTATCATCTAGCATGACCCCCAGGAATTTGGTCTCATGTACTTTTTCAATTCGTACTCCATTTAGGATTAATTGAATGTTGCAGTTTGTCCAAGTCCCACCAAACACCATAAATTTAGTTTTATTTTCATTTAATGATTATTTATTAATATCAAACCATTCTTTTAATGAGATCATCTCTATTTCTACTGTTGTCAACAGTTCTTTAATATCTGGTCTTGAGCAATATAAAGTTGTATCATCCGCAAATATTATGCATTTCAATTTATTAATTACTGTATAGATATCCTTTAAATAAAGTATAAATAACTTAGGTCCCAATACGGAACCTTGTGGAATGCCACACGTCACTTTTTTATAATGTGACATTGTATTGTTAATTTTTACATATTGATATCTTTTTTCTAAATAGCTTCTTATCCAATTTAGTGCAACACCTCTTATGCCATAATGATCCAGTTTCTGCAGAAGTAAGGAATGGTTAATTGTTTCAAATGTTTTGCTTAGATCAGGGGTGTCAAACGTACGGCCCACGGGCCGGATCCGGCCCGCAACAGGTTTGATCCGGCCCGCGAGATGTTTATGTGAAGTATAAAAATGAGCTGCAATTTTTCAATAAACTGCTGTTCTAATTGCGTCCATTGGGTGGCGCACTAGCAATTGTGTTAAGGAAACACCCCCGGTTTATTCCGGGGCAGAGCAAGCAAGCAAGGTATACAAAGCGCAGCCAATCAGGATGAGCTACTTTGTGTTTTGCCCGCCCTAATTATTACGGCTTCTACTTTTAGCATTATATGCTTTGTCACCCTCCTTGCCCCAATAAGTCACCGTCAAAAAAGAGAAAAGTGGACGCAGAGTGCAGAGTTCCAAGAAAAATGGTCATCCTGCTATTTTTTTCCCAGAAGTGAAGGGAAAGCAGTATGTTTGGTGTGTTCACATGTTGCAGTGCTGAAAGAATACAACCTTCGTCGCCACTACGTGAGTCTTCATGCCGATAAATATGACACATTCCCAGGACAGCGGAGAAACGAGATGGTGGATGAACTGTTGTCCGGTCTGAAGAAACAGAAGTCTGTTTTTACTCACAGTCGAGACGTCAGTGACGCTGCGGTGGAAGCTAGCTACATCATTGCTAACGAAATCGCAGTTGCTTCAAAACCATTTAGTGAGGGTGAATTCATTAAAACGTGCATGGTGAAGGCAGCGGAGGTCTTGAGCCCTGAAAAGCGACAGACTTTTGCAAATATCAGCCTGACAAGAAACACCATTGCAGACAGGATTTCCCATCTTTCCGTGGATTTGGACAGCCGGTTAAAGAACAAAGTAAACGCCTTTATTGCCTTTTCAGTTGCAATCGATGAAAGCACGAACATTACAGATGTTGCGCAACTGGCCATTTTCATCCGCGGAGTAGACGATACATTGATCGTCACCGAAGAGTTGTGGAGGTGGTACCAATGTCAGATACAACGACAGCCGCTGATATTTTCGGCACCCTGGACCGGGTCGGAGTGGACTCTTGCCAGGTTCCCCCAACCAAAGCTGTGGTCCATGTTTGGAACCATGTATCTTTGTGAGCAGGTTTGCTCTGTAATGAGCATTAATAAAACAAAGTTGTGCTCAAGGCTCACACACAGACACTTGAATCACATCCTGAGTTGGCTGTCACTCAGAATGTGACGCCTGATATTGATGCGTTGGTAAATGTTTAAAGATGCAGGTATCGGGAGTCAAATAATCAATGCAACCCCACTCAAAGTGCTGCATGAGACACCTTCATATAGTGCTGGGATCTATGACACAGTTCTGTGAATCACTGTGTTTGTGTGTTCTTTGTCGTCAGAATTTTCAAAAAACTTGAAGGGATTTATGATCAATAGTATTGTTGTTTGCACTATTTTGGATACACTGTCTTCGGGCTCCAGCTTTGTGTTTATATGTATTTCTGTTGATGTGCTATTGTTTTTAATTTAATTTGTTTTGTTTTATTTGTATATTTAACCTATTCTTGATTTGTGCCTGGTTCTTGCACTTGTTGGATGCAACAGGATTTTATTATTTTTATCTACATTGCTGCCTGAGAAATGACACCCTGATGTAGTTCTGTGGTCTGTGATCCTGTTCTGGTTCTGTGAACCACTGAGGCATTGTGTGATCTTTGTCCTCAGAATTTTGTTAACAGTGTTTTATGATTTATAGTGATGATGTGTTTGTACTATTTTGGACAGTATTAAAACAAAGAAAGCCATATGAACATGTTGTTTTTAAGTTATATACCATGATTTTACTGGTCCGGCCCGCTTGGGAATAGATTTTCCTCCATGTGGCCCCTGACCTCAAATGAGTTTGACACCCCTGGCTTAGATCAAGAAAAACCCCTACAGAGTATTGTTTATTGTCTCCCGCTAAAGATATATTTTCTACTAGTTCCATCACAGCCAGGGAAGTTGATCGGTTTCTCCTGAACCCATATTGATGGTCACTCAATAGCTCACATTTCTCCATGAAATCATCCAGTCTATTTACAAACAATTTTTAGAGTATTTTTGAAAACTGAGGTAGCAAGGACACAGGTCTATTATTTGTTGTATATGTTTGTCACCATTTTTATAGATTGGGACCGCCTTAGCCATTTTGATCTTGTCAGGGAAAATACCAGTGTTGGGATCTGCAGGACCACAGAAAGTTTGTTCATTTCTGGGGAGAGACAATATTCATTTGTCATGAGACGCAGTCATGACATGAATTCTGACCCAGGAATGTGATGGCCTTTCACACCTAGAGTGGGGAAGGGTCCCCCCCTTCCCCACTCTAGGTGTGAAAGGCCATGTGTGAAAGGTGTGAAAGGCCATTCTCCAGGACCTTCCTCCCCCCTTTCTGCTCACAAGACTCCTCCCCCATGCAATCAGCCAGTCACTGATTGGTTGAAGCTCTCAGGCTTTGACACCTCTGAATCCACACGTGGAACAAAGAGCCTGCGAAGCCAGGCTTCTTTCTCAAAACACCTTTGCAAAAGCAAACTCCAAGGAGGTGGGTTGCTGCAGAGCAGCTCATCCAGTGTTAGCACACAGCTAACACCAGAGGCCGGCAACCAGAAGCCTCCACTCCTCAACTCATCTGCTGACCCACCACGAGGGTCAGACCTTCCCCTGATCCAGAGACCAGCACCCAGAGTCTGCTCTCCAGGGAAACCAACCGGTTCCTCCAGGACGGGACCAGGGACCCTCACAGAGCTTCTTTGTGTTTTTCCTGAACAAGCAGGAAAACCATCACAGACCTGATCGACCAGCTCCTCAGTCTGAACAAAGGGACAACCAGGCGCTGCAAAGGACAGCTCCTGAAACATCAACTTCATCTTCTTCTCCTCAGCCTGCAGAACCAGCAACCACAGTTAGCAGGAGGTGCTAACTACAGGAGAAGACACCAGCTTCCCTCCAGCACGACAACTGAACTCTTCCAAGGAAGTGGTAACAACTGGGCATTACCTGAGATTAGTTAAACTTGATGCTATGCATAGAACTGTTTAACTTTCATGAAGATGTGTTGATTCTGTTACAGTGATCGCGTTCTGTTGATAATGATATTAGGCACCGTTATCAACCTGTAAACCACTGTTAGCTCTGCCACAGACACAGGGTCTGCATGCTAATCTGCTTTACTAACTAGTTAACTCACAATCCTACACATATCACATCAAAGACAACATCACACAGTAACTGAACACCATCTGACGACTCCTGACGTTTTACAAGACAAATCGCAGTCACATAAACTCATTCTAGAAATGGTCCCTTAGCAGAGACACACAGAAGCAGATGCTGTGGCTAGCTTCTATTGTTCTTTTGCTATCAGCACATGGCCGAGCTGTAAAGGACAGACCTCCTGTTCTCTGACAACCTCCATTTGGAATGTAGTTTCTTGTGATCCGCCATCTTGTTTTGTAGTTCCATCACACGTCACACACACACACTCCCTCCAACTCTCTCTCTCTCTCTTTCGCTCTCCACACACACACACACACACCTACACACACCCAGCTGTATATAGGTAGTTAGAATCTGTGTTTTATTTGTTTTCATTGTTAATAAATATATTTTTGGAATCATACTTGCTGTTTTATTAATGAGCACAAAGGTGAATGAAATGTCGACCTCTTCTGTGTTAAGAACTCCAAAATCCTTCAAGCTTTACTGTTAATTCTGGTAATTGTAATTAATTTAACTATTAATTCAAATTCCTGATTAACTGTTTAGTATATCTTATGAGGCTGATATAACTGAATTGGCTATCATTTCCTGTTACGACAGGTGGTGCTCCGAGGTATCTGATACAGATCAGATTACATTTCAACATTATTAATAACTATCTTTGATAATTATTAATCATTATCGATAGCCAACCAAACATAAATAGTGATCCATTTGAGGACATAATGGTCCCAACATAATGGTGCAGCCCGTGTGAGGACATAGAATAATGGTGCCCCGTGTGCGGGCTGCATAATGGCGCCCCGCCCGAGGGCATAGCAAAGTCGACTTTCATTCATATTTGTGCAATATTAATATCAGCGTACACTTTGGTACAAACCAAAAAATCTCTGATTCCGGTGTGAAATCTCCCAAAGCTTTCACATCCACCATTGTCTTCCTGCTACCGCAGTAGACATCCAGCCGTACTTACAAAAGTACGATGTGGTGAAAATTATTTTATTCACAACTGAATCAAAATTGAGAGACCGTGTGTGAGTAAATAAGTCCTTTGAGTTTCACTGGAGTTGCTGCTCCAGCTGACGTTTCCAAGTCACTGCCCTGCAGTGAAACATTAGCATTCGAATGACACCCATTCAAGGCAACTAGAAGCAAAGTTGGTGATTCTATTGTCCTTAAACTTATCACACCAGTGCCACCGGCCGTGTGATACTTCAAGAGTGAGTGAGAATCAGCTGATACTGCCAACGCATATCAGCATAAGAGCATTTAGCCACAGTGACCAAAAGCACTGTGAAGTTTTTACCTCGCTGTTATTCCCAAATTCCAGCTTGAGTTAAAGTTTAAAACTATTCCTAACTGATACTGCCATGCATTTTAGTTAGTGTATGTTTTAACCCTGGTACGCATTTGCAATCGTAAATTCCTACCTGATCTTATCTGTGTGTGTGAAGCTCTCTCTCCACAGGGAGTCCCCCTCCCACACAGAGAAGAACAATCCTTTGATCAGGCTAACCACAGGAACATTTATGGTGTCTGCTAGACAACTCCATAAACACACACTTAAGTTTTCAAACAATAACTTAATCTTAGCCTCATCATCATCATCCCTTTTGAAACAATGGAAATCAATAATTTGGACGAGTTGATCGCTTCAATTGCAAAAAGCTTGAAACCTGGTTTCACGGAACTCATTGGCAGATTGAGTCTGGTTGAATGCAATGAAGAGATAATCTCTCTAATTAGTGGTTCTGGTAATGCACAGACTGCATCCCATGGCTCATTGTTGAGATGTTTGCTTCTAATCTTTCATAGGCAAACCACCCTCGCCTGTAAAATTAAAGCAGACTTAGAAAGGGAAGTAGAACTTTTAAAAGTGCAAAATGCTTCTCTCCTCCATGAAGCTGGAACAGTGAGTAGGAAAGCATTGCACTACTTAAAAGATCTACACGCAGCAGAGTCAGAACTCTGCTCACAAAGAGAAGAACTGTTCAGGCTCAGATCAGAGAATCTAACCCGTCAGATCTTCCAGCCAATGTGACTCTGGTTTTACAGATTCATCCTCTGTGGAAGAGGAGCAGGGATCCCCACAGACGGTGAAATCTGTCCCAACCGAGTCAATGTCTTTGGGACTCCAGTCATTTGCAACCTGTCTGTCAACAGACAGAGACAACAATGACTTGACTTCCCAGTTTTCGGACTCAGATTTTGAGGAGACAGTAAGATTATCTTCCAGATTCTCTGATCAAAGTCCCTCTCATCCATCTTGTGACTCCCAGGTCAACAGGAGAAGGGGGGTCAGCTGCTTCACAGCTCCCCCCGACACACCTCCCAGACCTGAGGTATGTGACTCAAGCCATACCTTTTCAAATGCTAATTTAGTCCTGCCTTTATCAGAGAGGAAATCCAAGTTCCCTCGCTTTAAAGAGCTGACATTTTTAGCAGAAGACATGCCAATATTTGATCCAGACAACTCTGATCAACATATTGAGGATTATTTGAGAGAGTTAGACACTCATCTAGTTGATCTTCCACACGCCACCGACAGGGAAAGGATTCTCTTTTTGCAGAAAACCAGCTCACGAGCGGTCCATAAGTTTATCCAAACACAACCTCCCAGTGTGCAAGACAACTACACTCAGCTTCGCCAAGCGATGACGGAAGAATTTTCTTCTGCCGTTGACGAAACGGACTGTATAGTTGCAGCTCTCCAAATTAAACATTCACGTCTTGAAAATCCCAGGGATTTTTATCAACGTTTGAGACACACGTACTTTCAGGGTAGAAACGCACCGGGCTTGGAAGAGAACCCAAAGTTCAAATCCATGTTCTTGCGTAACCTGCACCCTTCCATACGTGTTCACGTTGCACTCACGACACTTAAAGGTATTCCATCCATGCATGAACTCAGGAAGATCACACAAGCAGTCTGGGAAACTGCTGTCACTTCCAAAATCATCGCAAAACCATCTGAACCTGCCAGTTCCAATCCTACAGTGTCAAACAGATGTTCTCCCCCACACCCCTCTCACAACAGGTCGAGGGGGGGTGTGAAAAGACAGCAGGGAACCCAGAAGCGTAACCGCTGCATCCCACAGCTGCCTAGAGATGGTCATGCTCAGAACAGAAGCTGCAGAAGACCATACTGGGAGATTCTGACTCAAAACCAAGACGTGCACAGTGACCGGTCTGACAGCGACGCCCACTCTGACAGTTCTGACAGTTCCAGGCACAGTCAGGACTTCTCAGACAGGGACAATGCCTCCGACCGCCTCTCTGTCTCCCACAACCAGGAGCGTTACCGCCCGGAGCCCCGAGCAAACCACAGACGCTCCAGGGCTCCTCATAGTCCATCCCTGCACTGACATCAACACAAATGCTAATCCAATGTAGCCACCTTGTTTCCTGCAGTTAGGCAGACTTGAGTTGTCAGCAGCAGCAGAAACTCCGTCCCTAAACAGTAATAGCAAGACACCCTGCTATTAACTTGGTAAGCCTAACTTCTGATTGGAGTCAAAACACCGCTGTCCACTTAACAAGTACACTTGGATTATATTTTGTGCACAACCTTGTCAGACACATATCTAGTTTGAAACACTAGTTAGGACTCATTATGACTTACACATAGTCATATACATGCATTTCCATGCAGCTCTCATCAAGGTGACACCTCTCCTCCTTCTCACCTTAACCCATTCTAACTAACAACCCTGTGTCTCACTAACACCCAGTGGGAAACAAGTTAGTTATTTCACATCATGCCAGTGTCACTGTGGTTTATCTGAATTCTGTTCCATAACCTGAAGGATTGTTTTGTATTACTCTTGCATAGCAGAGATAGATAGTACCAACAATGCCCAGTTGGTTACCAAATGTCCAGAGGTTGCCACATGAATGAACTGATGAATGAACTGATGAACTGATGAACTGATGAATGAACTTTCTTATCTGTGGACTGAACGTGTGTGCCCTCAGAATCACACATCGAGTCTGCTTCTGAAGACACGGGGGATGTTGGGATCTGCAGGACCACAGAAAGTTTGTTCATTTCTGGGGAGAGACAATATTCATTTGTCATGAGACGCAGTCATGACATGAATTCTGACCCAGGAACGTGATGGCCTTTCACATCTAGAGTGGGGAAGGGGGGACATTCTCCAGGACCTTCCTCCCCCCTTTCTGCTCACAAGACTCCTCCCCCATGCAATCAGCCAGTCACTGATTGGTTGAAGCTCTCAGGCTTTGACACCTCTGAATCCACACGTGGAACAAAGAGCCTGCGAAGCCAGGCTTCTTTCTCAAAACACCTTTGCAAAAGCAAACTCCAAGGAGGTGGGTTGCTGCAGAGCAGCTCATCCAGTGTTAGCACACAGCTAACACCAGAGGCCGGCAACCAGAAGCCTCCACTCCTCAACTCATCTGCTGACCCACCACGAGGGTCAGACCTTCCCCTGATCCAGAGACCAGCACCCAGAGTCTGCTCTCCAGGGAAACCAACCGGTTCCTCCAGGACGGGACCAGGGACCCTCACAGAGCTTCTTTGTGTTTTTCCTGAACAAGCAGGAAAACCATCACAGACCTGATCGACCAGCTCCTCAGTCTGAACAAAGGGACAACCAGGCGCTGCAAAGGACAGCTCCTGAAACATCAACTTCATCTTCTTCTCCTCAGCCTGCAGAACCAGCAACCACAGTTAGCAGGAGGTGCTAACTACAGGAGAAGGCACCAGCTTCCCTCCAGCACGACAACTGAACTCTTCCAAGGAAGTGGTAACAACTGGGCATTACCTGAGATTAGTTAAACTTGATGCTATGCATAGAACTGTTTAACTTTCATGAAGATGTGTTGATTCTGTTACAGTGATCGCGTTCTGTTGATAATGATATTAGGCACCGTTATCAACTTGTAAACCAACGTTAGCTCTGCCACAGACACAGGGTCTGCATGCTAATCTGCTTTACTAACTAGTTAACTCACAATCCTACACATATCACATCAAAGACAACATCACACAGTAACTGAACACCATCTGACGACTCCTGACGTTTTACAAGACAAATCGCAGTCACATAAACTCATTCTAGAAATGGTCCCTTAGCAGAGACACACAGAAGCAGATGCTGTGGCTAGCTTCTATTGTTCTTTTGCTATCAGCACATGGCCGAGCTGTAAAGGACAGACCTCCTGTTCTCTGACAACCTCCATTTGGAATGTAGTTTCTTGTGATCCGCCATCTTGTTTTGTAGTTCCATCACACGTCACACACACACACTCCCTCCAACTCTCTCTCTCTCTTTCTCTCTCCACACACACACACATGCACCTACACACACCCAGCTGTATATAGGTAGTTAGAATCTGTGTTTTATTTGTTTTCATTGTTAATAAATATATTTTTGGAATCATACTTGCTGTTTTATTAATGAGTACAAAGGAGAATGAAATGTCGACTCTTCTGTGTCAAGAACTCCAAAATCCTTCAAGCTTTACTGTTAATTCTGGTAATTGTAATTAATTTAACTATTAATTCAAATTCCTGATTAACTGTTTAGTATATCTTATGAGACTGATAGAACTGAATTGGCTATCATTTCCTGTTACGACAGGTGGTGCTCCGAGGTATCTGATACAGATCAGATTTAATTTCAACATTATTAATAACTATCTTTGATAATTATTAATCATTATCGATAGCCAACCAAACATAAATAGTGATCCATTTGAGGACATAATGGTCCCAACACCAGTTTTAAATGATTTATTGCATATGTAAGTAAATGGTTTCAGGACACAGTCCATTACTTCCTTTATAAGTGACATGTCAACGGTATTATCGTCTGTAGACTTTTTGTGTTTAAGTTTTCGGACCACTTCTAATATGTCACTCTCACAGACTCCACCAAGGAACATTGAATTGGTACTGCTGAATGCAGACTCGGCGTGGGACCGTAAAACTACCAACAGTTAGTGGTCCCCTGCTCTGCCTTGCCTTGCCTCAGTCTGTGTGGCTCTGTGTTAACCTGCCTCTCCTCTGCTGCAGTACCAGACCCCCCCTGCTGCACCAAGCTCCTGCCTGGGACTCTGTTCTGGACCCAGTCCAACAGCTTCAGCACCACTCCACCTCCCATGTCCTCCAGCGCCGGCCACGCCATTCCACATTCACCACTTCATTCCGGGCAGTGTGCTCCTTAGTCTCCCGCTGGGTCCATCATTTTGTTTGGGTAAAGTACCTGGGTAGTCTTTAGTTCTGTCTCGTTAGAGTTTTGCTTTCCTTGGTATTCTGGTTTTGGGTTCTTTGCCTTGCCATTTAATAAAGTGCTATGAGAGTACTCCTGATTGCTGTGTTTCTGTCCGCACCTGAGTCTCTGAGAGTGAACCG
Source organism: Blennius ocellaris (assembly GCF_963422515.1). Classification (NCBI taxonomy): domain Eukaryota; kingdom Metazoa; phylum Chordata; class Actinopteri; order Blenniiformes; family Blenniidae; genus Blennius; species Blennius ocellaris. The sequence goes on along the minus strand of NC_137659.1, from coordinate 29,549,886 downwards.
TGACAGTTTCTCCTGTAGTCCCTTTATTCTTACCTCCTCTACTCTGTCGACATGTGAGGAGAGGTCAGATTCAGATTCAGATTCAGATTCAGATTCAGATTCAGATTCAGATTCAGATTCAGAAAACTTTATTGGTCCCAAAGGGCAATTCATTTGTAGTCAATCTTAAAGCAGAACATTGCACAAACACATCACAAACACTCACTGTGTGTCACTTCCAACAGAACGGACAATAATTGAATTTAAGAGGACCCGTTACAATACGGTCTATGTTAATTAAACACACTCCCTTCAGAATTTAACAGTGCAGTGACAGAGGGGACAAAAGAGTTGGAAAAATGATTTGTTTTCCGAAAGGGTTCATAAAAACGGCGTCCAGAAGGCATGAGTGAAAACTCTGAGGACAGAGGATGGAGGGGCTGACCTTTATTAGAGCCCTCTCCTTCCATAGGCACTCTAGGTCTTTTTGTTTAACGCCAATGATTTTAGAGCAGATTTTGACGATGTTTTGCAGTCTATTTTTATCTTTCATAGACAAACACTTGAACCAGCAAACAAATGAAAAAGTTAAGAGACTCTCTATGAAACAGCAGTAAAAGTTGCAGAGAATGCTTTCATTTACATTCAAAGAGTTCAGTTTCCTTAAAAGATAGATTCTCTGCTGACCACGTTTAAAAATAGAGTCTGTGTTTGCTTCGAACCGCAACTTGTTGTCAATCCAAGAACCAAGGTATTTGTACTTTTCCACTATTCTAATAATGAAGATCTTACTGCAATAGAAAGTGCGAATAAAATTGAAGCTACAAGCATGTCCAATTTGTCAAGCAGTTAAGCTTGACGTTTGGGTTTCTGATTTTAGAGAGTGCTGCAGCTGCTGTGAACAGGTTTGTGCCGACCTAATTCATTCTTCCACATCACTGATACTTCACAAAGTACTCTACCATTTAGCTCTGCTGCAATAAACTGCTCTTTAAACATCACACATTAAAGCATATAATCACTGCACTAAATTCACAAATAGAGATAAAGAGAAGAGGGTGGAAAGAGTCAAACAGAATAATCACTGATTGATTTGTTTTTAAACCAAATACAAACACAATTTGTTAATGTGCTAGATAACAAGATGAGAACATGTTTACTTGTTCTATTTAGAACATATTTGCACCAATATATACAGTACTCCTGCAAGCCTCTTCCCTGGTCCCCATTTCACTGCATTTCTTCTTGGGAAACTGAGAGAGAGAGAGAGATTTGTTACATCACATGGTACACATGGACAGCAGAGAGGAAAAAGAAATACTCTCCCAGCTGTCTCAGCCAATATCTGATGCACTCAAAATGACCCTGGGGTGTATGAGCCAGTTCAAACATGAAGTTTTATCAAATAAGGCCAGAACATTTGATTTTGTTATTCTACAAACAAAATTCACCATCTGCTGAACCTGGATCTGTAAAAATGTAAATATTTAAAATTACTTTACGAGATAATGTCATTACATTGTAGCTTTACACAAACTTTTCAAATAAGCACTCAAAAAGGTTTTACAAAATAATTTTAAATTGTTTTGTTTTTTAGAATTTACTTCTATTTGTGTTGTGTTTTGTGGATCTGGAGAAGGTGTTCGACCGCGTCCCTCGAGACGTCCTGTGGGGGGTGCTCCGGGAGTATGGAGTCCGGGGTCCCTTTTTGAGGGCTGTTCGGTCTTTGTAATCCCGGAGTAGAAGTTTGGTTTTCATTGCCGGCAGTTAGTCGGACCTGTTCCCAGTGCACGTTGGCCTCTGGCAGGGCTGTCCTTTGTCACTGGTTTTGTTCAGTACCTATATGGACAGAATTTCTAGGCACAGCCAGGGGCCGGAGGGGGTCCAGTTTGGGGACCACAGGATCTCGTCTCTGCTTTTTGTAGATGATGTGGTTCTGTTGGCTCCATCAAACCTGGACCTTCAGGGTGCACTGACACGGTTCACAGCCGAGTGTGAAGCAGCTGGGATGAAGATCAGCACCTCTAAATCTGAGGCCATGGTTCTCCACCGGAAAAGGGTGGCTTGCCCCCTCCAGGTCGGTGGAGTGCCCTTGTCACAGGTGGAGGAGTTCAAGTATCTTGGGGTCTTGTTCACGAGTGGAAGATGGAGTATGAGAGCGACAGGTGGATCAGTGCAGCATCTGCAGTTATGCAGACGTTGTATCGGTCCGTCGTGGTGAAGAAGGAGCTGATCCAAAAGACCAAGCTCTGGATTTACCGGTTGATCTTCGTTCCTCCCCTCACCTATGGTCATGAACTATGGGTCATGACCGAAAGAACCAGATGGGGTGAGGAGCTCAGTCACCCTTAGAGATAGGGTGAGGCGCTCAGTCACCCTTAGAGATAGGGGGAGGAGCTCAGTCACCCTTAGAGATAGGGGGAGGAGCTCAGTCACCCCTAGAGATAGGGTGAGGAGCTCAGTCACCCTTAGAGATAGGGTGAGGAGCTCAGTCACCCATAGAGATGGGGTGAGGAGCTCAGTCAACCTTAGAGATGGGGTGAGGAGCTCAGTCACCCTTAGAGATAGGGGGAGAAGCTCAGTCACCAGGGAGGAGCTCAGTCACCCTTAGAGATAGGGGGAGGAGCTCAGTCACCCTTAGAGATAGGGGGAGGAGCTCAGTCACCCCTAGAGATAGGGTGAGGAGCTCAGTCACCAGGGAGGAGCTCGGAGTAGAGCCGCTGCTCCTCCTCATCCAGAGGAGCCAGCTGAGGAGGCTCATGCACCTGTCTCAGATGCCCCCCAGACGCCTCCCCAGGGAGGTGTTCGAGGCATGTCCCTCCAGTAGGAGGCCTCAGGACAGACCCAGGACACGCTGGAGGGACTATGTCTCTCTATGGCCTGGGAACACCTTGGGGTGCCACCAGAAGAGCTGGAGGAAGAGTCTGGGGTGAGGGAAGTCTGGGCAACTCTGCTCAGACTGCTGCCTCTGAAACCCGGCCTGGATAAGCTGCAGAAAATGGATGGATGGATGGAAATGAGGCAGAATTATTTCAGACATCCTGAATAAGCTTTCATTCTATTTGTCATGTTTCCTTACCTTCAGGACAACATAGTGTCTCATCTAACCCCACTCTTCTCTATTCTAAATACTGCATTACATTTACATTTCACATCACTGCACCTGTTATTTTATATCCCACATTGTTGCTGAGCAACGTAGCAAACCTTTATTCTGGAGACAGTTGCTGTGGACATGATTGACCAAGTTCTCCAACTCTCTCTGGACCTATTTCAGCAAGACACTGCAGCTGGAACCACATCTGGAGAGTTCAGCTACTAAACTGATCAGCCTACTTCATTCATGCAGTGACAATGTGTGGTGCATTAACCAAAACTCACTACAAGAATGGAGAGTAACTGTAGTTACTTCAACAGGAAAGGAGTAAATGTCCATGACAAACCTTCAAAAAGTACCTCTGACAACTTTAAAAGAATCAAACATCCATGAATCATTGTTCTTTATTTTATACACAGGCACAGGTGACTTTGATAGAGAAAACTCATATGAGCAAGTGTGGAAAGGAAAAGTCCCTCTAACAGGAAGAAACCTTTGTAGAGAGGACAGAGGAGAGGACAGGAGAGAGGACAGAGGAGAGGACAGGAGAGAGGACAGAAGAGAGGACATACAGATAGATAAGAGAGAGATCCACTTTGTGGAGACTGATCAGGACAGGAGGCTTCAAACCACCTTCAGCTCCATTGTCAGACCTCCAGGAGGGAGGTTGAGAGACACATGTTATTACATGTAATAGTGGTAAAGAAGTAGTAAATGTTAATAACATGTAATAGTGGTAAAGAGGTAGTAAATGTTATTACATGTAATAGTGGTAAAGAAGTAGTAAATGTTAGTGACATGTAATAGTGGTAAAGAAGTAGTAAATGTTATTACATGTAATAGTGGTTAAGAAGTAGTAAATGTTAGTGACATGTAATAGTGGTAAAGAAGTAGTAAATGTTATTACATGTAATAGTGGTTAAGAAGTAGTAAATGTTATTACATGTGATAAAGAAGTAGTGAATGTTAGTGACATGTAATAGTGGTAAAGAGGTAGTAAATGTTAGTGACATGTAATAGTGGTGAAGAAGTAGTAAATGTTATTACATGTAATAGCGGTTAAAAGTAGTAAATGTTATTACATGTGATAAAGAAGTAGTGAATGTTAGTGACATGTAATAGTGGTAAAGAGGTAGTAAATGTTAGTGACATGTAATAGTGGTGAAGAAGTAGCAAATGTTATTACATGTAATAGTGGTAAAGATGTAGTCAATGTTATTACATGTAATAATAGTAAAGAAGTAGTAAATGTTAGTAACATGTAATAGTGGTAAAGAAGTAGTAAATGTTATTACATGTAATAGTGGTAAAGAAGTAGTAAATGTAATAGTGGTAAAGAAGTAGTAAATGTTAGTGACATGTAATAGTGGTAAAGAAGTAGTAAATGTAATAGTGGTAAAGAAGTAGTAAATGTTAGTGACATGTAATAGTGGTAAAGAAGTAGTAAATGTAATAGTGGTAAAGAAGTAGTAAATGTTATTACATGTAACAGTGGTAAAGAAGTAGTAAATGTAATAGTGGTAAAGAAGTAGTAAATGTTAGTGACATGTAATAGTGGTAAAGAAGTAGTAAATGTAATAGTGGTAAAGAAGTAGTAAATGTTATTACATGTAACAGTGGTAAAGAAGTAGCAAATGTTAGTGACATGTAATAGTGGTAAAGAGGTAGTAAATGTTATTACATGTAATAGTAGTAAAGAAGTAGTAAATGTTAGTGACATGTAATAGTGGTAAAGAAGTAGTAAATGTTATTACATGTAACAGTGGTAAAGAAGTAATAAAGGTTAGTGACATGTAATAGTGGTAAATAAGTAGTAAATGTTATTACATGTAACAGTGGTAAAGAAGTAGTAAATGTTAGTGACATGTAATAAGATACGATAAGATAAGATACGCCTTTATTGATCTCACAGTGGAGAAGTTTACTCGTACATTCAGCTCTTAAGGACACTCATGAAGAAAGGAAAGACAAGGAATGTGCAAACAGTTAGTAGAATAGACAAGGAATGTGCAAACAGTTAGTAGAATAGATCTGCATCTCATATACAATGACTATCAAATAGGACTAAAATAAGATAAAAATCACATCCTATAATAAAGTATAATAAGTTCTAAAGTAAAATATACAATAGGATGAGATGCAAGGAGAATAAACTATGATGGGGGGGGCAAAGTGTAGAATAAGTACAATAGACATACTATAGTAAGAAAAAAATAAAATATAATAATACTAGTGTTGGCAGTGCAGGGTCAGTCCTAAGTGGTCAATTGAGTGACGAATAGATAAGGTGACTTAGATAAAGTGGCACTGATAAAGTGTCATAGATGCATGGTTGTTGCACATACTGTTGCTGTTACTTCACAGTCCTGTTGTACAGTCTAGCAGCCGTGGGGATGAAGGACTTGCGGTAGGGATGAAAGACTTGCTCCGTCCTGCACTGAGGGTGTCAGTCTGCCACTGAGAGCTCCTCAGCTCCTCTACAGTCCCGTGCAGTGGGTGGGTGGTGTTGTCCATGATGGAGGTGGCCTTAGCAACCACCCTACTGTCGCTTACCTCCTTCACAGGGTCCAGGGGCCAGGGGCCCAGGACGGAGCTGGCCCTCCTGACCAGCTTGTCCAGTCTATTCTTGTCCCGCTCTGTGCTGCCCGGGGCCAGGGGGGCCAGGGGCCCAGGACGGAGCTGGCCCTCCTGACCAGCTTGTCCAGTCTGTTCTTGTCCCGCTCTGTGCTGCCAGGGGCCCGGGGGCCAGGGGCCCAGGACGGAGCTGGCCCTCCTGACCAGCTTGTCCAGTCTGTTCTTGTCCCGCTCTGTGCTGCCCGGGGCCCGGGGGCCAGGGGCCCAGGACGGAGCTGGCCCTCCTGACCAGCTTGTCCAGTCTGTTCTTGTCCCGCTCTGTGCTGCCAGGGGCCTGGGGGCCAGGGGCCAGGATTCCAGCACACGGAAGCGTATTGGAGAGCAGAGGCTACCACAGAGTCATAAAAAGTCCTGAGCAGAGGCCTGCTCACTCCGAAGGACCTCAGTCTCCTCAGAAGGTGGAGGCCACTTTGGCCCTTCTTGTACAGGGCGTCGGTGTTGTGGGACCAGTCCAGTTTATTGTTGAGGTACTTGAAACTGTCCACCTCCTCAATGTCCTCCCCCTGGATGTTCATCGGTGTGTGTGGTGGTCTCTTCGTCCTGAAGTCCATCACCATCTCCTTTGTCTTACTGGTGTTCAAGCACAAGTGGTTGGATCACACCAGTCCACAAAGTCAATGATGACCGACCGGTACTCCAGTTAGTCCCTGATGACCGACCGGTACTCCAGTTAGTCCATGATGACCGACCGGTACTCCAGTTAGTCCCTGATGACCGACCGGTACTCCACTTCGTTCCCCTCGGACACCCGGCCCACGATGGCCGAGTCATCGGAGAACTTCTGCAGATGACAGCTGTCCGTGTTGTAGGTGAAGTCCGACGTGTAGATGGTGAAAAGAAACGGTGAGAGGACGGTGCCCTGAGGGGTGGGGGGAGGGGAGGGAGGGGGGCGGAGGGAGCAGGACGGGGGGCAGAGGGAGCGGGGGGAGGGCAGGGAGCAGGACGGGGGGCAGAAGGAGCAGGGGGAGAATCAAAACGGTTGAAATATTGGTTGAATTCGTCCGCCCGGCGCTGGTCTCCATCAGCTGTCCCTCTGGCACTCCGTCCAAATCCGGAGATGTTCTCTAGACCCCTCCACACGTCACACATTGCCCTGGTCCAGCTTCTGCTCCAGTTTCTGCCCAGAGTCCTTCTTGGCCTTCCTGATCCTCCACTGGAGCTCGTGTTGGACTCTCCTCTGCTCCTCTGTCCCCGGAGTTGAAAGCCCTTTTCTTCTGGTTCAGGAGGGCTTTAAGCTCAGGGGTCACCCAGGGGTGGTTCTTGGGGAAATTCCGGACCTTCCGGGTCGGCACGGTGTTCTCCACACAGAAGTTAATGTAGTCCGTGACACAGGCCATCGATGTCGTCCCCGTGAGAGTCACACATCATGTTCCAGTCTGTGGTCTGAAAACAGTCTTTAAGCCTCTCACTGGCCTCTTCACTCCACACTGTCACAGTCCTCTTCTGCGCTGGCTGTCTCCTCACCTTGGGTGTGGACACCGGTCTCAGGTGGACCAAGTTATGGTCTGAGCACCCGAGCGGGGGGAGGGGGGCAGACGTGTAGGCGTCCTTCACATTCGCACACATTAAGTCCAGAGTCCTATTGTCTCTTGTGCGGCACTTCACGTACTGTGTGAAAGTAGGTAGAGTGGCTGAGAGAGGGGCGTGGTTAAAGTCTCCGCTGAGAAGCAGAAGGGCGCGGGGGGGGGGGGGGGGGCTGCGTCTGGATCTGGGTCATGGTGGCACCGATACGTTCACATGCTGCTGCCGCATCAGCAGAGGGAGGAATATATATGCACAAAACCACCACATGTGACAGTGCCCTAGGCAAATAATAGGGCCTCATGCTGACCACCATTAGCTCCAGGTCCGGGGAACAGACTTGTTCTTTCACGTGCACATGGTCCGAGTTACACCAATGTTCGTTCACAAAGACCTTTCCTCTTTCCGCTCCCCGCCACACACCGGTCTGCGCGCACAAGTTTGAATCCGTCCACGGAGACCACAGCGTCCGGCGTCTGTCCACTTAGCCATGTCTCCGTGAAGCACATGAGTCCGCACTCCCGGTAAGCCCTTTGGCGGCGGGTCAGCGCGGCCAGCTCCTCCATCTTGTTGGAGATGGAGCGTACGTTACCCATGACGATACCGGGGAAAAACGGCCTCCTCCGCTTCGTACGTCCACCTCTGCAGCCCCTGCGCTTTCTCCGGAGCTCCGCGGAAAAGGGGATAACAGGCTTCTCCGCGTGGAGGTGAGCAGCGTCTCTGAGTCCAAACAGCTGATCCCGTGTGTCAACAAAGAGATCCCGCACGCCGCTGTGGGGGTTCCCCGCCGCGGATTCACAAAGTACCGAAAACAGTAGGAATCCGAGCAAAAGTGCGACAAAGGTAGGCTTCCCATGTGCCCAATTGCACACCGTTCTGCCTACTTTAAAATCAAATGTAAAAGCACGTCTAGAAATAATAGAAAGTAACAGAAGAAGTAAGAGAGTGTCGGGAGCCGAAGCAACTCGCAGCTGAGTGGTCAGCGCCATCTTGTCACAATGGTATGTGGTAATAGTCAATGGTAATAGTGGTAAAGAAGTAGTAATGTCTCATATAAAGACACATCAAACTACTGTTGATGATTAAACCTTTATGAAAGTGGTGACCTCATATAAAGACATCAAACTACTGTTGATGATTAAACCTTTATGAAAGTAGTGACCTCATATAAAGACATCAAACTACTGTTGATGATTAAACCTTTATGAAAGTAGTGACCTCATATAAAGACACAACATCAACACAGAGTGCAGAATAAATATCTCACCAAGTGGTTCAGTCATTTCTGCCATACGACACACATCTATTGAATAACTGTACAAACTATTGTTGTAGTACCTTGTGCTCTCATTCGTGGCCTTACATCCACAGCTGGATGACTCCTCCGTATGTTTGTGGGATTTTAAGGCACATAAAACATGCAGACATTTTTGTGTCTGGATAGAAAATCCTGCAAAACAAGAGATGTATTCACATTATATTTGTTTAATTTAATTTAACCCTCGCATTGTCCTCTGGGTCAAAATGTGTGTGTGTGTGTGTGTGTGTGTGTGTGTGTGTGTGTGTGTGTGTGTGTGTGTGTGTGTGTGTGTGTGTGTGTGTGTGTGTGTGTGTGTGCGTGCGTGTGCATGTGCATGTGCATTCACAGTGCATTCACAGTGGTGAAAACCAAAGTTCACAGTAGGTCACAGTGTTCTTCTCCTGCAGACACATAGAAACCGATTTTTAACCCCCCCCTCATCACTCCAACTGTGTTTTGATCGCCCTCACATCATCCTCTGGGTCAAGGATTGGTTCAAAAGATTTAATTTAGGAATAATAGTGAAAATAAATAAATAAATTAATTAAGTAAAAATTACACAAAGACTTCGTATCAGAGTCACTGCTTTGCTTTATTCAATTTTATTCACTATTTCTTTTCTCTCTGTTATCATCATAGAACTAAAGGTCAGAAATAAAAGCACACACACGGCTTCAGTCAGTTCTGTGGTACAGTGGCTTGCAAAAGTGTTCATACCCCTTGAACTTTTCCACATTTTGTCACATTACACGCCACAAACATAAATATATTTTATTGGAATTTTATGTGAAAGACCAACACAAAGTGTCACACAATTGTGAAGTACAAAGAAAACTTTACATTTTCTTCACAAATAAAACACTGAAAAGTGCAAAAGTATTCAGCCCCCCTGAGTCAATACTTTGTGGAACCACCTTTTGCTGCAATTCCAGCTGCAAGTGTTTTGGGGCATGTCTCCACCAGCTTTGCACATCTGGAGACTGAGATTTCTGCCCTTTCTTCTTTCAAAACAGCTCAAACTCAGTCAAATAGATGGAGAGAGTTTGTGAACGGCGGTTTTCAGATCTGGACACAGATTCTGGATGGGATTCAGGTCGAGACTTTGACTGGGACGTTCTAACACATGAATATGTTTTGTTTTAAACCATTCTATTGTAGCCCTGGTGTTATGTTTAGTTTGGTGGTCCTGCTGGAAGGTGACCCTCCAGTCTCAAGTCTTTATGTTTAGTTTGGTGGTCCTGCTGGAAGGTGACCCTCCAGTCTCAAGTCTTTATGTTTAGGATGGTGGTCCTGCTGGAAGGTGACCCTCCAGTCTCAAGTCTTTATGTTTAGGATGGTGGTCCTGCTGGAAGGTGACCCTCCAGTCTCAAGTCTTTATGTTTAGGATGTTGGTCCTGCTGGAAGGTGAACCTCCAGTCTCAAGTCTTTATGTTTAGGATGGTGGTCCTGCTGGAAGGTGAACCTCCGCCCCAGTCTCAAGTCTTTATGTTTAGGATGGTGGTCCTGCTGGAAGGTGACCCTCCAGTCTCAAGTCTTTATGTTTAGGATGGTGGTCCTGCTGGAAGGTGACCCTCCAGTCTCAAGTCTTTATGTTTAGGATGTTGGTCCTGCTGGAAGGTGAACCTCCAGTCTCAAGTCTTTATGTTTAGGATGGTGGTCCTGCTGGAAGGTGAACCTCCGCCCCAGTCTCAAGTCTTTATGTTTAGGATGGTGGTCCTGCTGGAAGGTGACCCTCCAGTCTCAAGTCTTTATGTTTAGGATGGTGGTCCTGCTGGAAGGTGACCCTCCAGTCTCAAGTCTTTATATTTAGTATGGTGGTCCTGCTGGAAGGTGAACCTCCAGTCTCAAGTCTTTATGTTTAGTATGGTGGTCCTGCTGGAAGGTGAACCTCCAGTCTCAAGTCTTTATGTTTAGTATGGTGGTCCTGCTGGAGGTGACCCTCCAGTCTCAAGTCTTTATGTTTAGTATGGTGGTCCTGCTGGAGGTGACCCTCCAGTCTCAAGTCTTTATGTTTAGGATGGTGGTCCTGCTGGAAGGTGACCCTCCAGTCTCAAGTCTTTATGTTTAGGATGGTGGTCCTGCTGGAAGGTGAACCTCCAGTCTCAAGTCTTTATGTTTAGTTTGGTGGTCCTGCTGGAAGGTGAACCTCCAGTCTCAATTCTTTATGTTTAGTTTGATGGTCCTGCTGGAAGGTGACCCTCCAGTCTCAAGTCTTTATGTTTAGGATGGTGGTCCTGCTGGAAGGTGACCCTCCAGTCTCAAGTCTTTATGTTTAGTTTGGTGGTCCTGCTGGAAGGTGAACCTCCAGTCTCAAGTCTTTATGTTTAGTTTGGTGGTCCTGCTGGAAGGTGAACCTCCAGTCTCAAGTCTTTATGTTTAGTTTGGTGGTCCTGCTGGAAGGTGACCCTCCAGTCTCAAGTCTTTATGTTTAGTTTGGTGGTCCTGCTGGAAGGTGAACCTCCAGTCTCAAGTCTTTATGTTTAGGATGGTGGTCCTGCTGGAAGGTGACCCTCCAGTCTCAAGTCTTTATGTTTAGTTTGGTGGTCCTGCTGGAAGGTGACCCTCCAGTCTCAAGTCTTTATGTTTAGGATGGTGGTCCTGCTGGAAGGTGACCCTCCAGTCTCAAGTCTTTATGTTTAGGATGGTGGTCCTGCTGGAAGGTGAACCTCCAGTCTCAAGTCTTTATGTTTAGGATGGTGGTCCTGCTGGAAGGTGACCCTCCAGTCTCAAGTCTTTATGTTTAGGATGGTGGTCCTGCTGGAAGGTGACCCTCCAGTCTCAAGTCTTTATGTTTAGGATGGTGGTCCTGCTGGAAGGTGAATCTCCAGTCTCAAGTCTTTATGTTTAGGATGGTGGTCCTGCTGGAAGGTGACCCTCCAGTCTCAAGTCTTTATGTTTAGTTTGGTGGTCCTGCTGGATGGTGAACCTCTAGTCTCAAGTCTTTATGTTTAGGATGGTGGTCCTGCTGGAAGGTGAACCTCCAGTCTCAAGTCTTTATGTTTAGTTTGGTGGTCCTGCTGGAAGGTGAACCTCCGCCCCAGTCTCAAGTCTTTATGTTTAGTTTGATGGTCCTGCTGGAAGGTGACCCTCCAGTCTCAAGTCTTTATGTTTAGTTTGGTGGTCCTGCTGGAAGGTGAACCTCCGCCCCAGTCTCAAGTCTTTATGTTTAGTTTGATGGTCCTGCTGGAAGGTGAACCTCCAGTCTCAAGTCTTTATGTTTAGGATGGTGGTCCTGCTGGAAGGTGACCCTCCAGTCTCAAGTCTTTATGTTTAGTTTGATGGTCCTGCTGGAAGGTGACCCTCCAGTCTCAAGTCTGTATGTTTAGTTTGGTGGTCCTGCTGGAAGGTGAACCTCCGCCCCAGTCTCAAGTCTTTATGTTTAGTTTGATGGTCCTGCTGGAAGGTGACCCTCCAGTCTCAAGTCTTTATGTTTAGTTTGGTGGTCCTGCTGGAAGGTGAACCTCCGCCCCAGTCTCAAGTCTTTATGTTTAGGATGGTGGTCCTGCTGGAAGGTGACCCTCCAGTCTCAAGTCTTTATGTTTAGGATGGTGGTCCTGCTGGAAGGTGACCCTCCAGTCTCAAGTCTTTATGTTTAGGATGGTGGTCCTGCTGGAAGGTGAACCTCCAGTCTCAAGTCTTTATGTTTAGTTTGGTGGTCCTGCTGGAAGGTGACCCTCCAGTCTCAAGTCTTTATGTTTAGGATGGTGGTCCTGCTGGAAGGTGAACCTCCAGTCTCAAGTCTTTATGTTTAGTTTGGTGGTCCTGCTGGAAGGTGAACCTCCGCCCCAGTCTCCAGTCTTTATGTTTAGTTTGATGGTCCTGCTGGAAGGTGAACCTCCAGTCTCAAGTCTTTATGTTTAGTTTGGTGGTCCTGCTGGAAGGTGAACCTCCGCCCCAGTCTCCAGTCTTTATGTTTAGTTTGGTGGTCCTGCTGGAAGGTGAACCTCCAGTCTCAAGTCTTTATGTTTAGTTTGGTGGTCCTGCTGGAAGGTGAACCTCCGCCCCAGTCTCCAGTCTTTATGTTTAGTTTGGTGGTCCTGCTGGAAGGTGACCCTCCAGTCTCAAGTCTTTATGTTTAGTTTGGTGGTCCTGCTGGAAGGTGACCCTCCAGTCTCAAGTCTTTATGTTTAGTTTGGTGGTCCTGCTGGAAGGTGAACCTCCGCCCCAGTCTCAAGTCTTTATGTTTAGTTTGATGGTCCTGCTGGAAGGTGACCCTCCGCCCCAGTCTCAAGTCTTTATGTTTAGTTTGATGGTCCTGCTGGAAGGTGAACCTCCAGTCTCAAGTCTTTATGTTTAGGATGATGGTCCTGCTGGAAGGTGACCCTCCAGTCTCAAGTCTTTATGTTTAAGATGGTGGTCCTGCTGGAAGGTGACCCTCCAGTCTCAAGTCTTTATGTTTAGGATGGTGGTCCTGCTGGAAGGTGAACCTCCAGTCTCAAGTTTTTATGTTTAGTTTGGTGGTCCTGCTGGAAGGTGAACCTCCAGTCTCAAGTCTTTATGTTTAGGATGGTGGTCCTGCTGGAAGGTGACCCTCCAGTCTCAAGTCTTTATGTTTAGTTTGGTGGTCCTGCTGGAAGGTGAACCTCCAGTCTCAAGTCATTATGTTTAGGATGGTGGTCCTGCTGGAAGGTGAACCTCCAGTCTCAAGTCTTTATGTTTAGTTTGGTGGTCCTGCTGGAAGGTGAACCTCCAGTCTCAAGTCTTTATGTTTAGGATGGTGGTCCTGCTGGAAGGTGAACCTCCAGTCTCAAGTCATTATGTTTAGGATGGTGGTCCTGCTGGAAGGTGACCCTCCAGTCTCAAGTCTTTATGTTTAGGATGGTGGTCCTGCTGGAAGGTGACCCTCCAGTCTCAAGTCTTTATGTTTAGGATGGTGGTCCTGCTGGAAGGTGAACCTCCAGTCTCAAGTCTTTATGTTTAGGATGGTGGTCATGCTGGAAGGTGACCCTCCAGTCTCAGGTCTTTATGTTTAAGATGCTGGTCCTGCTGGAAGGTGAACCTCCAGTCTCAAGTCTTTATGTTTAGTTTGGTGGTCCTGCTGGAAGGTGAACCTCCAGTCTCAAGTCTTTATGTTTAGTTTGGTGGTCCTGCTGGAAGGTGAACCTCCAGTCTCAAGTCTTTATGTTTAGGATGGTGGTCCTGCTGGAAGGTGAACCTCCAGTCTCAAGTCTTTATGTTTAGTTTGGTGGTCCTGCTGGAAGGTGAACCTCCGCCCCAGTCTCAAGTCTTTATGTTTAGTTTGATGGTCCTACTGGAAGGTGAACCACCAGTCTCAAGTCTTTATGTTTAGCTTGGTGGTCCTGCTGGAAGGTGAACCTCCAGTCTCAAGTCTTTATGTTTAGTTTGGTGGTCCTGCTGGAAGGTGAACCTCCAGTCTCAAGTCTTTATGTTTAGGATGGTTGTCCTGCTGGAAGGTGACCCTCCAGTCTCAAGTCTTTATGTTTAGTTTGGTGGTCCTGCTGGAAGGTGAACCTCCAGTCTCAAGTCTTTATGTTTAGGATGGTGGTCCTGCTGGAAGGTGAACCTCCAGTCTCAAGTCTTTATGTTTAGCTTGGTGGTCCTGCTGGAAGGTGAACCTCCAGTCTCAAGTCTTTATGTTTAGTTTGGTGGTCCTGCTGGAAGGTGAACCTCCAGTCTCAAGTCTTTATATTTAGGATGGTGGTCCTACTGGAAGGTGACCCTCCAGTCTCAAGTCTTTATGTTTAGGATGGTGGTCCTGCTGGAAGGTGAACCTCCAGTCTCAAGTCTTTATGTTTAGTTTGGTGGTCCTGCTGGAAGGTGAACCTCCGCCCCAGTCTCAAGTCTTTATGTTTAGTTTGGTGGTCCTGCTGGAAGGTGAACCTCCAGTCTCAAGTCTTTATGTTTAGTTTGGTGGTCCTGCTGGAAGGTGAACCTCCAGTCTCAAGTCTTTATGTTTAGGATGGTGGTCCTGCTGGAAGGTGAACCTCCAGTCTCAAGTCTTTATGTTTAGGATGGTGGTCCTGCTGGAAGGAGACCATCCAGTCTCAAGTCTTTATGTTTAGGATGGTGGTCCTGCTGGAAGGTGACCCTCCAGTCTCAAGTCTTTATATTTAGGATGGTGGTCCTGCTGGAAGGTGAACCTCCAGTCTCAAGTCTTTATGTTTAGGATGGTGGTCCTGCTGGAAGGTGACCCTCCAGTCTCAGGTCTTTATGTTTAAGATGGTGGTCCTGCTGGAAGGTGAACCTCCGCACCAGTCTCAAGTCTTTATGTTTAGGATGGTGGTCCTGCTGGAAGGTGACCCTCCAGTCTCAAGTCTTTATATTTAGGATGGTGGTCCTGCTGGAAGGTGAACCTCCAGTCTCAAGTCTTTATGTTTAGGATGGTGGTCCTGCTGGAAGGTGACCATCCAGTCTCAGGTCTTTATGTTTAAGATGGTGGTCCTGCTGGAAGGTGAACCTCCAGTCTCAAGTCTTTATGTTTAGTTTGGTGGTCCTGCTGGAAGGTGAACCTCCAGTCTCAAGTCTTTATGTTTAGGATGGTGGTCCTGCTGGAAGGTGACCCTCCAGTCTCAAGTCTTTATGTTTAGTTTGGTGGTCCTGCTGGAAGGTGAATCTCCAGTCTCAAGTCTTTATGTTTAGGATGGTGGTCCTGCTGGAAGGTGAACCTCCAGTCTCAAGTCTTTATGTTTAGCTTGGTGGTCCTGCTGGAAGGTGAACCTCCAGTCTCAAGTCTTTATGTTTAGTTTTGTGGTCCTGCTGGAAGGTGAACCTCCGCCCCAGTCTCAAGTCTTTATGTTTAGTTTGATGGTCCTGCTGGAAGGTGACCCTCCAGTCTCAAGTCTTTATGTTTAGGATGGTGGTCCTGCTGGAAGGTGAACCTCCAGTCTCAAGTCTTTATGTTTAGTTTGGTGGTCCTGCTGGAAGGTGAACCTCCGCCCCAGTCTCCAGTCTTTATGTTTAGTTTGATGGTCCTGCTGGAAGGTGACCCTCCAGTCTCAAGTCTTTATGTTTAGTTTGGTGGTCCTGCTGGAAGGTGACCCTCCAGTCTCAAGTCTTTATGTTTAGTTTGGTGGTCCTGCTGGAAGGTGAACCTCCGCCCCAGTCTCAAGTCTTTATGTTTAGTTTGATGGTCCTGCTGGAAGGTGACCCTCCAGTCTCAAGTCTTTATGTTTAAGATGGTGGTCCTGCTGGAAGGTGAACCTCCAGTCTCAAGTTTTTATGTTTAGTTTGGTGGTCCTACTGGAAGGTGAACCTCCGCCCCAGTCTCAAGTCTTTATGTTTAGGATGGTGGTCCTGCTGGAAGGTGACCCTCCAGTCTCAAGTCTTTATGTTTAGTTTGGTGGTCCTGCTGGAAGGTGACCCTCCAGTCTCAAGTCTTTATGTTTAGTTTGGTGGTCCTGCTGGAAGGTGAATCTCCAGTCTCAAGTCTTTATGTTTAGGATGGTGGTCCTGCTGGAAGGTGAACCTCCAGTCTCAAGTCTTTATGTTTAGCTTGGTGGTCCTGCTGGAAGGTGAACCTCCAGTCTCAAGTCTTTATGTTTAGTTTTGTGGTCCTGCTGGAAGGTGAACCTCCGCCCCAGTCTCAAGTCTTTATGTTTAGTTTGATGGTCCTGCTGGAAGGTGACCCTCCAGTCTCAAGTCTTTATGTTTAGTTTGGTGGTCCTGCTGGAAGGTGAACCTCCAGTCTCAAGTCTTTATGTTTAGGATGGTGGTCCTGCTGGAAGGTGAACCTCCGCCCCAGTCTCCAGTCTTTATGTTTAGTTTGATGGTCCTGCTGGAAGGTGACCCTCCAGTCTCAAGTCTTTATGTTTAGTTTGGTGGTCCTGCTGGAAGGTGACCCTCCAGTCTCAAGTCTTTATGTTTAGTTTGGTGGTCCTGCTGGAAGGTGAACCTCCGCCCCAGTCTCAAGTCTTTATGTTTAGTTTGATGGTCCTGCTGGAAGGTGACCCTCCAGTCTCAAGTCTTTATGTTTAAGATGGTGGTCCTGCTGGAAGGTGAACCTCCAGTCTCAAGTTTTTATGTTTAGTTTGGTGGTCCTGCTGGAAGGTGACCCTCCAGTCTCAAGTCTTTATGTTTAGTTTGGTGGTCCTGCTGGAAGGTGAACCTCCAGTCTCAAGTCTTTATGTTTAGGATGGTGGTCCTGCTGGAAGGTGAACCTCCAGTCTCAAGTCATTATGTTTAGGATGGTGGTCCTGCTGGAAGGTGACCCTCCAGTCTCAAGTCTTTATGTTTATTTTGGTGGTCCTGCTGGAAGGTGAACCTCCAGTCTCAAGTCTTTATGTTTAGGATGGTGGTCCTGCTGGAAGGTGAACCTCCAGTCTCAAGTCATTATGTTTAGGATGGTGGTCCTGCTGGAAGGTGAACCTCCAGTCTCAAGTCTTCATGTTTAGTTTGGTGGTCCTGCTGGAAGGTGAACCTCCGCCCCAGTCTCAAGTCTTTATGTTTAGTTTGATGGTCCTGCTGGAAGGTGACCCTCCAGTCTCAAGTCTTTATGTTTAGTTTGGTGATCCTGCTGGAAGGTGAACCTCCGCACCAGTCTCAAGTCTTTATGTTTAGTTTGATGGTCCTGCTGGAAGGTGACCCTCCAGTCTCAAGTCTTTATGTTTAAGATGGTGGTCCTGCTGGAAGGTGAACCTCCAGTCTCAAGTTTTTATGTTTAGTTTGGTGGTCCTGCTGGAAGGTGACCCTCCAGTCTCAAGTCTTTATGTTTAGTTTGGTGGTCCTGCTGGAAGGTGAACCTCCAGTCTCAAGTCTTTATGTTTAGGATGGTGGTCCTGCTGGAAGGTGAACCTCCAGTCTCAAGTCTTCATGTTTAGTTTGGTGGTCCTGCTGGAAGGTGAACCTCCGCCCCAGTCTCAAGTCTTTATGTTTAGTTTGGTGGTCCTGCTGGAAGGTGAACCTCCAGTCTCAAGTCTTTATGTTTAGGATGGTGGTCCTGCTGGAAGGTGAACCTCCAGTCTCAAGTCTTTATGTTTAGTTTGGTGGTCCTGCTGGAAGGTGAACCTCCAGTCTCAAGTCATTATGTTTAGGATGGTGGTCCTGCTGGAAGGTGACCCTCCAGTCTCAAGTCTTTATGTTTATTTTGGTGGTCCTGCTGGAAGGTGAACCTCCAGTCTCAAGTCTTTATGTTTAGGATGGTGGTCCTGCTAGAAGGTGACCCTCCAGTCTCAAGTCTTTATGTTTAGGACGGTGGTCCTGCTGGAAGGTGACCCTCCAGTCTCAAGTCTTTATGTTTAGGATGGTGGTCCTGCTGGAAGGTGAACCTCCAGTCTCAAGTCTTTATGTTTAAGATGGTGGTCCTGCTGGAAGGTGAACCTCCAGTCTCAAGTCTTTATGTTTAGGATGGTGGTCCTGCTGGAAGGTGAACCTCCGCCCCAGTCTCAAGTCTTTATGTTTAGGATGGTGGTCCTGCTGGAAGGTGAACCTCCAGTCTCAAGTCTTTATGTTTAAGATGGTGGTCCTGCTGGAAGGTGAACCTCCAGTCTCAAGTCTTTATGTTTAGGATGGTGGTCCTGCTGGAAGGTGACCCTCCAGTCTCAAGTCTTTATGTTTAGGATGGTGGTACTGCTGGAAGGTGAACCTCCAGTCTCAAATCTTTATGTTTAGTTTGGTGGTCCTGCTGGAAGGTGACCCTCCAGTCTCAAGTCTTTATGTTTAGTTTGGTGGTCCTGCTGGAAGGTGAACCTCCAGTCTCAAGTCTTTATGTTTAGTTTGATGGTCCTGCTGGAAGGTGACCCTCCAGTCTCAAGTCTTTATGTTTAAGATGGTGGTCCTGCTGGAAGGTGAACCTCCAGTCTCAAGTTTTTATGTTTAGTTTGGTGGTCCTGCTGGAAGGTGACCCTCCAGTCTCAAGTCTTTATGTTTAGTTTGGTGCTCCTGCTGGAAGGTGAACCTCCAGTCTCAAGTCTTTATGTTTAGGATGGTGGTCCTGCTGGAAGGTGAACCTCCAGTCTCAAGTCATTATGTTTAGGATGGTGGTCCTGCTGGAAGGTGACCCTCCAGTCTCAAGTCTTTATGTTTAGGATGGTGGTCCTGCTGGAAGGTGAACCTCCAGTCTCAAGTCTTTATGTTTAGTTTGGTGGTCCTGCTGGAAGGTGAACCTCCGCCCCAGTCTCAAGTCTTTATGTTTAGTTTGATGGTCCTGCTGGAAGGTGACCCTCCAGTCTCAAGTCTTTATGTTTAGGATGGTGGTCCTGCTGGAAGGTGACCCTCCAGTCTCAAGTCTTTATGTTTAAGATGGTGGTCCTGCTGGAAGGTGAACCTCCAGTCTCAAGTTTTTATGTTTAGTTTGGTGGTCCTGCTGGAAGGTGACCCTCCAGTCTCAAGTCTTTATGTTTAGTTTGGTGGTCCTGCTGGAAGGTGAACCTCCAGTCTCAAGTCATTATGTTTAGGATGGTGGTCCTGCTGGAAGGAGACCCTCCAGTCTCAAGTCTTTATGTTTAGGATGGTGGTCCTGCTGGAAGGTGACCCTCCAGTCTCAAGTCTTTATATTTAGGATGGTGGTCCTGCTGGAAGGTGAACCTCCAGTCTCAAGTCTTTATGTTTAGGATGGTGGTCCTGCTGGAAGGTGACCCTCCAGTCTCAAGTCTTTATGTTTAGGATGGTGGTCCTGCTGGAAGGTGAACCTCCAGTCTCAAGTCATTATGTTTAGGATGGTGGTCCTGCTGGAAGGAGACCCTCCAGTCTCAAGTCTTTATGTTTAGGATGGTGGTCCTGCTGGAAGGTGACCCTCCAGTCTCAAGTCTTTATATTTAGGATGGTGGTCCTGCTGGAAGGTGAACCTCCAGTCTCAAGTCTTTATGTTTAGGATGGTGGTCCTGCTGGAAGGTGACCCTCCAGTCTCAGGTCTTTATGTTTAAGATGGTGGTCCTGCTGGAAGGTGAACCTCCAGTCTCAAGTCTTTATGTTTAGTTTGGTGGTCCTGCTGGAAGGTGAACCTCCAGTCTCAAGTCTTTATGTTTAGGATGGTGGTCCTGCTGGAAGGTGACCCTCCAGTCTCAAGTCTTTATGTTTAGTTTGGTGGTCCTGCTGGAAGGTGAACCTCCAGTCTCAAGTCTTTATGTTTAGGATGGTGGTCCTGCTGGAAGGTGACCCTCCAGTCTCAAGTCTTTATGTTTAGTTTGGTGGTCCTGCTGGAAGGTGAACCTCCAGTCTCAAGTCTTTATGTTTAGCTTGGTGGTCCTGCTGGAAGGTGAACCTCCAGTCTCAAGTCTTTATGTTTAGTTTGGTGGTCCTGTTGGAAGGTGAACCTCCGCCCCAGTCTCAAGTCTTTATGTTTAGTTTGATGGTCCTGCTGGAAGGTGACCCTCCAGTCTCAAGTCTTTATGTTTAGGATGGTGGTCCTGCTGGAAGGTGAACCTCCAGTCTCAAGTCTTTATGTTTAGGATGGTGGTCCTACTGGAAGGTGAACCTCCAGTCTCAAGTCTTTATGTTTAGGATGGTGGTCCTGCTGGAAGGTGACCCTCCAGTCTCAAGTCTTTATGTTTAGGATGGTGGTCCTGCTGGAAGGTGACCCTCCAGTCTCAAGTCTTTATGTTTAGGATGGTGGTCCTGCTGGAAGGTGACCCTCCAGTCTCAAGTCTTTATGTTTAGGATGGTGGTCCTGCTGGAAGGTGACCCTCCAGTCTCAAGTCTTTATGTTTAGGATGGTGGTCCTGCTGGAAGGTGAACCTCCAGTCTCAAGTCTTTATGTTTAGGATGGTGGTCCTGCTGGAAGGTGACCCTCCAGTCTCAAGTCTTTATGTTTAGGAAGGTGGTCCTGCTGGAAGGTGAACCTCCAGTCTCAAGTCTTTATGTTTAGGATGGTGGTCCTGCTGGAAGGTGACCCTCCAGTCTCAAGTCTTTATGTTTAGGATGGTGGTCCTGCTGGAAGGTGACCCTCCAGTCTCAAGTCTTTATGTTTAGGATGGTGGTCCTGCTGGAAGGTGACCCTCCAGTCTCAAGTCTTTGTGTTTAGGATGGTGGTCCTGCTGGAAGGTGACCCTCCAGTCTCAAGTCTTTATGTTTAGGATGGTGGTCCTGCTGGAAGGTGAACCTCCAGTCTCAAGTCTTTATGTTTAGTTTGGTGGTCCTGATGGAAGGTGAACCTCCGCCCCAGTCTCAAGTCTTTATGTTTAGGATGGTTGTCCTGCTGGAAGGTGACCCTCCAGTCTCAAGTCTTTATGTTTAGGATGGTGGTCCTGCTGGAAGGTGAACCTCCGCCCCAGTCTCAAGTCTTTATGTTTAGTTTGATGGTCCTGCTGGAAGGTGACCCTCCAGTCTCAAGTCTTTATGTTTAGTTTGGTGGTCCTGCTGGAAGGTGACCCTCCAGTCTCAAGTCTTTATGTTTAGTTTGATGGTCCTGCTGGAAGGTGACCCTCCAGTCTCAAGTCTTTATGTTTAGGATGGTGGTCCTGCTGGAAGGTGACCCTCCAGTCTCAAGTCTTTATGTTTAGTTTGGTGGTCCTGCTGGAAGGTGACCCTCCAGTCTCAAGTCTTTATGTTTAGGATGGTGGTCCTGCTGGAAGGTGACCCTCCAGTCTCAAGTCTTTATGTTTAGGATGGTGGTCCTGCTGGAAGGTGAACCTCCAGTCTCAAGTCTTTATGTTTTGCTTGGTGGTCCTGCTGGAAGGTGAACCTCCAGTCTCAAGTCTTTATGTTTAGTTTGGTGGTCCTGCTGGAAGGTGAACCTCCAGTCTCAAGTCTTTATGTTTAGGATGGTGGTCCTGCTGGAAGGTGAACCTCCAGTCTCAAGTCTTTATGTTTAGGATGGTGGTCCTGCTGGAAGGTGAACCTCCAGTCTCAAGTCTTTATGTTTAGCTTGGTGGTCCTGCTGGAAGGTGAACCTCCAGTCTCAAGTCTTTATGTTTAGTTTGGTGGTCCTGCTGGAAGGTGAACCTCCGCCCCAGTCTCAAGTCTTTATGTTTAGTTTGATGGTCCTGCTGGAAGGTGACCCTCCAGTCTCAAGTCTTTATGTTTAGTTTGGTGGTCCTGCTGGAAGGTGACCCTCCAGTCTCAAGTCTTTATGTTTAGTTTGATGGTCCTGCTGGAAGGTGACCCTCCAGTCTCAAGTCTTTATGTTTAGGATGGTGGTCCTGCTGGAAGGTGACCCTCCAGTCTCAAGTCTTTATGTTTAGTTTGGTGGTCCTGCTGGAAGGTGAACCTCCAGTCTCAAGTCTTTATGTTTAGGATGGTGGTCCTGCTGGAAGGTGACCCTCCAGTCTCAAGTCTTTATGTTTAGGATGGTGGTCCTGCTGGAAGGTGACCCTCCAGTCTCAAGTCTTTATGTTTAGGATGGTGGTCCTGCTGGAAGGTGACCCTCCAGTCTCAAGTCTTTATGTTTAGGATGGTGGTCCTGCTGGAAGGTGACCCTCCAGTCTCAAGTCTTTATGTTTAGGATGGTGGTCCTGCTGGAAGGTGAACCTCCAGTCTCAAGTCTTTATGTTTAGGAAGGTGGTCCTGCTGGAAGGTGAACCTCCAGTCTCAAGTCTTTATGTTTAGGATGGTGGTCCTGCTGGAAGGTGACCCTCCAGTCTCAAGTCTTTATGTTTAGGATGGTGGTCCTGCTGGAAGGTGACCCTCCAGTCTCAAGTCTTTATGTTTAGGATGGTGGTCCTGCTGGAAGGTGACCCTCCAGTCTCAAGTCTTTGTGTTTAGGATGGTGGTCCTGCTGGAAGGTGACCCTCCAGTCTCAAGTCTTTATGTTTAGGATGGTGGTCCTGATGGAAGGTGAACCTCCGCCCCAGTCTCAAGTCTTTATGTTTAGGATGGTGGTCCTGCTGGAAGGTGACCCTCCAGTCTCAAGTCTTTATGTTTAGGATGGTGGTCCTGCTGGAAGGTGAACCTCCAGTCTCAAGTCATTATGTTTAGGATGGTGGTCCTGCTGGAAGGTGAACCTCCGCCCCAGTCTCAAGTCTTTATGTTTAGTTTGATGGTCCTGCTGGAAGGTGACCCTCCAGTCTCAAGTCTTTATGTTTAGTTTGGTGGTCCTGCTGGAAGGTGACCCTCCAGTCTCAAGTCTTTATGTTTAGTTTGATGGTCCTGCTGGAAGGTGACCCTCCAGTCTCAAGTCTTTATGTTTAGGATGGTGGTCCTGCTGGAAGGTGACCCTCCAGTCTCAAGTCTTTATGTTTAGTTTGGTGGTCCTGCTGGAAGGTGAACCTCCGCCCCAGTCTCAGGTCTTTATGTTTAGTTTGATGGTCCTGCTGGAAGGTGACCCTCCAGTCTCAAGTCTTTATGTTTAAGATGGTGGTCCTGCTGGAAGGTGAACCTCCAGTCTCAAGTTTTTATGTTTAGTTTGGTGGTCCTGCTGGAAGGTGACCCTCCAGTCTCAAGTCTTTATGTTTAGTTTGGTGGTCCTGCTGGAAGGTGAACCTCCAGTCTCAAGTCTTTATGTTTAGTTTGGTGGTCCTGCTGGAAGGTGACCCTCCAGTCTCAAGTCTTTATGTTTAGTTTGGTGGTCCTGCTGGAAGGTGAACCTCCAGTCTCAAGTCTTTATGTTTAGGATGGTGGTCCTGCTGGAAGGTGAACCTCCAGTCTCAAGTCTTTATGTTAAGTTTTGTGGTCCTGCTGGAAGGTGAACCTCCAGTCTCAAGTCATTATGTTTAGGATGGTGGTCCTGCTGGAAGGTGACCCTCCAGTCTCAAGTCTTTATGTTTAGTTTGGTGGTCCTGCTGGAAGGTGACCCTCCAGTCTCAAGTCTTTATGTTTAGTTTGGTGGTCCTGCTGGAAGGTTAACCTCCAGTCTCAAGTCTTTATGTTTAGGATGGTGGTCCTGCTGGAAGGTGAACCTCCAGTCTCAAGTCATTATGTTTAGGATGGTGGTCCTGCTGGAAGGTGACCCTCCAGTCTCAAGTCTTTATGTTTAGGATGGTGGTCCTGCTGGAAGGTGAACCTCCAGTCTCAAGTCTTTATGTTTAGGATGGTGGTCCTGCTGGAAGGTTAACCTCCAGTCTCAAGTCTTTATGTTTAGGATGGTGGTCCTGCTGGAAGGTGAACCTCCAGTCTCAAGTCATTATGTTTAGGATGGTGCTCCTGTTGGAAGGTGAACCTCCGCCCCAGTCTCAAGTCTTTATGTTTAGTTTGATGGTCCTGCTGGAAGGTGACCCTCCAGTCTCAAGTCTTTATGTTTAGTTTGGTGGTCCTGCTGGAAGGTGACCCTCCAGTCTCAAGTCTTTATGTTTAGTTTGGTGGTCCTGCTGGAAGGTGAACCTCCGCACCAGTCTCAAGTCTTTATGTTTAGTTTGATGGTCCTGCTGGAAGGTGACCCTCCAGTCTCAAGTCTTTATGTTTAGGACGGTGGTCCTGCTGGAAGGTGACCCTCCAGTCTCAAGTCTTTATGTTTAGGATGGTGGTCCTGCTGGAAGGTGAACCTCCAGTCTCAAGTCTTTATGTTTAAGATGGTGGTCCTGCTGGAAGGTGAACCTCCAGTCTCAAGTCTTTATGTTTAGGATGGTGGTCCTGCTGGAAGGTGAACCTCCGCCCCAGTCTCAAGTCTTTATGTTTAGGATGGTGGTCCTGCTGGAAGGTGAACCTCCAGTCTCAAATCTTTATGTTTAGTTTGGTGGTCCTGCTGGAAGGTGACCCTCCAGTCTCAAGTCTTTATGTTTAGTTTGGTGGTCCTGCTGGAAGGTGAACCTCCAGTCTCAAGTCTTTATGTTTAGGATGGTGGTCCTGCTGGAAGGTGACCCTCCAGTCTCAAGTCTTTATGTTTAGGAAGGTGGTCCTGCTGGAAGGTGAACCTCCAGTCTCAAGTCTTTATGTTTAGGATGATGGTCCTGCTGGAAGGTGACCCTCCAGTCTCAAGTCTTTATGTTTAGGATGGTGGTCCTGCTGGAAGGTGACCCTCCAGTCTCAAGTCTTTATGTTTAGGATGGTGGTCCTGCTGGAAGGTGACCCTCCAGTCTCAAGTCTTTGTGTTTAGGATGGTGGTCCTGCTGGAAGGTGACCCTCCAGTCTCAAGTCTTTATGTTTAGGATGGTGGTCCTGCTGGAAGGTGAACCTCCAGTCTCAAGTCTTTATGTTTAGTTTGGTGGTCCTGATGGAAGGTGAACCTCCGCCCCAGTCTCAAGTCTTTATGTTTAGGATGGTGGTCCTGCTGGAAGGTGACCCTCCAGTCTCAAGTCTTTATGTTTATGATGGTGGTCCTGCTGGAAGGTGAACCTCCGCCCCAGTCTCAAGTCTTTATGTTTAGTTTGATGGTCCGGCTGGAAGGTGACCCTCCAGTCTCAAGTCTTTATGTTTAGTTTGGTGGTCCTGCTGGAAGGTGACCCTCCAGTCTCAAGTCTTTATGTTTAGGATGGTGGTCCTGCTGGAAGGTGACCCTCCAGTCTCAAGTCTTTATGTTTAGGATGGTGGTCCTGCTGGAAGGTGACCCTCCAGTCTCAAGTCTTTATGTTTAGGATGGTGGTCCTGCTGGAAGGTGAACCTCCAGTCTCAAGTCTTTATGTTTAGTTTGGTGGTCCTGCTGGAAGGTGACCCTCCAGTCTCAAGTCTTTATGTTTAGGATGGTGGTCCTGCTGGAAGGTGACCCTCCAGTCTCAAGTCTTTATGTTTAGTTTGGTGGTCCTGCTGGAAGGTGAACCTCCAGTCTCAAGTCTTTATGTTTAGGATGGTGGTCCTGCTGGAAGGTGACCCTCCAGTCTCAAGTCTTTATGTTTAGGATGGTGGTCCTGCTGGAAGGTGAACCTCCGGTCTCAAGTCTTTATGTTTAGTATGGTGGTCCTGCTGGAAGGTGAACCTCCAGTCTCAAGTCTTTATGTTTAGGATGGTGGTCCTGCTGGAAGGTGAACCTCCAGTCTCAAGTCTTTATGTTTAGTTTGGTGGTCCTGCTGGAAGGTGAACCTCCAGTCTCAAGTCTTTATGTTTAGGATGGTGGTCCTGCTGGAAGGTGACCCTCCAGTCTCAAGTCTTTATGTTTAGGATGGTGGTCCTGCTGGAAGGTGACCCTCCAGTCTCAAATCTTTATGTTTAGGATGGTGGTCCTGCTGGAAGGTGAACCTCCGCCCCAGTCTCAAGTCTTTATGTTTAGGATGGTGGTCCTGCTGGAAGGTGAACCTCCAGTCTCAAGTCTTTATGTTTAGGAT
The DNA here is from genome assembly GCF_963422515.1 of Blennius ocellaris. NCBI lineage: Eukaryota > Metazoa > Chordata > Actinopteri > Blenniiformes > Blenniidae > Blennius > Blennius ocellaris. The sequence continues at coordinate 29,524,331 of NC_137659.1, read as the reverse complement.
GGTGGTCCTGCTGGAAGGTGACCCTCCAGTCTCAAGTCTTTATGTTTAGGATGGTGGTCCTGCTGGAAGGTGACCCTCCAGTCTCAAGTCTTTATGTTTAGGATGGTGGTCCTGCTGGAAGGTGACCCTCCAGTCTCAAGTCTTTATGTTTAGGATGGTGGTCCTGCTGGAAGGTGACCCTCCAGTCTCAAGTCTTTATGTTTAGTTTGGTGGTCCTGCTGGAAGGTGAACCTCCAGTCTCAAGTCTTTATGTTTAGGATGGTGGTCCTGCTGGAAGGTGACCCTCCAGTCTCAAGTCTTTATGTTTAGGATGGTGGTCCTGCTGGAAGGTGAACCTCCGGTCTCAAGTCTTTATGTTTAGTATGGTGGTCCTGCTGGAAGGTGACCCTCCAGTCTCAAGTCTTTATGTTTAGGATGGTGGTCCTGCTGGAAGGTGAACCTCCAGTCTCAAGTCTTTATGTTTAGTTTGGTGGTCCTGCTGGAAGGTGAACCTCCAGTCTCAAGTCTTTATGTTTAGGATGGTGGTCCTGCTGGACGGTGAACCTCCAGTCTCAAGTCTTTATGTTTAGCTTAGTGGTCCTGCTGGAAGGTGAACCTCCAGTCTCAAGTCTTTATGTTTAGTTTGGTGGTCCTGCTGGAAGGTGAACCTCCGCCCCAGTCTCAAGTCTTTATGTTTAGTTTGATGGTCCTGCTGGAAGGTGACCCTCCAGTCTCAAGTCTTTATGTTTAGGATGGTGGTCCTGCTGGAAGGTGAACCTCCAGTCTCAAGTCTTTATGTTTAGGATGGTGGTCCTACTGGAAGGTGAACCTCCAGTCTCAAGTCTTTATGTTTAGGATGGTGGTCCTGCTGGAAGGTGACCCTCCAGTCTCAAGTCTTTATGTTTAGGATGGTGGTCCTGCTGGAAGGTGACCCTCCAGTCTCAAGTCTTTATGTTTAGGATGGTGGTCCTGCTGGAAGGTGACCCTCCAGTCTCAAGTCTTTATGTTTAGGATGGTGGTCCTGCTGGAAGGTGACCCTCCAGTCTCAAGTCTTTATGTTTAGGATGGTGGTCCTGCTGGAAGGTGAACCTCCAGTCTCAAGTCTTTATGTTTAGGATGGTGGTCCTGCTGGAAGGTGACCCTCCAGTCTCAAGTCTTTATGTTTAGGAAGGTGGTCCTGCTGGAAGGTGACCCTCCAGTCTCAAGTCATTATGTTTAGGATGGTGGTCCTGCTGGAAGGTGAACCTCCAGTCTCAAGTCTTTATGTTTAGGATGGTGGTCCTGCTGGAAGGTGACCCTCCAGTCTCAAGTCTTTATGTTTAGGATGGTGGTCCTGCTGGAAGGTGACCCTCCAGTCTCAAGTCTTTGTGTTTAGGATGGTGGTCCTGCTGGAAGGTGACCCTCCAGTCTCAAGTCTTTATGTTTAGGATGGTGGTCCTGCTGGAAGGTGAACCTCCAGTCTCAAGTCTTTATGTTTAGTTTGGTGGTCCTGATGGAAGGTGAACCTCCGCCCCAGTCTCAAGTCTTTATGTTTAGGATGGTGGTCCTGCTGGAAGGTGACCCTCCAGTCTCAAGTCTTTATGTTTAGTTTGATGGTCCTGCTGGAAGGTGACCCTCCAGTCTCAAGTCTTTATGTTTAGTTTGGTGGTCCTGCTGGAAGGTGACCCTCCAGTCTCAAGTCTTTATGTTTAGTTTGATGGTCCTGCTGGAAGGTGACCCTCCAGTCTCAAGTCTTTATGTTTAGGATGGTGGTCCTGCTGGAAGGTGACCCTCCAGTCTCAAGTCTTTATGTTTAGTTTGGTGGTCCTGCTGGAAGGTGAACCTCCGCCCCAGTCTCAAGTCTTTATGTTTAGTTTGATGGTCCTGCTGGAAGGTGACCCTCCAGTCTCAAGTCTTTATGTTTAGTATGGTGGTCCTGCTGGAAGGTGAACCTCCAGTCTCAAGTCTTTATGTTTAGGATGGTGGTCCTGCTGGAAGGTGAACCTCCAGTCTCAAGTCTTTATGTTTAGTTTGGTGGTCCTGCTGGAAGGTGAACCTCCAGTCTCAAGTCTTTATGTTTAGGATGGTGGTCCTGCTGGAAGGTGACCCTCCAGTCTCAAGTCTTTATGTTTAGGATGGTGGTCCTGCTGGAAGGTGACCCTCCAGTCTCAAATCTTTATGTTTAGGATGGTGGTCCTGCTGGAAGGTGAACCTCCGCCCCAGTCTCAAGTCTTTATGTTTAGGATGGTGGTCCTGCTGGAAGGTGAACCTCCAGTCTCAAGTCTTTATGTTTAGGATGGTGGTCCTGCTGGAAGGTGACCCTCCAGTCTCAAGTCTTTATGTTTAGGATGGTGGTCCTGCTGGAAGGTGACCCTCCAGTCTCAAGTCTTTATGTTTAGGATGGTGGTCCTGCTGGAAGGTGACCCTCCAGTCTCAAGTCTTTATGTTTAGGATGGTGGTCCTGCTGGAAGGTGACCCTCCAGTCTCAAGTCTTTATGTTTAGTTTGGTGGTCCTGCTGGAAGGTGAACCTCCAGTCTCAAGTCTTTATGTTTAGGATGGTGGTCCTGCTGGAAGGTGACCCTCCAGTCTCAAGTCTTTATGTTTAGGATGGTGGTCCTGCTGGAAGGTGAACCTCCGGTCTCAAGTCTTTATGTTTAGTATGGTGGTCCTGCTGGAAGGTGACCCTCCAGTCTCAAGTCTTTATGTTTAGGATGGTGGTCCTGCTGGAAGGTGAACCTCCAGTCTCAAGTCTTTATGTTTAGTTTGGTGGTCCTGCTGGAAGGTGAACCTCCAGTCTCAAGTCTTTATGTTTAGGATGGTGGTCCTGCTGGACGGTGAACCTCCAGTCTCAAGTCTTTATGTTTAGCTTAGTGGTCCTGCTGGAAGGTGAACCTCCAGTCTCAAGTCTTTATGTTTAGTTTGGTGGTCCTGCTGGAAGGTGAACCTCCGCCCCAGTCTCAAGTCTTTATGTTTAGTTTGATGGTCCTGCTGGAAGGTGACCCTCCAGTCTCAAGTCTTTATGTTTAGGATGGTGGTCCTGCTGGAAGGTGAACCTCCAGTCTCAAGTCTTTATGTTTAGGATGGTGGTCCTACTGGAAGGTGAACCTCCAGTCTCAAGTCTTTATGTTTAGGATGGTGGTCCTGCTGGAAGGTGACCCTCCAGTCTCAAGTCTTTATGTTTAGGATGGTGGTCCTGCTGGAAGGTGACCCTCCAGTCTCAAGTCTTTATGTTTAGGATGGTGGTCCTGCTGGAAGGTGACCCTCCAGTCTCAAGTCTTTATGTTTAGGATGGTGGTCCTGCTGGAAGGTGACCCTCCAGTCTCAAGTCTTTATGTTTAGGATGGTGGTCCTGCTGGAAGGTGAACCTCCAGTCTCAAGTCTTTATGTTTAGGATGGTGGTCCTGCTGGAAGGTGACCCTCCAGTCTCAAGTCTTTATGTTTAGGAAGGTGGTCCTGCTGGAAGGTGACCCTCCAGTCTCAAGTCATTATGTTTAGGATGGTGGTCCTGCTGGAAGGTGAACCTCCAGTCTCAAGTCTTTATGTTTAGGATGGTGGTCCTGCTGGAAGGTGACCCTCCAGTCTCAAGTCTTTATGTTTAGGATGGTGGTCCTGCTGGAAGGTGACCCTCCAGTCTCAAGTCTTTGTGTTTAGGATGGTGGTCCTGCTGGAAGGTGACCCTCCAGTCTCAAGTCTTTATGTTTAGGATGGTGGTCCTGCTGGAAGGTGAACCTCCAGTCTCAAGTCTTTATGTTTAGTTTGGTGGTCCTGATGGAAGGTGAACCTCCGCCCCAGTCTCAAGTCTTTATGTTTAGGATGGTGGTCCTGCTGGAAGGTGACCCTCCAGTCTCAAGTCTTTATGTTTAGTTTGATGGTCCTGCTGGAAGGTGACCCTCCAGTCTCAAGTCTTTATGTTTAGTTTGGTGGTCCTGCTGGAAGGTGACCCTCCAGTCTCAAGTCTTTATGTTTAGTTTGATGGTCCTGCTGGAAGGTGACCCTCCAGTCTCAAGTCTTTATGTTTAGGATGGTGGTCCTGCTGGAAGGTGACCCTCCAGTCTCAAGTCTTTATGTTTAGTTTGGTGGTCCTGCTGGAAGGTGAACCTCCGCCCCAGTCTCAAGTCTTTATGTTTAGTTTGATGGTCCTGCTGGAAGGTGACCCTCCAGTCTCAAGTCTTTATGTTTAGTATGGTGGTCCTGCTGGAAGGTGAACCTCCAGTCTCAAGTCTTTATGTTTAGGATGGTGGTCCTGCTGGAAGGTGAACCTCCAGTCTCAAGTCTTTATGTTTAGTTTGGTGGTCCTGCTGGAAGGTGAACCTCCGCCCCAGTCTCAAGTCTTTATGTTTAGTTTGGTGGTCCTGCTGGAAGGTGACCCTCCAGTCTCAAGTCTTTATGTTTAGGATGGTGGTCCTGCTGGAAGGTGACCCTCCAGTCTCAAGTCTTTATGTTTAGGATGGTGGTCCTGCTGGAAGGTGACCCTCCAGTCTCAAGTCTTTATGTTTAGGATGGTGGTCCTGCTGGAAGGTGAACCTCCGGTCTCAAGTCTTTATGTTTAGTATGGTGGTCCTGCTGGAAGGTGAACCTCCAGTCTCAAGTCTTTATGTTTAGGATGGTGGTCCTGCTGGAAGGTGAACCTCCAGTCTCAAGTCTTTATGTTTAGTTTGGTGGTCCTGCTGGAAGGTGAACCTCCAGTCTCAAGTCTTTATGTTTAGGATGGTGGTCCTGCTGGAAGGTGACCCTCCAGTCTCAAGTCTTTATGTTTAGGATGGTGGTCCTGCTGGAAGGTGACCCTCCAGTCTCAAGTCTTTATGTTTAGGATGGTGGTCCTGCTGGAAGGTGAACCTCCGGTCTCAAGTCTTTATGTTTAGTATGGTGGTCCTGCTGGAAGGTGAACCTCCAGTCTCAAGTCTTTATGTTTAGGATGGTGGTCCTGCTGGAAGGTGAACCTCCAGTCTCAAGTCTTTATGTTTAGTTTGGTGGTCCTGCTGGAAGGTGAACCTCCAGTCTCAAGTCTTTATGTTTAGGATGGTGGTCCTGCTGGAAGGTGACCCTCCAGTCTCAAGTCTTTATGTTTAGGATGGTGGTCCTGCTGGAAGGTGAACCTCCGGTCTCAAGTCTTTATGTTTAGTATGGTGGTCCTGCTGGAAGGTGAACCTCCAGTCTCAAGTCTTTATGTTTAGGATGGTGGTCCTGCTGGAAGGTGAACCTCCAGTCTCAAGTCTTTATGTTTAGTTTGGTGGTCCTGCTGGAAGGTGAACCTCCGCCCCAGTCTCAAGTCTTTATGTTTAGTTTGGTGGTCCTGCTGGAAGGTGACCCTCCAGTCTCAAATCTTTATGTTTAGGATGGTGGTCCTGCTGGAAGGTGAACCTCCGCCCCAGTCTCAAGTCTTTATGTTTAGGATGGTGGTCCTGCTGGAAGGTGAACCTCCAGTCTCAAGTCTTTATGTTTAGGATGGTGGTCCTGCTGGAAGGTGAACCTCCAGTCTCAAGTCTTTATGTTTAGGATGGTGGTCCTGCTGGAAGGTGACCCTCCAGTCTCAAGTCTTTATGTTTAGGATGGTGGTCCTGCTGGAAGGTGACCCTCCAGTCTCAAGTCTTTATGTTTAGGATGGTGGTCCTGCTGGAAGGTGACCCTCCAGTCTCAAGTCTTTATGTTTAGGATGGTGGTCCTGCTGGAAGGTGAACCTCCGCCCCAGTCTCAAGTCTTTATGTTTAGTTTGGTGGTCCTGCTGGAAGGTGAACCTCCAGTCTCAAGTCTTTATGTTTAGGATGGTGGTCCTGCTGGAAGGTGACCCTCCAGTCTCAAGTCTTTATGTTTAGGATGGTGGTCCTGCTGGAAGGTGAACCTCCAGTCTCAAGTCTTTATGTTTAGGATGGTGGTCCTACTGGAAGGTGAACCTCCAGTCTCAAGTCTTTATGTTTAGGATGGTGGTCCTGCTGGAAGGTGACCCTCCAGTCTCAAGTCTTTATGTTTAGGATGGTGGTCCTGCTGGAAGGTGACCCTCCAGTCTCAAGTCTTTATGTTTAGGATGGTGGTCCTGCTGGAAGGTGAATCTCCAGTCTCAAGTCTTTATGTTTAGGATGGTGGTCCTGCTGGAAGGTGAACCTCCAGTCTCAAGTCTTTATGTTTAGCTTGGTGGTCCTGCTGGAAGGTGAACCTCCAGTCTCAAGTCTTTATGTTTAGTTTTGTGGTCCTGCTGGAAGGTGAACCTCCGCCCCAGTCTCAAGTCTTTATGTTTAGTTTGATGGTCCTGCTGGAAGGTGACCCTCCAGTCTCAAGTCTTTATGTTTAGGATGGTGGTCCTGCTGGAAGGTGAACCTCCAGTCTCAAGTCTTTATGTTTAGTTTGGTGGTCCTGCTGGAAGGTGAACCTCCGCCCCAGTCTCCAGTCTTTATGTTTAGTTTGATGGTCCTGCTGGAAGGTGACCCTCCAGTCTCAAGTCTTTATGTTTAGTTTGGTGGTCCTGCTGGAAGGTGACCCTCCGCCCCAGTCTCAAGTCTTTATGTTTAGTTTGATGGTCCTGCTGGAAGGTGACCCTCCAGTCTCAAGTCTTTATGTTTAAGATGGTGGTCCTGCTGGAAGGTGAACCTCCAGTCTCAAGTTTTTATGTTTAGTTTGGTGGTCCTGCTGGAAGGTGACCCTCCAGTCTCAAGTCTTTATGTTTAGTTTGGTGGTCCTGCTGGAAGGTGAACCTCCAGTCTCAAGTCTTTATGTTTAGGATGGTGGTCCTGCTGGAAGGTGAACCTCCAGTCTCAAGTCATTATGTTTAGGATGGTGGTCCTGCTGGAAGGTGACCCTCCAGTCTCAAGTCTTTATGTTTATTTTGGTGGTCCTGCTGGAAGGTGAACCTCCAGTCTCAAGTCTTTATGTTTAGGATGGTGGTCCTGCTGGAAGGTGAACCTCCAGTCTCAAGTCATTATGTTTAGGATGGTGGTCCTGCTGGAAGGTGAACCTCCAGTCTCAAGTCTTTATGTTTAGCTTGGTGGTCCTGCTGGAAGGTGAACCTCCAGTCTCAAGTCTTCATGTTTAGTTTGGTGGTCCTGCTGGAAGGTGAACCTCCGCCCCAGTCTCAAGTCTTTATGTTTAGGATGGTGGTCCTGCTGGAAGGTGACCCTCCAGTCTCAAGTCTTTATGTTTAGGATGGTGGTCCTGCTGGAAGGTGACCCTCCAGTCTCAAGTCTTTATGTTTAGGATGGTGGTCCTGCTGGAAGGTGAATCTCCAGTCTCAAGTCTTTATGTTTAGGATGGTGGTCCTGCTGGAAGGTGACCCTCCAGTCTCAAGTCTTTATGTTTAGTTTGGTGGTCCTGCTGGATGGTGAACCTCTAGTCTCAAGTCTTTATGTTTAGGATGGTGGTCCTGCTGGAAGGTGAACCTCCAGTCTCAAGTCTTTATGTTTAGTTTGGTGGTCCTGCTGGAAGGTGAACCTCCGCCCCAGTCTCAAGTCTTTATGTTTAGTTTGATGGTCCTGCTGGAAGGTGACCCTCCAGTCTCAAGTCTTTATGTTTAGTTTGGTGGTCCTGCTGGAAGGTGACCCTCCAGTCTCAAGTCTGTATGTTTAGTTTGGTGGTCCTGCTGGAAGGTGAACCTCCGCCCCAGTCTCAAGTCTTTATGTTTAGTTTGATGGTCCTGCTGGAAGGTGACCCTCCAGTCTCAAGTCTTTATGTTTAGTTTGGTGGTCCTGCTGGAAGGTGAACCTCCGCCCCAGTCTCAAGTCTTTATGTTTAGGATGGTGGTCCTGCTGGAAGGTGACCCTCCAGTCTCAAGTCTTTATGTTTAGGATGGTGGTCCTGCTGGAAGGTGACCCTCCAGTCTCAAGTCTTTATGTTTAGGATGGTGGTCCTGCTGGAAGGTGAACCTCCAGTCTCAAGTCTTTATGTTTAGTTTGGTGGTCCTGCTGGAAGGTGACCCTCCAGTCTCAAGTCTTTATGTTTAGGATGGTGGTCCTGCTGGAAGGTGAACCTCCAGTCTCAAGTCTTTATGTTTAGTTTGGTGGTCCTGCTGGAAGGTGAACCTCCGCCCCAGTCTCCAGTCTTTATGTTTAGTTTGATGGTCCTGCTGGAAGGTGAACCTCCAGTCTCAAGTCTTTATGTTTAGTTTGGTGGTCCTGCTGGAAGGTGAACCTCCGCCCCAGTCTCCAGTCTTTATGTTTAGTTTGGTGGTCCTGCTGGAAGGTGAACCTCCAGTCTCAAGTCTTTATGTTTAGTTTGGTGGTCCTGCTGGAAGGTGAACCTCCGCCCCAGTCTCCAGTCTTTATGTTTAGTTTGGTGGTCCTGCTGGAAGGTGACCCTCCAGTCTCAAGTCTTTATGTTTAGTTTGGTGGTCCTGCTGGAAGGTGACCCTCCAGTCTCAAGTCTTTATGTTTAGTTTGGTGGTCCTGCTGGAAGGTGAACCTCCGCCCCAGTCTCAAGTCTTTATGTTTAGTTTGATGGTCCTGCTGGAAGGTGAACCTCCAGTCTCAAGTCTTTATGTTTAGGATGATGGTCCTGCTGGAAGGTGACCCTCCAGTCTCAAGTCTTTATGTTTAAGATGGTGGTCCTGCTGGAAGGTGACCCTCCAGTCTCAAGTCTTTATGTTTAGGATGGTGGTCCTGCTGGAAGGTGAACCTCCAGTCTCAAGTTTTTATGTTTAGTTTGGTGGTCCTGCTGGAAGGTGAACCTCCAGTCTCAAGTCTTTATGTTTAGGATGGTGGTCCTGCTGGAAGGTGACCCTCCAGTCTCAAGTCTTTATGTTTAGTTTGGTGGTCCTGCTGGAAGGTGAACCTCCAGTCTCAAGTCTTTATGTTTAGGATGGTGGTCCTGCTGGAAGGTGAACCTCCAGTCTCAAGTCATTATGTTTAGGATGGTGGTCCTGCTGGAAGGTGACCCTCCAGTCTCAAGTCTTTATGTTTAGGATGGTGGTCCTGCTGGAAGGTGACCCTCCAGTCTCAAGTCTTTATGTTTAGGATGGTGGTCCTGCTGGAAGGTGAACCTCCAGTCTCAAGTCTTTATGTTTAGGATGGTGGTCATGCTGGAAGGTGACCCTCCAGTCTCAGGTCTTTATGTTTAAGATGCTGGTCCTGCTGGAAGGTGAACCTCCAGTCTCAAGTCTTTATGTTTAGTTTGGTGGTCCTGCTGGAAGGTGAACCTCCAGTCTCAAGTCTTTATGTTTAGTTTGGTGGTCCTGCTGGAAGGTGAACCTCCAGTCTCAAGTCTTTATGTTTAGGATGGTGGTCCTGCTGGAAGGTGAACCTCCAGTCTCAAGTCTTTATGTTTAGTTTGGTGGTCCTGCTGGAAGGTGAACCTCCGCCCCAGTCTCAAGTCTTTATGTTTAGTTTGATGGTCCTACTGGAAGGTGAACCACCAGTCTCAAGTCTTTATGTTTAGCTTGGTGGTCCTGCTGGAAGGTGAACCTCCAGTCTCAAGTCTTTATGTTTAGTTTGGTGGTCCTGCTGGAAGGTGAACCTCCAGTCTCAAGTCTTTATGTTTAGGATGGTTGTCCTGCTGGAAGGTGACCCTCCAGTCTCAAGTCTTTATGTTTAGTTTGGTGGTCCTGCTGGAAGGTGAACCTCCAGTCTCAAGTCTTTATGTTTAGGATGGTGGTCCTGCTGGAAGGTGAACCTCCAGTCTCAAGTCTTTATGTTTAGCTTGGTGGTCCTGCTGGAAGGTGAACCTCCAGTCTCAAGTCTTTATGTTTAGTTTGGTGGTCCTGCTGGAAGGTGAACCTCCAGTCTCAAGTCTTTATATTTAGGATGGTGGTCCTACTGGAAGGTGACCCTCCAGTCTCAAGTCTTTATGTTTAGGATGGTGGTCCTGCTGGAAGGTGAACCTCCAGGCTGAAGTCTTTATGTTTAGTTTGGTGGTCCTGCTGGAAGGTGAACCTCCGCCCCAGTCTCAAGTCTTTATGTTTAGTTTGGTGGTCCTGCTGGAAGGTGAACCTCCAGTCTCAAGTCTTTATGTTTAGTTTGGTGGTCCTGCTGGAAGGTGAACCTCCAGTCTCAAGTCTTTATGTTTAGGATGGTGGTCCTGCTGGAAGGTGAACCTCCAGTCTCAAGTCTTTATGTTTAGGATGGTGGTCCTGCTGGAAGGAGACCATCCAGTCTCAAGTCTTTATGTTTAGGATGGTGGTCCTGCTGGAAGGTGACCCTCCAGTCTCAAGTCTTTATATTTAGGATGGTGGTCCTGCTGGAAGGTGAACCTCCAGTCTCAAGTCTTTATGTTTAGGATGGTGGTCCTGCTGGAAGGTGACCCTCCAGTCTCAGGTCTTTATGTTTAAGATGGTGGTCCTGCTGGAAGGTGAACCTCCGCACCAGTCTCAAGTCTTTATGTTTAGGATGGTGGTCCTGCTGGAAGGTGACCCTCCAGTCTCAAGTCTTTATATTTAGGATGGTGGTCCTGCTGGAAGGTGAACCTCCAGTCTCAAGTCTTTATGTTTAGGATGGTGGTCCTGCTGGAAGGTGACCCTCCAGTCTCAGGTCTTTATGTTTAAGATGGTGGTCCTGCTGGAAGGTGAACCTCCAGTCTCAAGTCTTTATGTTTAGTTTGGTGGTCCTGCTGGAAGGTGAACCTCCAGTCTCAAGTCTTTATGTTTAGGATGGTGGTCCTGCTGGAAGGTGACCCTCCAGTCTCAAGTCTTTATGTTTAGTTTGGTGGTCCTGCTGGAAGGTGAATCTCCAGTCTCAAGTCTTTATGTTTAGGATGGTGGTCCTGCTGGAAGGTGAACCTCCGCCCCAGTCTCAAGTCTTTATGTTTAGTTTGATGGTCCTGCTGGAAGGTGACCCTCCAGTCTCAAGTCTTTATGTTTAGGATGGTGGTCCTGCTGGAAGGTGACCCTCCAGTCTCAAGTCTTTATGTTTAGGATGGTGGTCCTGCTGGAAGGTGACCCTCCAGTCTCAAGTCTTTATGTTTAGGATGGTGGTCCTGCTGGAAGGTGAACCTCCAGTCTCAAGTCTTTATGTTTAGTTTGGTGGTCCTGCTGGAAGGTGAACCTCCGCCCCAGTCTCCAGTCTTTATGTTTAGTTTGATGGTCCTGCTGGAAGGTGACCCTCCAGTCTCAAGTCTTTATGTTTAGGATGGTGGTCCTGCTGGAAGGTGAACCTCCAGTCTCAAGTCTTTATGTTTAGTTTGATGGTCCTGCTGGAAGGTGACCCTCCAGTCTCAAGTCTTTATGTTTAGGATGGTGGTCCTGCTGGAAGGTGAACCTCCAGTCTCAAGTCTTTATGTTTAGTTTGGTGGTCCTGCTGGAAGGTGAACCTCCGCCCCAGTCTCCAGTCTTTATGTTTAGTTTGATGGTCCTGCTGGAAGGTGACCCTCCAGTCTCAAGTCTTTATGTTTAGTTTGGTGGTCCTGCTGGAAGGTGACCCTCCAGTCTCAAGTCTTTATGTTTAGTTTGGTGGTCCTGCTGGAAGGTGAACCTCCGCCCCAGTCTCAAGTCTTTATGTTTAGTTTGATGGTCCTGCTGGAAGGTGACCCTCCAGTCTCAAGTCTTTATGTTTAAGATGGTGGTCCTGCTGGAAGGTGAACCTCCAGTCTCAAGTTTTTATGTTTAGTTTGGTGGTCCTACTGGAAGGTGAACCTCCGCCCCAGTCTCAAGTCTTTATGTTTAGGATGGTGGTCCTGCTGGAAGGTGACCCTCCAGTCTCAAGTCTTTATGTTTAGTTTGGTGGTCCTGCTGGAAGGTGACCCTCCAGTCTCAAGTCTTTATGTTTAGTTTGGTGGTCCTGCTGGAAGGTGAATCTCCAGTCTCAAGTCTTTATGTTTAGGATGGTGGTCCTGCTGGAAGGTGAACCTCCAGTCTCAAGTCTTTATGTTTAGCTTGGTGGTCCTGCTGGAAGGTGAACCTCCAGTCTCAAGTCTTTATGTTTAGTTTTGTGGTCCTGCTGGAAGGTGAACCTCCGCCCCAGTCTCAAGTCTTTATGTTTAGTTTGATGGTCCTGCTGGAAGGTGACCCTCCAGTCTCAAGTCTTTATGTTTAGTTTGGTGGTCCTGCTGGAAGGTGAACCTCCAGTCTCAAGTCTTTATGTTTAGGATGGTGGTCCTGCTGGAAGGTGAACCTCCGCCCCAGTCTCCAGTCTTTATGTTTAGTTTGATGGTCCTGCTGGAAGGTGACCCTCCAGTCTCAAGTCTTTATGTTTAGTTTGGTGGTCCTGCTGGAAGGTGACCCTCCAGTCTCAAGTCTTTATGTTTAGTTTGGTGGTCCTGCTGGAAGGTGAACCTCCGCCCCAGTCTCAAGTCTTTATGTTTAGTTTGATGGTCCTGCTGGAAGGTGACCCTCCAGTCTCAAGTCTTTATGTTTAAGATGGTGGTCCTGCTGGAAGGTGAACCTCCAGTCTCAAGTCTTTATGTTTAGGATGGTGGTCCTGCTGGAAGGTGACCCTCCAGTCTCAAGTCTTTATGTTTAGTTTGGTGGTCCTGCTGGAAGGTGAATCTCCAGTCTCAAGTCTTTATGTTTAGGATGGTGGTCCTGCTGGAAGGTGAACCTCCAGTCTCAAGTCTTTATGTTTAGCTTGGTGGTCCTGCTGGAAGGTGAACCTCCAGTCTCAAGTCTTTATGTTTAGTTTTGTGGTCCTGCTGGAAGGTGAACCTCCGCCCCAGTCTCAAGTCTTTATGTTTAGTTTGATGGTCCTGCTGGAAGGTGACCCTCCAGTCTCAAGTCTTTATGTTTAGGATGGTGGTCCTGCTGGAAGGTGAACCTCCAGTCTCAAGTCTTTATGTTTAGTTTGGTGGTCCTGCTGGAAGGTGAACCTCCGCCCCAGTCTCCAGTCTTTATGTTTAGTTTGATGGTCCTGCTGGAAGGTGACCCTCCAGTCTCAAGTCTTTATGTTTAGTTTGGTGGTCCTGCTGGAAGGTGACCCTCCAGTCTCAAGTCTTTATGTTTAGTTTGGTGGTCCTGCTGGAAGGTGAACCTCCGCCCCAGTCTCAAGTCTTTATGTTTAGTTTGATGGTCCTGCTGGAAGGTGACCCTCCAGTCTCAAGTCTTTATGTTTAAGATGGTGGTCCTGCTGGAAGGTGAACCTCCAGTCTCAAGTTTTTATGTTTAGTTTGGTGGTCCTACTGGAAGGTGAACCTCCGCCCCAGTCTCAAGTCTTTATGTTTAGGATGGTGGTCCTGCTGGAAGGTGACCCTCCAGTCTCAAGTCTTTATGTTTAGTTTGGTGGTCCTGCTGGAAGGTGACCCTCCAGTCTCAAGTCTTTATGTTTAGTTTGGTGGTCCTGCTGGAAGGTGAATCTCCAGTCTCAAGTCTTTATGTTTAGGATGGTGGTCCTGCTGGAAGGTGAACCTCCAGTCTCAAGTCTTTATGTTTAGCTTGGTGGTCCTGCTGGAAGGTGAACCTCCAGTCTCAAGTCTTTATGTTTAGTTTTGTGGTCCTGCTGGAAGGTGAACCTCCGCCCCAGTCTCAAGTCTTTATGTTTAATTTGATGGTCCTGCTGGAAGGTGACCCTCCAGTCTCAAGTCTTTATGTTTAGTTTGGTGGTCCTGCTGGAAGGTGACCCTCCAGTCTCAAGTCTTTATGTTTAGTTTGGTGGTCCTGCTGGAAGGTGAACCTCCGCCCCAGTCTCAAGTCTTTATGTTTAGTTTGATGGTCCTGCTGGAAGGTGACCCTCCAGTCTCAAGTCTTTATGTTTAAGATGGTGGTCCTGCTGGAAGGTGAACCTCCAGTCTCAAGTTTTTATGTTTAGTTTGGTGGTCCTGCTGGAAGGTGACCCTCCAGTCTCAAGTCTTTATGTTTAGTTTGGTGGTCCTGCTGGAAGGTGAACCTCCAGTCTCAAGTCTTTATGTTTAGGATGGTGGTCCTGCTGGAAGGTGAACCTCCAGTCTCAAGTCATTATGTTTAGGATGGTGGTCCTGCTGGAAGGTGACCCTCCAGTCTCAAGTCTTTATGTTTATTTTGGTGGTCCTGCTGGAAGGTGACCCTCCAGTCTCAAGTCATTATGTTTAGGATGGTGGTCCTGCTGGAAGGTGAACCTCCAGTCTCAAGTCTTCATGTTTAGTTTGGTGGTCCTGCTGGAAGGTGAACCTCCGCCCCAGTCTCAAGTCTTTATGTTTAGTTTGATGGTCCTGCTGGAAGGTGACCCTCCAGTCTCAAGTCTTTATGTTTAGTTTGGTGATCCTGCTGGAAGGTGAACCTCCGCACCAGTCTCAAGTCTTTATGTTTAGTTTGATGGTCCTGCTGGAAGGTGACCCTCCAGTCTCAAGTCTTTATGTTTAAGATGGTGGTCCTGCTGGAAGGTGAACCTCCAGTCTCAAGTTTTTATGTTTAGTTTGGTGGTCCTGCTGGAAGGTGACCCTCCAGTCTCAAGTCTTTATGTTTAGTTTGGTGGTCCTGCTGGAAGGTGAACCTCCAGTCTCAAGTCTTTATGTTTAGGATGGTGGTCCTGCTGGAAGGTGAACCTCCAGTCTCAAGTCTTCATGTTTAGTTTGGTGGTCCTGCTGGAAGGTGAACCTCCGCCCCAGTCTCAAGTCTTTATGTTTAGTTTGGTGGTCCTGCTGGAAGGTGAACCTCCAGTCTCAAGTATTTATGTTTAGGATGGTGGTCCTGCTGGAAGGTGAACCTCCAGTCTCAAGTCTTTATGTTTAGTTTGGTGGTCCTGCTGGAAGGTGAACCTCCAGTCTCAAGTCATTATGTTTAGGATGGTGGTCCTGCTGGAAGGTGACCCTCCAGTCTCAAGTCTTTATGTTTATTTTGGTGGTCCTGCTGGAAGGTGAACCTCCAGTCTCAAGTCTTTATGTTTAGGATGGTGGTCCTGCTAGAAGGTGACCCTCCAGTCTCAAGTCTTTATGTTTAGGACGGTGGTCCTGCTGGAAGGTGACCCTCCAGTCTCAAGTCTTTATGTTTAGGATGGTGGTCCTGCTGGAAGGTGAACCTCCAGTCTCAAGTCTTTATGTTTAAGATGGTGGTCCTGCTGGAAGGTGAACCTCCAGTCTCAAGTCTTTATGTTTAGGATGGTGGTCCTGCTGGAAGGTGAACCTCCGCCCCAGTCTCAAGTCTTTATGTTTAGGATGGTGGTCCTGCTGGAAGGTGAACCTCCAGTCTCAAGTCTTTATGTTTAAGATGGTGGTCCTGCTGGAAGGTGAACCTCCAGTCTCAAGTCTTTATGTTTAGGATGGTGGTCCTGCTGGAAGGTGACCCTCCAGTCTCAAGTCTTTATGTTTAGGATGGTGGTACTGCTGGAAGGTGAACCTCCAGTCTCAAATCTTTATGTTTAGTTTGGTGGTCCTGCTGGAAGGTGACCCTCCAGTCTCAAGTCTTTATGTTTAGTTTGGTGGTCCTGCTGGAAGGTGAACCTCCAGTCTCAAGTCTTTATGTTTAGTATGGTGGTCCTGCTGGAAGGTGACCCTCCAGTCTCAAGTCTTTATGTTTAGGAAGGTGGTCCTGCTGGAAGGTGAACCTCCAGTCTCAAGTCTTTATGTTTAGGATGGTGGCCCTGCTGGAAGGAGACCCTCCAGTCTCAAGTCTTTATGTTTAGGATGGTGGTCCTGCTGGAAGGTGACCCTCCAGTCTCAAGTCTTTATGTTTAGGATGGTGGTCCTGCTGGAAGGTGACCCTCCAGTCTTAAGTCTTTATATTTAGGATGGTGGTCCTGCTGGAAGGTGAACCATCAGTCTCAAGTCTTTATGTTTAGG
Source organism: Blennius ocellaris (assembly GCF_963422515.1). Taxonomy (NCBI): domain Eukaryota; kingdom Metazoa; phylum Chordata; class Actinopteri; order Blenniiformes; family Blenniidae; genus Blennius; species Blennius ocellaris. The sequence continues at coordinate 29,508,778 of NC_137659.1, read as the reverse complement.
ATGGTGGTCCTGCTGGAAGGTGAAACTCCAGTCTCAAGTCTTTATGTTTAGGATGGTGGTCCTGCTGGAAGGTGACCCTCCAGTCTCAAGTCTTTATGTTTAGGATGGTGGTCCTGCTGGAAGGTGACCCTCCAGTCTCAAGTCTTTATGTTTAGGATGGTGGTCCTGCTGGAAGGTGACCCTCCAGTCTCAAGTCTTTATGTTTAGGATGGTGGTCCTGCTGGAAGGTGAACCTCCAGTCTCAAGTCTTTATGTTTAGTTTGGTGGTCCTGCTGGAAGGTGAACCTCCGCCCCAGTCTCCAGTCTTTATGTTTAGTTTGATGGTCCTGCTGGAAGGTGACCCTCCAGTCTCAAGTCTTTATGTTTAGTTTGGTGGTCCTGCTGGAAGGTGACCCTCCAGTCTCAAGTCTTTATGTTTAGTTTGGTGGTCCTGCTGGAAGGTGAACCTCCGCCCCAGTCTCAAGTCTTTATGTTTAGTTTGATGGTCCTGCTTGAAGGTGACCCTCCAGTCTCAAGTCTTTATGTTTAAGATGGTGGTCCTGCTGGAAGGTGAACCTCCAGTCTCAAGTTTTTATGTTTAGTTTGGTGGTCCTGCTGGAAGGTGACCCTCCAGTCTCAAGTCTTTATGTTTAGTTTGGTGCTCCTGTTGGAAGGTGAACCTTCAGTCTCAAGTCTTTATGTTTAGGATGGTGGTCCTGCTGGAAGGTGAACCTCCAGTCTCAAGTCATTATGTTTAGGATGGTGGTCCTGCTGGAAGGTGACCCTCCAGTCTCAAGTCTTTATGTTTAGGATGGTGGTCCTGCTGGAAGGTGAACCTCCAGTCTCAAGTCTTTATGTTTAGTTTGGTGGTCCTGCTGGAAGGTGAACCTCCGCCCCAGTCTCAAGTCTTTATGTTTAGTTTGATGGTCCTGCTGGAAGGTGACCCTCCAGTCTCAAGTCTTTATGTTTAGGATGGTGGTCCTGCTGGAAGGTGACCCTCCAGTCTCAAGTCTTTATGTTTAAGATGGTGGTCCTGCTGGAAGGTGAACCTCCAGTCTCAAGTTTTTATGTTTAGTTTGGTGGTCCTGCTGGAAGGTGACCCTCCAGTCTCAAGTCTTTATGTTTAGTTTGGTGGTCCTGCTGGAAGGTGAACCTCCAGTCTCAAGTCATTATGTTTAGGATGGTGGTCCTGCTGGAAGGAGACCCTCCAGTCTCAAGTCTTTATGTTTAGGATGGTGGTCCTGCTGGAAGGTGACCCTCCAGTCTCAAGTCTTTATATTTAGGATGGTGGTCCTGCTGGAAGGTGAACCTCCAGTCTCAAGTCTTTATGTTTAGGATGGTGGTCCTGCTGGAAGGTGACCCTCCAGTCTCAAGTCTTTATGTTTAGGATGGTGGTCCTGCTGGAAGGTGAACCTCCAGTCTCAAGTCATTATGTTTAGGATGGTGGTCCTGCTGGAAGGAGACCCTCCAGTCTCAAGTCTTTATGTTTAGGATGGTGGTCCTGCTGGAAGGTGACCCTCCAGTCTCAAGTCTTTATATTTAGGATGGTGGTCCTGCTGGAAGGTGAACCTCCAGTCTCAAGTCTTTATGTTTAGGATGGTGGTCCTGCTGGAAGGTGACCCTCCAGTCTCAGGTCTTTATGTTTAAGATGGTGGTCCTGCTGGAAGGTGAACCTCCAGTCTCAAGTCTTTATGTTTAGTTTGGTGGTCCTGCTGGAAGGTGAACCTCCAGTCTCAAGTCTTTATGTTTAGGATGGTGGTCCTGCTGGAAGGTGACCCTCCAGTCTCAAGTCTTTATGTTTAGTTTGGTGGTCCTGCTGGAAGGTGAACCTCCAGTCTCAAGTCTTTATGTTTAGGATGGTGGTCCTGCTGGAAGGTGAACCTCCAGTCTCAAGTCTTTATGTTTAGCTTGGTGGTCCTGCTGGAAGGTGAACCTCCAGTCTCAAGTCTTTATGTTTAGTTTGGTGGTCCTGTTGGAAGGTGAACCTCCGCCCCAGTCTCAAGTCTTTATGTTTAGTTTGATGGTCCTGCTGGAAGGTGACCCTCCAGTCTCAAGTCTTTATGTTTAGGATGGTGGTCCTGCTGGAAGGTGAACCTCCAGTCTCAAGTCTTTATGTTTAGGATGGTGGTCCTACTGGAAGGTGAACCTCCAGTCTCAAGTCTTTATGTTTAGGATGGTGGTCCTGCTGGAAGGTGACCCTCCAGTCTCAAGTCTTTATGTTTAGGATGGTGGTCCTGCTGGAAGGTGACCCTCCAGTCTCAAGTCTTTATGTTTAGGATGGTGGTCCTGCTGGAAGGTGACCCTCCAGTCTCAAGTCTTTATGTTTAGGATGGTGGTCCTGCTGGAAGGTGACCCTCCAGTCTCAAGTCTTTATGTTTAGGATGGTGGTCCTGCTGGAAGGTGAACCTCCAGTCTCAAGTCTTTATGTTTAGGATGGTGGTCCTGCTGGAAGGTGACCCTCCAGTCTCAAGTCTTTATGTTTAGGAAGGTGGTCCTGCTGGAAGGTGAACCTCCAGTCTCAAGTCTTTATGTTTAGGATGGTGGTCCTGCTGGAAGGTGACCCTCCAGTCTCAAGTCTTTATGTTTAGGATGGTGGTCCTGCTGGAAGGTGACCCTCCAGTCTCAAGTCTTTATGTTTAGGATGGTGGTCCTGCTGGAAGGTGACCCTCCAGTCTCAAGTCTTTGTGTTTAGGATGGTGGTCCTGCTGGAAGGTGACCCTCCAGTCTCAAGTCTTTATGTTTAGGATGGTGGTCCTGCTGGAAGGTGAACCTCCAGTCTCAAGTCTTTATGTTTAGTTTGGTGGTCCTGATGGAAGGTGAACCTCCGCCCCAGTCTCAAGTCTTTATGTTTAGGATGGTGGTCCTGCTGGAAGGTGACCCTCCAGTCTCAAGTCTTTATGTTTAGGATGGTGGTCCTGCTGGAAGGTGAACCTCCGCCCCAGTCTCAAGTCTTTATGTTTAGTTTGATGGTCCTGCTGGAAGGTGACCCTCCAGTCTCAAGTCTTTATGTTTAGTTTGGTGGTCCTGCTGGAAGGTGACCCTCCAGTCTCAAGTCTTTATGTTTAGTTTGATGGTCCTGCTGGAAGGTGACCCTCCAGTCTCAAGTCTTTATGTTTAGGATGGTGGTCCTGCTGGAAGGTGACCCTCCAGTCTCAAGTCTTTATGTTTAGTTTGGTGGTCCTGCTGGAAGGTGACCCTCCAGTCTCAAGTCTTTATGTTTAGGATGGTGGTCCTGCTGGAAGGTGACCCTCCAGTCTCAAGTCTTTATGTTTAGGATGGTGGTCCTGCTGGAAGGTGAACCTCCAGTCTCAAGTCTTTATGTTTAGCTTGGTGGTCCTGCTGGAAGGTGAACCTCCAGTCTCAAGTCTTTATGTTTAGTTTGGTGGTCCTGCTGGAAGGTGAACCTCCAGTCTCAAGTCTTTATGTTTAGGATGGTGGTCCTGCTGGAAGGTGAACCTCCAGTCTCAAGTCTTTATGTTTAGGATGGTGGTCCTGCTGGAAGGTGACCCTCCAGTCTCAAGTCTTTATGTTTAGGATGGTGGTCCTGCTGGAAGGTGACCCTCCAGTCTCAAGTCTTTCTGTTTAGGATGGTGGTCCTGCTGGAAGGTGAACCTCCAGTCTCAAGTCTTTATGTTTAGTTTGGTGGTCCTGCTGGAAGGTGAACCTCCGCCCCAGTCTCAAGTCTTTATGTTTAGTTTGATGGTCCTGCTGGAAGGTGACCCTCCAGTCTCAAGTCTTTATGTTTAGTTTGGTGGTCCTGCTGGAAGGTGACCCTCCAGTCTCAAGTCTTTATGTTTAGTTTGATGGTCCTGCTGGAAGGTGACCCTCCAGTCTCAAGTCTTTATGTTTAGGATGGTGGTCCTGCTGGAAGGTGACCCTCCAGTCTCAAGTCTTTATGTTTAGTTTGGTGGTCCTGCTGGAAGGTGAACCTCCAGTCTCAAGTCTTTATGTTTAGGATGGTGGTCCTGCTGGAAGGTGACCCTCCAGTCTCAAGTCTTTATGTTTAGGATGGTGGTCCTGCTGGAAGGTGACCCTCCAGTCTCAAGTCTTTATGTTTAGGATGGTGGTCCTGCTGGAAGGTGACCCTCCAGTCTCAAGTCTTTATGTTTAGGATGGTGGTCCTGCTGGAAGGTGACCCTCCAGTCTCAAGTCTTTATGTTTAGGATGGTGGTCCTGCTGGAAGGTGAACCTCCAGTCTCAAGTCTTTATGTTTAGGATGGTGGTCCTGCTGGAAGGTGACCCTCCAGTCTAAAGTCTTTATGTTTAGGAAGGTGGTCCTGCTGGAAGGTGAACCTCCAGTCTCAAGTCTTTATGTTTAGGATGGTGGTCCTGCTGGAAGGTGACCCTCCAGTCTCAAGTCTTTATGTTTAGGATGGTGGTCCTGCTGGAAGGTGACCCTCCAGTCTCAAGTCTTTATGTTTAGGATGGTGGTCCTGCTGGAAGGTGACCCTCCAGTCTCAAGTCTTTGTGTTTAGGATGGTGGTCCTGCTGGAAGGTGACCCTCCAGTCTCAAGTCTTTATGTTTAGGATGGTGGTCCTGATGGAAGGTGAACCTCCGCCCCAGTCTCAAGTCTTTATGTTTAGGATGGTGGTCCTGCTGGAAGGTGACCCTCCAGTCTCAAGTCTTTATGTTTAGGATGGTGGTCCTGCTGGAAGGTGAACCTCCGCCCCAGTCTCAAGTCTTTATGTTTAGTTTGATGGTCCTGCTGGAAGGTGACCCTCCAGTCTCAAGTCTTTATGTTTAGGATGGTGGTCCTGCTGGAAGGTGAACCTCCAGTCTCAAGTCATTATGTTTAGGATGGTGGTCCTGCTGGAAGGTGAACCTCCAGTCTCAAGTCTTCATGTTTAGTTTGGTGGTCCTGCTGGAAGGTGAACCTCCGCCCCAGTCTCAAGTCTTTATGTTTAGTTTGATGGTCCTGCTGGAAGGTGACCCTCCAGTCTCAAGTCTTTATGTTTAGTTTGGTGGTCCTGCTGGAAGGTGACCCTCCAGTCTCAAGTCTTTATGTTTAGTTTGATGGTCCTGCTGGAAGGTGACCCTCCAGTCTCAAGTCTTTATGTTTAGGATGGTGGTCCTGCTGGAAGGTGAACCTCCAGTCTCAAGTCTTTATGTTTAAGATGGTGGTCCTGCTGGAAGGTGAACCTCCAGTCTCAAGTCTTTATGTTTAGGATGGTGGTCCTGCTGGAAGGTGAACCTCCGCCCCAGTCTCAAGTCTTTATGTTTAGGATGGTGGTCCTGCTGGAAGGTGAACCTCCAGTCTCAAGTCTTTATGTTTAAGATGGTGGTCCTGCTGGAAGGTGAACCTCCAGTCTCAAGTCTTTATGTTTAGGATGGTGGTCCTGCTGGAAGGTGACCCTCCAGTCTCAAGTCTTTATGTTTAGGATGGTGGTACTGCTGGAAGGTGAACCTCCAGTCTCAAATCTTTATGTTTAGTTTGGTGGTCCTGCTGGAAGGTGACCCTCCAGTCTCAAGTCTTTATGTTTAGTTTGGTGGTCCTGCTGGAAGGTGAACCTCCAGTCTCAAGTCTTTATGTTTAGTATGGTGGTCCTGCTGGAAGGTGACCCTCCAGTCTCAAGTCTTTATGTTTAGGAAGGTGGTCCTGCTGGAAGGTGAACCTCCAGTCTCAAGTCTTTATGTTTAGGATGGTGGCCCTGCTGGAAGGAGACCCTCCAGTCTCAAGTCTTTATGTTTAGGATGGTGGTCCTGCTGGAAGGTGACCCTCCAGTCTCAAGTCTTTATGTTTAGGATGGTGGTCCTGCTGGAAGGTGACCCTCCAGTCTTAAGTCTTTATATTTAGGATGGTGGTCCTGCTGGAAGGTGAACCATCAGTCTCAAGTCTTTATGTTTAGGATGGTGGTCCTGCTGGAAGGTGAAACTCCAGTCTCAAGTCTTTATGTTTAGGATGGTGGTCCTGCTGGAAGGTGACCCTCCAGTCTCAAGTCTTTATGTTTAGGATGGTGGTCCTGCTGGAAGGTGACCCTCCAGTCTCAAGTCTTTATGTTTAGGATGGTGGTCCTGCTGGAAGGTGACCCTCCAGTCTCAAGTCTTTATGTTTAGGATGGTGGTCCTGCTGGAAGGTGAACCTCCAGTCTCAAGTCTTTATGTTTAGTTTGGTGGTCCTGCTGGAAGGTGAACCTCCGCCCCAGTCTCCAGTCTTTATGTTTAGTTTGATGGTCCTGCTGGAAGGTGACCCTCCAGTCTCAAGTCTTTATGTTTAGTTTGGTGGTCCTGCTGGAAGGTGACCCTCCAGTCTCAAGTCTTTATGTTTAGTTTGGTGGTCCTGCTGGAAGGTGAACCTCCGCCCCAGTCTCAAGTCTTTATGTTTAGTTTGATGGTCCTGCTTGAAGGTGACCCTCCAGTCTCAAGTCTTTATGTTTAAGATGGTGGTCCTGCTGGAAGGTGAACCTCCAGTCTCAAGTTTTTATGTTTAGTTTGGTGGTCCTGCTGGAAGGTGACCCTCCAGTCTCAAGTCTTTATGTTTAGTTTGGTGCTCCTGTTGGAAGGTGAACCTTCAGTCTCAAGTCTTTATGTTTAGGATGGTGGTCCTGCTGGAAGGTGAACCTCCAGTCTCAAGTCATTATGTTTAGGATGGTGGTCCTGCTGGAAGGTGACCCTCCAGTCTCAAGTCTTTATGTTTAGGATGGTGGTCCTGCTGGAAGGTGAACCTCCAGTCTCAAGTCTTTATGTTTAGTTTGGTGGTCCTGCTGGAAGGTGAACCTCCGCCCCAGTCTCAAGTCTTTATGTTTAGTTTGATGGTCCTGCTGGAAGGTGACCCTCCAGTCTCAAGTCTTTATGTTTAGGATGGTGGTCCTGCTGGAAGGTGACCCTCCAGTCTCAAGTCTTTATGTTTAAGATGGTGGTCCTGCTGGAAGGTGAACCTCCAGTCTCAAGTTTTTATGTTTAGTTTGGTGGTCCTGCTGGAAGGTGACCCTCCAGTCTCAAGTCTTTATGTTTAGTTTGGTGGTCCTGCTGGAAGGTGAACCTCCAGTCTCAAGTCATTATGTTTAGGATGGTGGTCCTGCTGGAAGGAGACCCTCCAGTCTCAAGTCTTTATGTTTAGGATGGTGGTCCTGCTGGAAGGTGACCCTCCAGTCTCAAGTCTTTATATTTAGGATGGTGGTCCTGCTGGAAGGTGAACCTCCAGTCTCAAGTCTTTATGTTTAGGATGGTGGTCCTGCTGGAAGGTGACCCTCCAGTCTCAAGTCTTTATGTTTAGGATGGTGGTCCTGCTGGAAGGTGAACCTCCAGTCTCAAGTCATTATGTTTAGGATGGTGGTCCTGCTGGAAGGAGACCCTCCAGTCTCAAGTCTTTATGTTTAGGATGGTGGTCCTGCTGGAAGGTGACCCTCCAGTCTCAAGTCTTTATATTTAGGATGGTGGTCCTGCTGGAAGGTGAACCTCCAGTCTCAAGTCTTTATGTTTAGGATGGTGGTCCTGCTGGAAGGTGACCCTCCAGTCTCAGGTCTTTATGTTTAAGATGGTGGTCCTGCTGGAAGGTGAACCTCCAGTCTCAAGTCTTTATGTTTAGTTTGGTGGTCCTGCTGGAAGGTGAACCTCCAGTCTCAAGTCTTTATGTTTAGGATGGTGGTCCTGCTGGAAGGTGACCCTCCAGTCTCAAGTCTTTATGTTTAGTTTGGTGGTCCTGCTGGAAGGTGAACCTCCAGTCTCAAGTCTTTATGTTTAGGATGGTGGTCCTGCTGGAAGGTGAACCTCCAGTCTCAAGTCTTTATGTTTAGCTTGGTGGTCCTGCTGGAAGGTGAACCTCCAGTCTCAAGTCTTTATGTTTAGTTTGGTGGTCCTGTTGGAAGGTGAACCTCCGCCCCAGTCTCAAGTCTTTATGTTTAGTTTGATGGTCCTGCTGGAAGGTGACCCTCCAGTCTCAAGTCTTTATGTTTAGGATGGTGGTCCTGCTGGAAGGTGAACCTCCAGTCTCAAGTCTTTATGTTTAGGATGGTGGTCCTACTGGAAGGTGAACCTCCAGTCTCAAGTCTTTATGTTTAGGATGGTGGTCCTGCTGGAAGGTGACCCTCCAGTCTCAAGTCTTTATGTTTAGGATGGTGGTCCTGCTGGAAGGTGACCCTCCAGTCTCAAGTCTTTATGTTTAGGATGGTGGTCCTGCTGGAAGGTGACCCTCCAGTCTCAAGTCTTTATGTTTAGGATGGTGGTCCTGCTGGAAGGTGACCCTCCAGTCTCAAGTCTTTATGTTTAGGATGGTGGTCCTGCTGGAAGGTGAACCTCCAGTCTCAAGTCTTTATGTTTAGGATGGTGGTCCTGCTGGAAGGTGACCCTCCAGTCTCAAGTCTTTATGTTTAGGAAGGTGGTCCTGCTGGAAGGTGAACCTCCAGTCTCAAGTCTTTATGTTTAGGATGGTGGTCCTGCTGGAAGGTGACCCTCCAGTCTCAAGTCTTTATGTTTAGGATGGTGGTCCTGCTGGAAGGTGACCCTCCAGTCTCAAGTCTTTATGTTTAGGATGGTGGTCCTGCTGGAAGGTGACCCTCCAGTCTCAAGTCTTTGTGTTTAGGATGGTGGTCCTGCTGGAAGGTGACCCTCCAGTCTCAAGTCTTTATGTTTAGGATGGTGGTCCTGCTGGAAGGTGAACCTCCAGTCTCAAGTCTTTATGTTTAGTTTGGTGGTCCTGATGGAAGGTGAACCTCCGCCCCAGTCTCAAGTCTTTATGTTTAGGATGGTGGTCCTGCTGGAAGGTGACCCTCCAGTCTCAAGTCTTTATGTTTAGGATGGTGGTCCTGCTGGAAGGTGAACCTCCGCCCCAGTCTCAAGTCTTTATGTTTAGTTTGATGGTCCTGCTGGAAGGTGACCCTCCAGTCTCAAGTCTTTATGTTTAGTTTGGTGGTCCTGCTGGAAGGTGACCCTCCAGTCTCAAGTCTTTATGTTTAGTTTGATGGTCCTGCTGGAAGGTGACCCTCCAGTCTCAAGTCTTTATGTTTAGGATGGTGGTCCTGCTGGAAGGTGACCCTCCAGTCTCAAGTCTTTATGTTTAGTTTGGTGGTCCTGCTGGAAGGTGACCCTCCAGTCTCAAGTCTTTATGTTTAGGATGGTGGTCCTGCTGGAAGGTGACCCTCCAGTCTCAAGTCTTTATGTTTAGGATGGTGGTCCTGCTGGAAGGTGAACCTCCAGTCTCAAGTCTTTATGTTTAGCTTGGTGGTCCTGCTGGAAGGTGAACCTCCAGTCTCAAGTCTTTATGTTTAGTTTGGTGGTCCTGCTGGAAGGTGAACCTCCAGTCTCAAGTCTTTATGTTTAGGATGGTGGTCCTGCTGGAAGGTGAACCTCCAGTCTCAAGTCTTTATGTTTAGGATGGTGGTCCTGCTGGAAGGTGACCCTCCAGTCTCAAGTCTTTATGTTTAGGATGGTGGTCCTGCTGGAAGGTGACCCTCCAGTCTCAAGTCTTTCTGTTTAGGATGGTGGTCCTGCTGGAAGGTGAACCTCCAGTCTCAAGTCTTTATGTTTAGTTTGGTGGTCCTGCTGGAAGGTGAACCTCCGCCCCAGTCTCAAGTCTTTATGTTTAGTTTGATGGTCCTGCTGGAAGGTGACCCTCCAGTCTCAAGTCTTTATGTTTAGTTTGGTGGTCCTGCTGGAAGGTGACCCTCCAGTCTCAAGTCTTTATGTTTAGTTTGATGGTCCTGCTGGAAGGTGACCCTCCAGTCTCAAGTCTTTATGTTTAGGATGGTGGTCCTGCTGGAAGGTGACCCTCCAGTCTCAAGTCTTTATGTTTAGTTTGGTGGTCCTGCTGGAAGGTGAACCTCCAGTCTCAAGTCTTTATGTTTAGGATGGTGGTCCTGCTGGAAGGTGACCCTCCAGTCTCAAGTCTTTATGTTTAGGATGGTGGTCCTGCTGGAAGGTGACCCTCCAGTCTCAAGTCTTTATGTTTAGGATGGTGGTCCTGCTGGAAGGTGACCCTCCAGTCTCAAGTCTTTATGTTTAGGATGGTGGTCCTGCTGGAAGGTGACCCTCCAGTCTCAAGTCTTTATGTTTAGGATGGTGGTCCTGCTGGAAGGTGAACCTCCAGTCTCAAGTCTTTATGTTTAGGATGGTGGTCCTGCTGGAAGGTGACCCTCCAGTCTAAAGTCTTTATGTTTAGGAAGGTGGTCCTGCTGGAAGGTGAACCTCCAGTCTCAAGTCTTTATGTTTAGGATGGTGGTCCTGCTGGAAGGTGACCCTCCAGTCTCAAGTCTTTATGTTTAGGATGGTGGTCCTGCTGGAAGGTGACCCTCCAGTCTCAAGTCTTTATGTTTAGGATGGTGGTCCTGCTGGAAGGTGACCCTCCAGTCTCAAGTCTTTGTGTTTAGGATGGTGGTCCTGCTGGAAGGTGACCCTCCAGTCTCAAGTCTTTATGTTTAGGATGGTGGTCCTGATGGAAGGTGAACCTCCGCCCCAGTCTCAAGTCTTTATGTTTAGGATGGTGGTCCTGCTGGAAGGTGACCCTCCAGTCTCAAGTCTTTATGTTTAGGATGGTGGTCCTGCTGGAAGGTGAACCTCCGCCCCAGTCTCAAGTCTTTATGTTTAGTTTGATGGTCCTGCTGGAAGGTGACCCTCCAGTCTCAAGTCTTTATGTTTAGGATGGTGGTCCTGCTGGAAGGTGAACCTCCAGTCTCAAGTCATTATGTTTAGGATGGTGGTCCTGCTGGAAGGTGAACCTCCAGTCTCAAGTCTTCATGTTTAGTTTGGTGGTCCTGCTGGAAGGTGAACCTCCGCCCCAGTCTCAAGTCTTTATGTTTAGTTTGATGGTCCTGCTGGAAGGTGACCCTCCAGTCTCAAGTCTTTATGTTTAGTTTGGTGGTCCTGCTGGAAGGTGACCCTCCAGTCTCAAGTCTTTATGTTTAGTTTGATGGTCCTGCTGGAAGGTGACCCTCCAGTCTCAAGTCTTTATGTTTAGGATGGTGGTCCTGCTGGAAGGTGACCCTCCAGTCTCAAGTCTTTATGTTTAGTTTGGTGGTCCTGCTGGAAGGTGAACCTCCAGTCTCAAGTCTTTATGTTTAGGATGGTGGTCCTGCTGGAAGGTGAACCTCCAGTCTCAAGTCTTTATGTTTAGCTTGGTGGTCCTGCTGGAAGGTGAACCTCCAGTCTCAAGTCTTTATGTTTAGTTTGGTGGTCCTGCTGGAAGGTGAACCTCCGCCCCAGTCTCAAGTCTTTATGTTTAGTTTGATGGTCCTGCTGGAAGGTGACCCTCCAGTCTCAAGTCTTTATGTTTAGGATGGTGGTCCTACTGGAAGGTGAACCTCCAGTCTCAAGTCTTTATGTTTAGGATGGTGGTCCTGCTGGAAGGTGAACCTCCAGTCTCAAGTCTTTATGTTTAGGATGGTGGTCCTGCTGGAAGGTGACCCTCCAGTCTCAAGTCTTTATGTTTAGGATGGTGGTCCTGCTGGAAGGTGACCCTCCAGTCTCAAGTCTTTATGTTTAGGATGGTGGTCCTGCTGGAAGGTGACCCTCCAGTCTCAAGTCTTTATGTTTAGGATGGTGGTCCTGCTGGAAGGTGACCCTCCAGTCTCAAGTCTTTATGTTTAGTTTGGTGGTCCTGCTGGAAGGTGAACCTCCAGTCTCAAGTCTTTATGTTTAGGATGGTGGTCCTGCTGGAAGGTGAACCTCCAGTCTCAAGTCTTTATGTTTAGCTTGGTGGTCCTGCTGGAAGGTGAACCTCCAGTCTCAAGTCTTTATGTTTAGTTTGGTGGTCCTGCTGGAAGGTGAACCTCCGCCCCAGTCTCAAGTCTTTATGTTTAGTTTGATGGTCCTGCTGGAAGGTGACCCTCCAGTCTCAAGTCTTTATGTTTAGGATGGTGGTCCTGCTGGAAGGTGACCCTCCTGTCTCAAGTCTTTATGTTTAGGATGGTGGTCCTGCTGGAAGGTGAACCTCCAGTCTCAAGTCTTTATGTTTAGTTTGGTGGTCCTGATGGAAGGTGAACCTCCGCCCCAGTCTCAAGTCTTTATGTTTAGGATGGTGGTCCTGCTGGAAGGTGACCCTCCAGTCTCAAGTCTTTATGTTTAGTTTGGTGGTCCTGCTGGAAGGTGACCCTCCAGTCTCAAGTCTTTATGTTTAGTTTGGTGGTCCTGCTGGAAGGTTAACCTCCAGTCTCAAGTCTTTATGTTTAGGATGGTGGTCCTGCTGGAAGGTGACCCTCCAGTCTCAGGTCTTTATGTTTAAGATGGTGGTCCTGCTGGAAGGTGAACCTCCAGTCTCAAGTCTTTATGTTTAGTTTGGTGGTCCTGCTGGAAGGTGAACCTCCAGTCTCAAGTCTTTATGTTTAGGATGGTGGTCCTGCTGGAAGGTGACCCTCCAGTCTCAAGTCTTTATGTTTAGTTTGGTGGTCCTGCTGGAAGGTGAACCTCCAGTCTCAAGTCTTTATGTTTAGGATGGTGGTCCTGCTGGAAGGTGAACCTCCAGTCTCAAGTCTTTATGTTTAGCTTGGTGGTCCTGCTGGAAGGTGAACCTCCAGTCTCAAGTCTTTATGTTTAGTTTGGTGGTCCTGCTGGAAGGTGAACCTCCGCCCCAGTCTCAAGTCTTTATGTTTAGTTTGATGGTCCTGCTGGAAGGTGACCCTCCAGTCTCAAGTCTTTATGTTTAGGATGGTGGTCCTGCTGGAAGGTGAACCTCCAGTCTCAAGTCTTTATGTTTAGGATGGTGGTCCTACTGGAAGGTGAACCTCCAGTCTCAAGTCTTTATGTTTAGGATGGTGGTCCTGCTGGAAGGTGACCCTCCAGTCTCAAGTCTTTATGTTTAGGATGGTGGTCCTGCTGGAAGGTGACCCTCCAGTCTCAAGTCTTTATGTTTAGGATGGTGGTCCTGCTGGAAGGTGAACCTCCAGTCTCAAGTCTTTATGTTTAGTTTGGTGGTCCTGATGGAAGGTGAACCTCCGCCCCAGTCTCAAGTCTTTATGTTTAGGATGGTGGTCCTGCTGGAAGGTGACCCTCCAGTCTCAAGTCTTTATGTTTAGTTTGGTGGTCCTGCTGGAAGGTGACCCTCCAGTCTCAAGTCTTTATGTTTAGTTTGGTGGTCCTGCTGGAAGGTTAACCTCCAGTCTCAAGTCTTTATGTTTAGGATGGTGGTCCTGCTGGAAGGTGACCCTCCAGTCTCAGGTCTTTATGTTTAAGATGGTGGTCCTGCTGGAAGGTGAACCTCCAGTCTCAAGTCTTTATGTTTAGTTTGGTGGTCCTGCTGGAAGGTGAACCTCCAGTCTCAAGTCTTTATGTTTAGGATGGTGGTCCTGCTGGAAGGTGACCCTCCAGTCTCAAGTCTTTATGTTTAGTTTGGTGGTCCTGCTGGAAGGTGAACCTCCAGTCTCAAGTCTTTATGTTTAGGATGGTGGTCCTGCTGGAAGGTGAACCTCCAGTCTCAAGTCTTTATGTTTAGCTTGGTGGTCCTGCTGGAAGGTGAACCTCCAGTCTCAAGTCTTTATGTTTAGTTTGGTGGTCCTGCTGGAAGGTGAACCTCCGCCCCAGTCTCAAGTCTTTATGTTTAGTTTGATGGTCCTGCTGGAAGGTGACCCTCCAGTCTCAAGTCTTTATGTTTAGGATGGTGGTCCTGCTGGAAGGTGAACCTCCAGTCTCAAGTCTTTATGTTTAGGATGGTGGTCCTGCTGGAAGGTGAACCTCCAGTCTCAAGTCTTTATGTTTAGTTTGGTGGTCCTGATGGAAGGTGAACCTCCGCCCCAGTCTCAAGTCTTTATGTTTAGGATGGTGGTCCTGCTGGAAGGTGACCCTCCAGTCTCAAGTCTTTATGTTTAGTTTGGTGGTCCTGCTGGAAGGTGACCCTCCAGTCTCAAGTCTTTATGTTTAGTTTGGTGGTCCTGCTGGAAGGTTAACCTCCAGTCTCAAGTCTTTATGTTTAGGATGGTGGTCCTGCTGGAAGGTGACCCTCCAGTCTCAAGTCTTTATGTTTAGGATGGTGGTCCTGCTGGAAGGTGACCCTCCAGTCTCAAGTCTTTATGTTTAGTTTGGTGGTCCTGCTGGAAGGTGAACCTCCAGTCTCAAGTCTTTATGTTTAGGATGGTGGTCCTGATGGAAGGTGAACCTCCGCCCCAGTCTCAAGTCTTTATGTTTAGTTTGATGGTCCTGCTGGAAGGTGACCCTCCAGTCTCAAGTCTTTATGTTTAGTTTGGTGGTCCTGCTGGAAGGTGACCCTCCAGTCTCAAGTCTTTATGTTTAGTTTGATGGTCCTGCTGGAAGGTGACCCTCCAGTCTCAAGTCTTTATGTTTAGGATGGTGGTCCTGCTGGAAGGTGACCCTCCAGTCTCAAGTCTTTATGTTTAGTTTGGTGGTCCTGCTGGAAGGTGAACCTCCAGTCTCAAGTCTTTATGTTTAGGATGGTGGTCCTGCTGGAAGGTGAACCTCCAGTCTCAAGTCTTTATGTTTAGCTTGGTGGTCCTGCTGGAAGGTGAACCTCCAGTCTCAAGTCTTTATGTTTAGTTTGGTGGTCCTGCTGGAAGGTGAACCTCCGCCCCAGTCTCAAGTCTTTATGTTTAGGATGGTGGTCCTGCTGGAAGGTGACCCTCCAGTCTCAAGTCTTTATGTTTAGTTTGATGGTCCTGCTGGAAGGTGACCCTCCAGTCTCAAGTCTTTATGTTTAGGATGGTGGTCCTGCTGGAAGGTGACCCTCCAGTCTCAAGTCTTTATGTTTAGTTTGGTGGTCCTGCTGGAAGGTGACCCTCCAGTCTCAAGTCTTTATGTTTAGGATGGTGGTCCTGCTGGAAGGTGACCCTCCAGTCTCAAGTCTTTATGTTTTGGATGGTGGTCCTGCTGGAAGGTGAACCTCCAGTCTCAAGTCTTTATGTTTAGCTTGGTGGTCCTGCTGGAAGGTGAACCTCCAGTCTCAAGTCTTTATGTTTAGGATGGTGGTCCTGCTGGAAGGTGAACCTCCAGTCTCAAGTCTTTATGTTTAGGATGGTGGTCCTGCTGGAAGGTGACCCTCCAGTCTCAAGTCTTTATGTTTAGGATGGTGGTCCTGCTGGAAGGTGACCCTCCAGTCTCAAGTCTTTATGTTTAGGATGGTGGTCCTGCTGGAAGGTGAACCTCCAGTCTCAAGTCTTTATGTTTAGTTTGGTGGTCCTGCTGGAAGGTGAACCTCCGCCCCAGTCTCAAGTCTTTATGTTTAGTTTGATGGTCCTGCTGGAAGGTGACCCTCCAGTCTCAAGTCTTTATGTTTAGTTTGGTGGTCCTGCTGGAAGGTGACCCTCCAGTCTCAAGTCTTTATGTTTAGTTTGATGGTCCTGCTGGAAGGTGACCCTCCAGTCTCAAGTCTTTATGTTTAGGATGGTGGTCCTGCTGGAAGGTGACCCTCCAGTCTCAAGTCTTTATGTTTAGTTTGGTGGTCCTGCTGGAAGGTGAACCTCCATTCTCAAGTCTTTATGTTTAGGATGGTGGTCCTGCTGGAAGGTGACCCTCCAGTCTCAAGTCTTTATGTTTAGGATGGTGGTCCTGCTGGAAGGTGACCCTCCAGTCTCAAGTCTTTATGTTTAGGATGGTGGTCCTGCTGGAAGGTGACCCTCCAGTCTCAAGTCTTTATGTTTAGGATGGTGGTCCTGCTGGAAGGTGACCCTCCAGTCTCAAGTCTTTATGTTTAGGATGGTGGTCCTGCTGGAAGGTGAACCTCCAGTCTCAAGTCTTTATGTTTAGGATGGTGGTCCTGCTGGAAGGTGACCCTCCAGTCTAAAGTCTTTATGTTTAGGAAGGTGGTCCTGCTGGAAGGTGAACCTCCAGTCTCAAGTCTTTATGTTTAGGATGGTGGTCCTGCTGGAAGGTGACCCTCCAGTCTCAAGTCTTTATGTTTAGGATGGTGGTCCTGCTGGAAGGTGACCCTCCAGTCTCAAGTCTTTATGTTTAGGATGGTGGTCCTGCTGGAAGGTGACCCTCCAGTCTCAAGTCTTTGTGTTTAGGATGGTGGTCCTTCTGGAAGGTGACCCTCCAGTCTCAAGTCTTTATGTTTAGGATGGTGGTCCTGATGGAAGGTGAACCTCCGCCCCAGTCTCAAGTCTTTATGTTTAGGATGGTGGTCCTGCTGGAAGGTGACCCTCCAGTCTCAAGTCTTTATGTTTAGGATGGTGGTCCTGCTGGAAGGTGAACCTCCGCCCCAGTCTCAAGTCTTTATGTTTAGTTTGATGGTCCTGCTGGAAGGTGACCCTCCAGTCTCAAGTCTTTATGTTTAGGATGGTGGTCCTGCTGGAAGGTGAACCTCCAGTCTCAAGTCATTATGTTTAGGATGGTGGTCCTGCTGGAAGGTGAACCTCCAGTCTCAAGTCTTCATGTTTAGTTTGGTGGTCCTGCTGGAAGGTGAACCTCCGCCCCAGTCTCAAGTCTTTATGTTTAGGATGGTGGTCCTGCTGGAAGGTGAACCTCCAGTCTCAAGTCTTTATGTTTAGTTTGGTGGTCCTGATGGAAGGTGAACCTCCGCCCCAGTCTCAAGTCTTTATGTTTAGTTTGGTGGTCCTGCTGGAAGGTTAACCTCCAGTCTCAAGTCTTTATGTTTAGGATGGTGGTCCTGCTGGAAGGTGACCCTCCAGTCTCAGGTCTTTATGTTTAAGATGGTGGTCCTGCTGGAAGGTGAACCTCCAGTCTCAAGTCTTTATGTTTAGTTTGGTGGTCCTGCTGGAAGGTGAACCTCCAGTCTCAAGTCTTTATGTTTAGGATGGTGGTCCTGCTGGAAGGTGACCCTCCAGTCTCAAGTCTTTATGTTTAGTTTGGTGGTCCTGCTGGAAGGTGAACCTCCAGTCTCAAGTCTTTATGTTTAGGATGGTGGTCCTGCTGGAAGGTGAACCTCCAGTCTCAAGTCTTTATGTTTAGCTTGGTGGTCCTGCTGGAAGGTGAACCTCCAGTCTCAAGTCTTTATGTTTAGTTTGGTGGTCCTGCTGGAAGGTGAACCTCCGCCCCAGTCTCAAGTCTTTATGTTTAGTTTGATGGTCCTGCTGGAAGGTGACCCTCCAGTCTCAAGTCTTTATGTTTAGGATGGTGGTCCTGCTGGAAGGTGAACCTCCAGTCTCAAGTCTTTATGTTTAGGATGGTGGTCCTGCTGGAAGGTGAACCTCCAGTCTCAAGTCTTTATGTTTAGTTTGGTGGTCCTGATGGAAGGTGAACCTCCGCCCCAGTCTCAAGTCTTTATGTTTAGGATGGTGGTCCTGCTGGAAGGTGACCCTCCAGTCTCAAGTCTTTATGTTTAGTTTGGTGGTCCTGCTGGAAGGTGACCCTCCAGTCTCAAGTCTTTATGTTTAGTTTGGTGGTCCTGCTGGAAGGTTAACCTCCAGTCTCAAGTCTTTATGTTTAGGATGGTGGTCCTGCTGGAAGGTGACCCTCCAGTCTCAAGTCTTTATGTTTAGGATGGTGGTCCTGCTGGAAGGTGACCCTCCAGTCTCAAGTCTTTATGTTTAGTTTGGTGGTCCTGCTGGAAGGTGAACCTCCAGTCTCAAGTCTTTATGTTTAGGATGGTGGTCCTGATGGAAGGTGAACCTCCGCCCCAGTCTCAAGTCTTTATGTTTAGTTTGATGGTCCTGCTGGAAGGTGACCCTCCAGTCTCAAGTCTTTATGTTTAGTTTGGTGGTCCTGCTGGAAGGTGACCCTCCAGTCTCAAGTCTTTATGTTTAGTTTGATGGTCCTGCTGGAAGGTGACCCTCCAGTCTCAAGTCTTTATGTTTAGGATGGTGGTCCTGCTGGAAGGTGACCCTCCAGTCTCAAGTCTTTATGTTTAGTTTGGTGGTCCTGCTGGAAGGTGAACCTCCAGTCTCAAGTCTTTATGTTTAGGATGGTGGTCCTGCTGGAAGGTGAACCTCCAGTCTCAAGTCTTTATGTTTAGCTTGGTGGTCCTGCTGGAAGGTGAACCTCCAGTCTCAAGTCTTTATGTTTAGTTTGGTGGTCCTGCTGGAAGGTGAACCTCCGCCCCAGTCTCAAGTCTTTATGTTTAGGATGGTGGTCCTGCTGGAAGGTGACCCTCCAGTCTCAAGTCTTTATGTTTAGTTTGATGGTCCTGCTGGAAGGTGACCCTCCAGTCTCAAGTCTTTATGTTTAGGATGGTGGTCCTGCTGGAAGGTGACCCTCCAGTCTCAAGTCTTTATGTTTAGTTTGGTGGTCCTGCTGGAAGGTGACCCTCCAGTCTCAAGTCTTTATGTTTAGGATGGTGGTCCTGCTGGAAGGTGACCCTCCAGTCTCAAGTCTTTATGTTTAGGATGGTGGTCCTGCTGGAAGGTGAACCTCCAGTCTCAAGTCTTTATGTTTAGCTTGGTGGTCCTGCTGGAAGGTGAACCTCCAGTCTCAAGTCTTTATGTTTAGGATGGTGGTCCTGCTGGAAGGTGAACCTCCAGTCTCAAGTCTTTATGTTTAGGATGGTGGTCCTGCTGGAAGGTGACCCTCCAGTCTCAAGTCTTTATGTTTAGGATGGTGGTCCTGCTGGAAGGTGACCCTCCAGTCTCAAGTCTTTATGTTTAGGATGGTGGTCCTGCTGGAAGGTGAACCTCCAGTCTCAAGTCTTTATGTTTAGTTTGGTGGTCCTGCTGGAAGGTGAACCTCCGCCCCAGTCTCAAGTCTTTATGTTTAGTTTGATGGTCCTGCTGGAAGGTGACCCTCCAGTCTCAAGTCTTTATGTTTAGTTTGGTGGTCCTGCTGGAAGGTGACCCTCCAGTCTCAAGTCTTTATGTTTAGTTTGATGGTCCTGCTGGAAGGTGACCCTCCAGTCTCAAGTCTTTATGTTTAGGATGGTGGTCCTGCTGGAAGGTGACCCTCCAGTCTCAAGTCTTTATGTTTAGTTTGGTGGTCCTGCTGGAAGGTGAACCTCCATTCTCAAGTCTTTATGTTTAGGATGGTGGTCCTGCTGGAAGGTGACCCTCCAGTCTCAAGTCTTTATGTTTAGGATGGTGGTCCTGCTGGAAGGTGACCCTCCAGTCTCAAGTCTTTATGTTTAGGATGGTGGTCCTGCTGGAAGGTGACCCTCCAGTCTCAAGTCTTTATGTTTAGGATGGTGGTCCTGCTGGAAGGTGACCCTCCAGTCTCAAGTCTTTATGTTTAGGATGGTGGTCCTGCTGGAAGGTGAACCTCCAGTCTCAAGTCTTTATGTTTAGGATGGTGGTCCTGCTGGAAGGTGACCCTCCAGTCTAAAGTCTTTATGTTTAGGAAGGTGGTCCTGCTGGAAGGTGAACCTCCAGTCTCAAGTCTTTATGTTTAGGATGGTGGTCCTGCTGGAAGGTGACCCTCCAGTCTCAAGTCTTTATGTTTAGGATGGTGGTCCTGCTGGAAGGTGACCCTCCAGTCTCAAGTCTTTATGTTTAGGATGGTGGTCCTGCTGGAAGGTGACCCTCCAGTCTCAAGTCTTTGTGTTTAGGATGGTGGTCCTTCTGGAAGGTGACCCTCCAGTCTCAAGTCTTTATGTTTAGGATGGTGGTCCTGATGGAAGGTGAACCTCCGCCCCAGTCTCAAGTCTTTATGTTTAGGATGGTGGTCCTGCTGGAAGGTGACCCTCCAGTCTCAAGTCTTTTTGTTTAGGATGGTGGTCCTGCTGGAAGGTGAACCTCCGCCCCAGTCTCAAGTCTTTATGTTTAGTTTGATGGTCCTGCTGGAAGGTGACCCTCCAGTCTCAAGTCTTTATGTTTAGGATGGTGGTCCTGCTGGAAGGTGAACCTCCAGTCTCAAGTCATTATGTTTAGGATGGTGGTCCTGCTGGAAGGTGAACCTCCAGTCTCAAGTCTTCATGTTTAGTTTGGTGGTCCTGCTGGAAGGTGAACCTCCGCCCCAGTCTCAAGTCTTTATGTTTAGGATGGTGGTCCTGCTGGAAGGTGAACCTCCAGTCTCAAGTCTTTATGTTTAGTTTGGTGGTCCTGATGGAAGGTGAACCTCCGCCCCAGTCTCAAGTCTTTATGTTTAGGATGGTGGTCCTGCTGGAAGGTGAACCTCCAGTCTCAAGTCTTTATGTTTAGTTTGGTGGTCCTGATGGAAGGTGAACCTCCGCCCCAGTCTCAAGTCTTTATGTTTAGTTTGATGGTCCTGCTGGAAGGTGACCCTCCAGTCTCAAGTCTTTATGTTTAGGATGGTGGTCCTGCTGGAAGGTGACCCTCCAGTCTCAAGTCTTTATGTTTAGGATGGTGGTCCTGCTGGAAGGTGAACCTCCAGTCTCAAGTCTTTATGTTTAGTTTGGTGGTCCTGATGGAAGGTGAACCTCCGCCCCAGTCTCAAGTCTTTATGTTTAGTTTGATGGTCCTGCTGGAAGGTGACCCTCCAGTCTCAAGTCTTTATGTTTAGGATGGTGGTCCTGCTGGAAGGTGACCCTCCAGTCTCAAGTCTTTATGTTTAGGAAGGTGGTCCTGCTGGAAGGTGAACCTCCAGTCTCAAGTCTTTATGTTTAGGATGGTGGTCCTGCTGGAAGGTGAACCTCCAGTCTCAAGTCTTTATGTTTAGTTTGGTGGTCCTGATGGAAGGTGAACCTCCGCCCCAGTCTCAAGTCTTTATGTTTAGGATGGTGGTCCTGCTGGAAGGTGACCCTCCAGTCTCAAGTCTTTATGTTTAGTTTGGTGGTCCTGCTGGAAGGTGAACCTCCGCCCCAGTCTCAAGTCTTTATGTTTAGTTTGATGGTCCTGCTGGAAGGTGACCCTCCAGTCTCAAGTCTTTATGTTTAGGATGGTGGTCCTGCTGGAAGGTGAACCTCCAGTCTCAAGTCTTTATGTTTAGGATGGTGGTCCTGCTGGAAGGTGAACCTCCAGTCTCAAGTCTTTATGTTTAGTTTGGTGGTCCTGATGGAAGGTGAACCTCCGCCCCAGTCTCAAGTCTTTATGTTTAGGATGGTGGTCCTGCTGGAAGGTGACCCTCCAGTCTCAAGTCTTTATGTTTAGTTTGGTGGTCCTGCTGGAAGGTGACCCTCCAGTCTCAAGTCTTTATGTTTAGTTTGGTGGTCCTGCTGGAAGGTTAACCTCCAGTCTCAAGTCTTTATGTTTAGGATGGTGGTCCTGCTGGAAGGTGACCCTCCAGTCTCAAGTCTTTATGTTTAGGATGGTGGTCCTGCTGGAAGGTGACCCTCCAGTCTCAAGTCTTTATGTTTAGTTTGGTGGTCCTGCTGGAAGGTGAACCTCCAGTCTCAAGTCTTTATGTTTAGGATGGTGGTCCTGCTGGAAGGTGACCCTCCAGTCTCAGGTCTTTATGTTTAAGATGGTGGTCCTGCTGGAAGGTGAACCTCCAGTCTCAAGTGTTTATGTTTAGTTTGGTGGTCCTGCTGGAAGGTGAACCTCCAGTCTCAAGTCTTTATGTTTAGGATGGTGGTCCTGCTGGAAGGTGACCCTCCAGTCTCAAGTCTTTATGTTTAGTTTGGTGGTCCTGCTGGAAGGTGAACCTCCAGTCTCAAGTCTTTATGTTTAGGATGGTGGTCCTGCTGGAAGGTGAACCTCCAGTCTCAAGTCTTTATGTTTAGCTTGGTGGTCCTGCTGGAAGGTGAACCTCCAGTCTCAAGTCTTTATGTTTAGTTTGGTGGTCCTGCTGGAAGGTGAACCTCCGCCCCAGTCTCAAGTCTTTATGTTTAGTTTGATGGTCCTGCTGGAAGGTGACCCTCCAGTCTCAAGTCTTTATGTTTAGGATGGTGGTCCTGCTGGAAGGTGACCCTCCAGTCTCAAGTCTTTATGTTTAGGATGGTGGTCCTGCTGGAAGGTGAACCTCCAGTCTCAAGTCTTTATGTTTAGTTTGGTGGTCCTGATGGAAGGTGAACCTCCGCCCCAGTCTCAAGTCTTTATGTTTAGGATGGTGGTCCTGCTGGAAGGTGACCCTCCAGTCTCAAGTCTTTATGTTTAGTTTGGTGGTCCTGCTGGAAGGTGACCCTCCAGTCTCAAGTCTTTATGTTTAGTTTGGTGGTCCTGCTGGAAGGTTAACCTCCAGTCTCAAGTCTTTATGTTTAGGATGGTGGTCCTGCTGGAAGGTGACCCTCCAGTCTCAGGTCTTTATGTTTAAGATGGTGGTCCTGCTGGAAGGTGAACCTCCAGTCTCAAGTCTTTATGTTTAGTTTGGTGGTCCTGCTGGAAGGTGAACCTCCAGTCTCAAGTCTTTATGTTTAGGATGGTGGTCCTGCTGGAAGGTGACCCTCCAGTCTCAAGTCTTTATGTTTAGTTTGGTGGTCCTGCTGGAAGGTGAACCTCCAGTCTCAAGTCTTTATGTTTAGGATGGTGGTCCTGCTGGAAGGTGAACCTCCAGTCTCAAGTCTTTATGTTTAGCTTGGTGGTCCTGCTGGAAGGTGAACCTCCAGTCTCAAGTCTTTATGTTTAGTTTGGTGGTCCTGCTGGAAGGTGAACCTCCGCCCCAGTCTCAAGTCTTTATGTTTAGTTTGATGGTCCTGCTGGAAGGTGACCCTCCAGTCTCAAGTCTTTATGTTTAGGATGGTGGTCCTGCTGGAAGGTGAACCTCCAGTCTCAAGTCTTTATGTTTAGGATGGTGGTCCTACTGGAAGGTGAACCTCCAGTCTCAAGTCTTTATGTTTAGGATGGTGGTCCTGCTGGAAGGTGACCCTCCAGTCTCAAGTCTTTATGTTTAGGATGGTGGTCCTGCTGGAAGGTGACCCTCCAGTCTCAAGTCTTTATGTTTAGGATGGTGGTCCTGCTGGAAGGTGAACCTCCAGTCTCAAGTCTTTATGTTTAGTTTGGTGGTCCTGATGGAAGGTGAACCTCCGCCCCAGTCTCAAGTCTTTATGTTTAGGATGGTGGTCCTGCTGGAAGGTGACCCTCCAGTCTCAAGTCTTTATGTTTAGTTTGGTGGTCCTGCTGGAAGGTGACCCTCCAGTCTCAAGTCTTTATGTTTAGTTTGGTGGTCCTGCTGGAAGGTTAACCTCCAGTCTCAAGTCTTTATGTTTAGGATGGTGGTCCTGCTGGAAGGTGACCCTCCAGTCTCAGGTCTTTATGTTTAAGATGGTGGTCCTGCTGGAAGGTGAACCTCCAGTCTCAAGTCTTTATGTTTAGTTTGGTGGTCCTGCTGGAAGGTGAACCTCCAGTCTCAAGTCTTTATGTTTAGGATGGTGGTCCTGCTGGAAGGTGACCCTCCAGTCTCAAGTCTTTATGTTTAGTTTGGTGGTCCTGCTGGAAGGTGAACCTCCAGTCTCAAGTCTTTATGTTTAGGATGGTGGTCCTGCTGGAAGGTGAACCTCCAGTCTCAAGTCTTTATGTTTAGCTTGGTGGTCCTGCTGGAAGGTGAACCTCCAGTCTCAAGTCTTTATGTTTAGTTTGGTGGTCCTGCTGGAAGGTGAACCTCCGCCCCAGTCTCAAGTCTTTATGTTTAGTTTGGTGGTCCTGATGGAAGGTGAACCTCCGCCCCAGTCTCAAGTCTTTATGTTTAGTTTGATGGTCCTGCTGGAAGGTGACCCTCCAGTCTCAAGTCTTTATGTTTAGGATGGTGGTCCTGCTGGAAGGTGACCCTCCAGTCTCAAGTCTTTATGTTTAGGATGGTGGTCCTGCTGGAAGGTGAACCTCCAGTCTCAAGTCTTTATGTTTAGTTTGGTGGTCCTGATGGAAGGTGAACCTCCGCCCCAGTCTCAAGTCTTTATGTTTAGGATGGTGGTCCTGCTGGAAGGTGACCCTCCAGTCTCAAGTCTTTATGTTTAGTTTGGTGGTCCTGCTGGAAGGTGACCCTCCAGTCTCAAGTCTTTATGTTTAGTTTGGTGGTCCTGCTGGAAGGTTAACCTCCAGTCTCAAGTCTTTATGTTTAGGATGGTGGTCCTGCTGGAAGGTGACCCTCCAGTCTCAAGTCTTTATGTTTAGGATGGTGGTCCTGCTGGAAGGTGACCCTCCAGTCTCAAGTCTTTATGTTTAGTTTGGTGGTCCTGCTGGAAGGTGAACCTCCAGTCTCAAGTCTTTATGTTTAGGATGGTGGTCCTGCTGGAAGGTGACCCTCCAGTCTCAGGTCTTTATGTTTAAGATGGTGGTCCTGCTGGAAGGTGAACCTCCAGTCTCAAGTGTTTATGTTTAGTTTGGTGGTCCTGCTGGAAGGTGAACCTCCAGTCTCAAGTCTTTATGTTTAGGATGGTGGTCCTGCTGGAAGGTGACCCTCCAGTCTCAAGTCTTTATGTTTAGTTTGGTGGTCCTGCTGGAAGGTGAACCTCCAGTCTCAAGTCTTTATGTTTAGGATGGTGGTCCTGCTGGAAGGTGAACCTCCAGTCTCAAGTCTTTATGTTTAGCTTGGTGGTCCTGCTGGAAGGTGAACCTCCAGTCTCAAGTCTTTATGTTTAGTTTGGTGGTCCTGCTGGAAGGTGAACCTCCGCCCCAGTCTCAAGTCTTTATGTTTAGTTTGATGGTCCTGCTGGAAGGTGACCCTCCAGTCTCAAGTCTTTATGTTTAGGATGGTGGTCCTGCTGGAAGGTGACCCTCCAGTCTCAAGTCTTTATGTTTAGGATGGTGGTCCTGCTGGAAGGTGAACCTCCAGTCTCAAGTCTTTATGTTTAGTTTGGTGGTCCTGATGGAAGGTGAACCTCCGCCCCAGTCTCAAGTCTTTATGTTTAGGATGGTGGTCCTGCTGGAAGGTGACCCTCCAGTCTCAAGTCTTTATGTTTAGTTTGGTGGTCCTGCTGGAAGGTGACCCTCCAGTCTCAAGTCTTTATGTTTAGTTTGGTGGTCCTGCTGGAAGGTTAACCTCCAGTCTCAAGTCTTTATGTTTAGGATGGTGGTCCTGCTGGAAGGTGACCCTCCAGTCTCAGGTCTTTATGTTTAAGATGGTGGTCCTGCTGGAAGGTGAACCTCCAGTCTCAAGTCTTTATGTTTAGTTTGGTGGTCCTGCTGGAAGGTGAACCTCCAGTCTCAAGTCTTTATGTTTAGGATGGTGGTCCTGCTGGAAGGTGACCCTCCAGTCTCAAGTCTTTATGTTTAGTTTGGTGGTCCTGCTGGAAGGTGAACCTCCAGTCTCAAGTCTTTATGTTTAGGATGGTGGTCCTGCTGGAAGGTGAACCTCCAGTCTCAAGTCTTTATGTTTAGCTTGGTGGTCCTGCTGGAAGGTGAACCTCCAGTCTCAAGTCTTTATGTTTAGTTTGGTGGTCCTGCTGGAAGGTGAACCTCCGCCCCAGTCTCAAGTCTTTATGTTTAGTTTGATGGTCCTGCTGGAAGGTGACCCTCCAGTCTCAAGTCTTTATGTTTAGGATGGTGGTCCTGCTGGAAGGTGAACCTCCAGTCTCAAGTCTTTATGTTTAGGATGGTGGTCCTACTGGAAGGTGAACCTCCAGTCTCAAGTCTTTATGTTTAGGATGGTGGTCCTGCTGGAAGGTGACCCTCCAGTCTCAAGTCTTTATGTTTAGTTTGATGGTCCTGCTGGAAGGTGACCCTCCAGTCTCAAGTCTTTATGTTTAGGATGGTGGTCCTGCTGGAAGGTGACCCTCCAGTCTCAAGTCTTTATGTTTAGGATGGTGGTCCTGCTGGAAGGTGAACCTCCAGTCTCAAGTCTTTATGTTTAGTTTGGTGGTCCTGATGGAAGGTGAACCTCCGCCCCAGTCTCAAGTCTTTATGTTTAGGATGGTGGTCCTGCTGGAAGGTGACCCTCCAGTCTCAAGTCTTTATGTTTAGTTTGGTGGTCCTGCTGGAAGGTGACCCTCCAGTCTCAAGTCTTTATGTTTAGTTTGGTGGTCCTGCTGGAAGGTTAACCTCCAGTCTCAAGTCTTTATGTTTAGGATGGTGGTCCTGCTGGAAGGTGACCCTCCAGTCTCAGGTCTTTATGTTTAAGATGGTGGTCCTGCTGGAAGGTGAACCTCCAGTCTCAAGTCTTTATGTTTAGTTTGGTGGTCCTGCTGGAAGGTGAACCTCCAGTCTCAAGTCTTTATGTTTAGGATGGTGGTCCTGCTGGAAGGTGACCCTCCAGTCTCAAGTCTTTATGTTTAGTTTGGTGGTCCTGCTGGAAGGTGAACCTCCAGTCTCAAGTCTTTATGTTTAGGATGGTGGTCCTGCTGGAAGGTGAACCTCCAGTCTCAAGTCTTTATGTTTAGCTTGGTGGTCCTGCTGGAAGGTGAACCTCCAGTCTCAAGTCTTTATGTTTAGTTTGGTGGTCCTGCTGGAAGGTGAACCTCCGCCCCAGTCTCAAGTCTTTATGTTTAGTTTGATGGTCCTGCTGGAAGGTGACCCTCCAGTCTCAAGTCTTTATGTTTAGGATGGTGGTCCTGCTGGAAGGTGAACCTCCAGTCTCAAGTCTTTATGTTTAGGATGGTGGTCCTGCTGGAAGGTGAACCTCCAGTCTCAAGTCTTTATGTTTAGTTTGGTGGTCCTGATGGAAGGTGAACCTCCGCCCCAGTCTCAAGTCTTTATGTTTAGGATGGTGGTCCTGCTGGAAGGTGACCCTCCAGTCTCAAGTCTTTATGTTTAGTTTGGTGGTCCTGCTGGAAGGTGACCCTCCAGTCTCAAGTCTTTATGTTTAGTTTGGTGGTCCTGCTGGAAGGTTAACCTCCAGTCTCAAGTCTTTATGTTTAGGATGGTGGTCCTGCTGGAAGGTGACCCTCCAGTCTCAAGTCTTTATGTTTAGGATGGTGGTCCTGCTGGAAGGTGACCCTCCAGTCTCAAGTCTTTATGTTTAGTTTGGTGGTCCTGCTGGAAGGTGAACCTCCAGTCTCAAGTCTTTATGTTTAGGATGGTGGTCCTGATGGAAGGTGAACCTCCGCCCCAGTCTCAAGTCTTTATGTTTAGTTTGATGGTCCTGCTGGAAGGTGACCCTCCAGTCTCAAGTCTTTATGTTTAGTTTGGTGGTCCTGCTGGAAGGTGACCCTCCAGTCTCAAGTCTTTATGTTTAGTTTGATGGTCCTGCTGGAAGGTGACCCTCCAGTCTCAAGTCTTTATGTTTAGGATGGTGGTCCTGCTGGAAGGTGACCCTCCAGTCTCAAGTCTTTATGTTTAGTTTGGTGGTCCTGCTGGAAGGTGAACCTCCAGTCTCAAGTCTTTATGTTTAGGATGGTGGTCCTGCTGGAAGGTGAACCTCCAGTCTCAAGTCTTTATGTTTAGCTTGGTGGTCCTGCTGGAAGGTGAACCTCCAGTCTCAAGTCTTTATGTTTAGTTTGGTGGTCCTGCTGGAAGGTGAACCTCCGCCCCAGTCTCAAGTCTTTATGTTTAGTTTGATGGTCCTGCTGGAAGGTGACCCTCCAGTCTCAAGTCTTTATGTTTAGGATGGTGGTCCTACTGGAAGGTGAACCTCCAGTCTCAAGTCTTTATGTTTAGGATGGTGGTCCTGCTGGAAGGTGAACCTCCAGTCTCAAGTCTTTATGTTTAGGATGGTGGTCCTGCTGGAAGGTGACCCTCCAGTCTCAAGTCTTTATGTTTAGGATGGTGGTCCTGCTGGAAGGTGACCCTCCAGTCTCAAGTCTTTATGTTTAGGATGGTGGTCCTGCTGGAAGGTGACCCTCCAGTCTCAAGTCTTTATATTTAGGATGGTGGTCCTGCTGGAAGGTGAACCTCCAGTCTCAAGTCTTTATGTTTAGGATGGTGGTCCTGCTGGAAGGTGACCCTCCAGTCTCAGGTCTTTATGTTTAAGATGGTGGTCCTGCTGGAAGGTGAACCTCCAGTCTCAAGTCTTTATGTTTAGTTTGGTGGTCCTGCTGGAAGGTGAACCTCCAGTCTCAAGTCTTTATGTTTAGGATGGTGGTCCTGCTGGAAGGTGACCCTCCAGTCTCAAGTCTTTATGTTTAGTTTGGTGGTCCTGCTGGAAGGTGAACCTCCAGTCTCAAGTCTTTATGTTTAGGATGGTGGTCCTGCTGGAAGGTGAACCTCCAGTCTCAAGTCTTTATGTTTAGCTTGGTGGTCCTGCTGGAAGGTGAACCTCCAGTCTCAAGTCTTTATGTTTAGTTTGGTGGTCCTGCTGGAAGGTGAACCTCCGCCCCAGTCTCAAGTCTTTATGTTTAGTTTGATGGTCCTGCTGGAAGGTGACCCTCCAGTCTCAAGTCTTTATGTTTAGGATGGTGGTCCTGCTGGAAGGTGAACCTCCAGTCTCAAGTCTTTATGTTTAGGATGGTGGTCCTACTGGAAGGTGAACCTCCAGTCTCAAGTCTTTATGTTTAGGATGGTGGTCCTGCTGGAAGGTGACCCTCCAGTCTCAAGTCTTTATGTTTAGGATGGTGGTCCTGCTGGAAGGTGACCCTCCAGTCTCAAGTCTTTATGTTTAGGATGGTGGTCCTGCTGGAAGGTGACCCTCCAGTCTCAAGTCTTTATGTTTAGGATGGTGGTCCTGCTGGAAGGTGACCCTCCAGTCTCAAGTCTTTATGTTTAGGATGGTGGTCCTGCTGGAAGGTGAACCTCCAGTCTCAAGTCTTTATGTTTAGGATGGTGGTCCTGCTGGAAGGTGAACCTCCAGTCTCAAGTCTTTATGTTTAGGATGGTGGTCCTGCTGGAAGGTGACCCTCCAGTCTCAGGTCTTTATGTTTAAGATGGTGGTCCTGCTGGAAGGTGAACCTCCAGTCTCAAGTCTTTATGTTTAGTTTGGTGGTCCTGCTGGAAGGTGAACCTCCAGTCTCAAGTCTTTATGTTTAGGATGGTGGTCCTGCTGGAAGGTGACCCTCCAGTCTCAAGTCTTTATGTTTAGTTTGGTGGTCCTGCTGGAAGGTGAACCTCCAGTCTCAAGTCTTTATGTTTAGGATGGTGGTCCTGCTGGAAGGTGAACCTCCAGTCTCAAGTCTTTATGTTTAGCTTGGTGGTCCTGCTGGAAGGTGAACCTCCAGTCTCAAGTCTTTATGTTTAGTTTGGTGGTCCTGCTGGAAGGTGAACCTCCGCCCCAGTCTCAAGTCTTTATGTTTAGTTTGATGGTCCTGCTGGAAGGTGACCCTCCAGTCTCAAGTCTTTATGTTTAGGATGGTGGTCCTGCTGGAAGGTGACCCTCCAGTCTCAATTCTTTATGTTTAGGATGGTGGTCCTGCTGGAAGGTGAACCTCCAGTCTCAAGTCTTTATGTTTAGTTTGGTGGTCCTGATGGAAGGTGAACCTCCGCCCCAGTCTCAAGTCTTTATGTTTAGGATGGTGGTCCTGCTGGAAGGTGACCCTCCAGTCTCAAGTCTTTATGTTTAGTTTGGTGGTCCTGCTGGAAGGTGACCCTCCAGTCTCAAGTCTTTATGTTTAGTTTGGTGGTCCTGCTGGAAGGTTAACCTCCAGTCTCAAGTCTTTATGTTTAGGATGGTGGTCCTGCTGGAAGGTGACCCTCCAGTCTCAGGTCTTTATGTTTAAGATGGTGGTCCTGCTGGAAGGTGAACCTCCAGTCTCAAGTCTTTATGTTTAGTTTGGTGGTCCTGCTGGAAGGTGAACCTCCAGTCTCAAGTCTTTATGTTTAGGATGGTGGTCCTGCTGGAAGGTGACCCTCCAGTCTCAAGTCTTTATGTTTAGTTTGGTGGTCCTGCTGGAAGGTGAACCTCCAGTCTCAAGTCTTTATGTTTAGGATGGTGGTCCTGCTGGAAGGTGAACCTCCAGTCTCAAGTCTTTATGTTTAGCTTGGTGGTCCTGCTGGAAGGTGAACCTCCAGTCTCAAGTCTTTATGTTTAGTTTGGTGGTCCTGCTGGAAGGTGAACCTCCGCCCCAGTCTCAAGTCTTTATGTTTAGTTTGATGGTCCTGCTGGAAGGTGACCCTCCAGTCTCAAGTCTTTATGTTTAGGATGGTGGTCCTGCTGGAAGGTGAACCTCCAGTCTCAAGTCTTTATGTTTAGGATGGTGGTCCTACTGGAAGGTGAACCTCCAGTCTCAAGTCTTTATGTTTAGGATGGTGGTCCTGCTGGAAGGTGACCCTCCAGTCTCAAGTCTTTATGTTTAGGATGGTGGTCCTGCTGGAAGGTGACCCTCCAGTCTCAAGTCTTTATGTTTAGGATGGTGGTCCTGCTGGAAGGTGAACCTCCAGTCTCAAGTCTTTATGTTTAGTTTGGTGGTCCTGATGGAAGGTGAACCTCCGCCCCAGTCTCAAGTCTTTATGTTTAGGATGGTGGTCCTGCTGGAAGGTGACCCTCCAGTCTCAAGTCTTTATGTTTAGTTTGGTGGTCCTGCTGGAAGGTGACCCTCCAGTCTCAAGTCTTTATGTTTAGTTTGGTGGTCCTGCTGGAAGGTTAACCTCCAGTCTCAAGTCTTTATGTTTAGGATGGTGGTCCTGCTGGAAGGTGACCCTCCAGTCTCAGGTCTTTATGTTTAAGATGGTGGTCCTGCTGGAAGGTGAACCTCCAGTCTCAAGTCTTTATGTTTAGTTTGGTGGTCCTGCTGGAAGGTGAACCTCCAGTCTCAAGTCTTTATGTTTAGGATGGTGGTCCTGCTGGAAGGTGACCCTCCAGTCTCAAGTCTTTATGTTTAGTTTGGTGGTCCTGCTGGAAGGTGAACCTCCAGTCTCAAGTCTTTATGTTTAGGATGGTGGTCCTGCTGGAAGGTGAACCTCCAGTCTCAAGTCTTTATGTTTAGCTTGGTGGTCCTGCTGGAAGGTGAACCTCCAGTCTCAAGTCTTTATGTTTAGTTTGGTGGTCCTGCTGGAAGGTGAACCTCCGCCCCAGTCTCAAGTCTTTATGTTTAGTTTGATGGTCCTGCTGGAAGGTGACCCTCCAGTCTCAAGTCTTTATGTTTAGGATGGTGGTCCTGCTGGAAGGTGAACCTCCAGTCTCAAGTCTTTATGTTTAGGATGGTGGTCCTGCTGGAAGGTGAACCTCCAGTCTCAAGTCTTTATGTTTAGTTTGGTGGTCCTGATGGAAGGTGAACCTCCGCCCCAGTCTCAAGTCTTTATGTTTAGGATGGTGGTCCTGCTGGAAGGTGACCCTCCAGTCTCAAGTCTTTATGTTTAGTTTGGTGGTCCTGCTGGAAGGTGACCCTCCAGTCTCAAGTCTTTATGTTTAGTTTGGTGGTCCTGCTGGAAGGTTAACCTCCAGTCTCAAGTCTTTATGTTTAGGATGGTGGTCCTGCTGGAAGGTGACCCTCCAGTCTCAAGTCTTTATGTTTAGGATGGTGGTCCTGCTGGAAGGTGACCCTCCAGTCTCAAGTCTTTATGTTTAGTTTGGTGGTCCTGCTGGAAGGTGAACCTCCAGTCTCAAGTCTTTATGTTTAGGATGGTGGTCCTGATGGAAGGTGAACCTCCGCCCCAGTCTCAAGTCTTTATGTTTAGTTTGATGGTCCTGCTGGAAGGTGACCCTCCAGTCTCAAGTCTTTATGTTTAGTTTGGTGGTCCTGCTGGAAGGTGACCCTCCAGTCTCAAGTCTTTATGTTTAGTTTGATGGTCCTGCTGGAAGGTGACCCTCCAGTCTCAAGTCTTTATGTTTAGGATGGTGGTCCTGCTGGAAGGTGACCCTCCAGTCTCAAGTCTTTATGTTTAGTTTGGTGGTCCTGCTGGAAGGTGAACCTCCAGTCTCAAGTCTTTATGTTTAGGATGGTGGTCCTGCTGGAAGGTGAACCTCCAGTCTCAAGTCTTTATGTTTAGCTTGGTGGTCCTGCTGGAAGGTGAACCTCCAGTCTCAAGTCTTTATGTTTAGTTTGGTGGTCCTGCTGGAAGGTGAACCTCCGCCCCAGTCTCAAGTCTTTATGTTTAGTTTGATGGTCCTGCTGGAAGGTGACCCTCCAGTCTCAAGTCTTTATGTTTAGGATGGTGGTCCTACTGGAAGGTGAACCTCCAGTCTCAAGTCTTTATGTTTAGGATGGTGGTCCTGCTGGAAGGTGAACCTCCAGTCTCAAGTCTTTATGTTTAGGATGGTGGTCCTGCTGGAAGGTGACCCTCCAGTCTCAAGTCTTTATGTTTAGGATGGTGGTCCTGCTGGAAGGTGACCCTCCAGTCTCAAGTCTTTATGTTTAGGATGGTGGTCCTGCTGGAAGGTGACCCTCCAGTCTCAAGTCTTTATATTTAGGATGGTGGTCCTGCTGGAAGGTGAACCTCCAGTCTCAAGTCTTTATGTTTAGGATGGTGGTCCTGCTGGAAGGTGACCCTCCAGTCTCAGGTCTTTATGTTTAAGATGGTGGTCCTGCTGGAAGGTGAACCTCCAGTCTCAAGTCTTTATGTTTAGTTTGGTGGTCCTGCTGGAAGGTGAACCTCCAGTCTCAAGTCTTTATGTTTAGGATGGTGGTCCTGCTGGAAGGTGACCCTCCAGTCTCAAGTCTTTATGTTTAGTTTGGTGGTCCTGCTGGAAGGTGAACCTCCAGTCTCAAGTCTTTATGTTTAGGATGGTGGTCCTGCTGGAAGGTGAACCTCCAGTCTCAAGTCTTTATGTTTAGCTTGGTGGTCCTGCTGGAAGGTGAACCTCCAGTCTCAAGTCTTTATGTTTAGTTTGGTGGTCCTGCTGGAAGGTGAACCTCCGCCCCAGTCTCAAGTCTTTATGTTTAGTTTGATGGTCCTGCTGGAAGGTGACCCTCCAGTCTCAAGTCTTTATGTTTAGGATGGTGGTCCTGCTGGAAGGTGAACCTCCAGTCTCAAGTCTTTATGTTTAGGATGGTGGTCCTACTGGAAGGTGAACCTCCAGTCTCAAGTCTTTATGTTTAGGATGGTGGTCCTGCTGGAAGGTGACCCTCCAGTCTCAAGTCTTTATGTTTAGGATGGTGGTCCTGCTGGAAGGTGACCCTCCAGTCTCAAGTCTTTATGTTTAGGATGGTGGTCCTGCTGGAAGGTGACCCTCCAGTCTCAAGTCTTTATGTTTAGGATGGTGGTCCTGCTGGAAGGTGACCCTCCAGTCTCAAGTCTTTATGTTTAGGATGGTGGTCCTGCTGGAAGGTGAACCTCCAGTCTCAAGTCTTTATGTTTAGGATGGTGGTCCTGCTGGAAGGTGAACCTCCAGTCTCAAGTCTTTATGTTTAGGATGGTGGTCCTGCTGGAAGGTGACCCTCCAGTCTCAAGTCTTTATGTTTAGGATGGTGGTCCTGCTGGAAGGTGACCCTCCAGTCTCAAGTCTTTATGTTTAGGATGGTGGTCCTGCTGGAAGGTGACCCTCCAGTCTCAAGTCTTTGTGTTTAGGATGGTGGTCCTGCTGGAAGGTGACCCTCCAGTCTCAAGTCTTTATGTTTAGGATGGTGGTCCTGCTGGAAGGTGAACCTCCAGTCTCAAGTCTTTATGTTTAGTTTGGTGGTCCTGATGGAAGGTGAACCTCCGCCCCAGTCTCAAGTCTTTATGTTTAGGATGGTGGTCCTGCTGGAAGGTGACCCTCCAGTCTCAAGTCTTTATATTTAGGATGGTGGTCCTGCTGGAAGGTGAACCTCCAGTCTCAAGTCTTTATGTTTAGGATGGTGGTCCTGCTGGAAGGTGACCCTCCAGTCTCAGGTCTTTATGTTTAAGATGGTGGTCCTGCTGGAAGGTGAACCTCCAGTCTCAAGTCTTTATGTTTAGTTTGGTGGTCCTGCTGGAAGGTGAACCTCCAGTCTCAAGTCTTTATGTTTAGGATGGTGGTCCTGCTGGAAGGTGACCCTCCAGTCTCAAGTCTTTATGTTTAGTTTCGTGGTCCTGCTGGAAGGTGAACCTCCAGTCTCAAGTCTTTATGTTTAGGATGGTGGTCCTGCTGGAAGGTGAACCTCCAGTCTCAAGTCTTTATGTTTAGCTTGGTGGTCCTGCTGGAAGGTGAACCTCCAGTCTCAAGTCTTTATGTTTAGTTTGGTGGTCCTGCTGGAAGGTGAACCTCCGCCCCAGTCTCAAGTCTTTATGTTTAGTTTGATGGTCCTGCTGGAAGGTGACCCTCCAGTCTCAAGTCTTTATGTTTAGGATGGTGGTCCTGCTGGAAGGTGAACCTCCAGTCTCAAGTCTTTATGTTTAGGATGGTGGTCCTACTGGAAGGTGAACCTCCAGTCTCAAGTCTTTATGTTTAGGATGGTGGTCCTGCTGGAAGGTGACCCTCCAGTCTCAAGTCTTTATGTTTAGGATGGTGGTCCTGCTGGAAGGTGACCCTCCAGTCTCAAGTCTTTATGTTTAGGATGGTGGTCCTGCTGGAAGGTGACCCTCCAGTCTCAAGTCTTTATGTTTAGGATGGTGGTCCTGCTGGAAGGTGACCCTCCAGTCTCAAGTCTTTATGTTTAGGATGGTGGTCCTGCTGGAAGGTGAACCTCCAGTCTCAAGTCTTTATGTTTAGGATGGTGGTCCTGCTGGAAGGTGAACCTCCAGTCTCAAGTCTTTATGTTTAGGATGGTGGTCCTGCTGGAAGGTGAACCTCCAGTCTCAAGTCTTTATGTTTAGGATGGTGGTCCTGCTGGAAGGTGACCCTCCAGTCTCAAGTCTTTATGTTTAGGATGGTGGTCCTGCTGGAAGGTGACCCTCCAGTCTCAAGTCTTTGTGTTTAGGATGGTGGTCCTGCTGGAAGGTGACCCTCCAGTCTCAAGTCTTTATGTTTAGGATGGTGGTCCTGCTGGAAGGTGAACCTCCAGTCTCAAGTCTTTATGTTTAGTTTGGTGGTCCTGATGGAAGGTGAACCTCCAGTCTCAAGTCTTTATGTTTAGGATGGTGGTCCTGCTGGACGGTGAACCTCCAGTCTCAAGTCTTTATGTTTAGCTTAGTGGTCCTGCTGGAAGGTGAACCTCCAGTCTCAAGTCTTTATGTTTAGGATGGTGGTCCTGCTGGAAGGTGAACCTCCAGTCTCAAGTCTTTATGTTTAGTTTGGTGGTCCTGCTGGAAGGTGAACCTCCAGTCTCAAGTCTTTATGTTTAGGATGGTGGTCCTGCTGGACGGTGAACCTCCAGTCTCAAGTCTTTATGTTTAGCTTAGTGGTCCTGCTGGAAGGTGAACCTCCAGTCTCAAGTCTTTATGTTTAGGATGGTGGTCCTGCTGGAAGGTGAACCTCCAGTCTCAAGTCTTTATGTTTAGGATGGTGGTCCTACTGGAAGGTGAACCTCCAGTCTCAAGTCTTTATGTTTAGGATGGTGGTCCTGCTGGAAGGTGACCCTCCAGTCTCAAGTCTTTATGTTTAGGATGGTGGTCCTGCTGGAAGGTGACCCTCCAGTCTCAAGTCTTTATGTTTAGGATGGTGGTCCTGCTGGAAGGTGACCCTCCAGTCTCAAGTCTTTATGTTTAGGATGGTGGTCCTGCTGGAAGGTGACCCTCCAGTCTCAAGTCTTTATGTTTAGGATGGTGGTCCTGCTGGAAGGTGAACCTCCAGTCTCAAGTCTTTATGTTTAGGATGGTGGTCCTGCTGGAAGGTGACCCTCCAGTCTCAAGTCTTTATGTTTAGGAAGGTGGTCCTGCTGGAAGGTGACCCTCCAGTCTCAAGTCATTATGTTTAGGATGGTGGTCCTGCTGGAAGGTGACCCTCCAGTCTCAAGTCTTTATGTTTAGGATGGTGGTCCTGCTGGAAGGTGACCCTCCAGTCTCAAGTCTTTATGTTTAGGATGGTGGTCCTGCTGGAAGGTGACCCTCCAGTCTCAAGTCTTTATGTTTAGGATGGTGGTCCTGCTGGAAGGTGACCCTCCAGTCTCAAGTCTTTATGTTTAGGATGGTGGTCCTGCTGGAAGGTGACCCTCCAGTCTCAAGTCTTTGTGTTTAGGATAGTGGTCCTGCTGGAAGGTGACCCTCCAGTCTCAAGTCTTTATGTTTAGGATGGTGGTCCTGCTGGAAGGTGAACCTCCAGTCTCAAGTCTTTATGTTTAGTTTGGTGGTCCTGATGGAAGGTGAACCTCCGCCCCAGTCTCAAGTCTTTATGTTTAGGATGGTGGTCCTGCTGGAAGGTGACCCTCCAGTCTCAAGTCTTTATGTTTAGGATGGTGGTCCTGCTGGAAGGTGAACCTCCGCCCCAGTCTCAAGTCTTTATGTTTAGTTTGATGGTCCTGCTGGAAGGTGACCCTCCAGTCTCAAGTCTTTATGTTTAGTTTGGTGGTCCTGCTGGAAGGTGACCCTCCAGTCTCAAGTCTTTATGTTTAGTTTGATGGTCCTGCTGGAAGGTGACCCTCCAGTCTCAAGTCTTTATGTTTAGGATGGTGGTCCTGCTGGAAGGTGACCCTCCAGTCTCAAGTCTTTATGTTTAGTTTGGTGGTCCTGCTGGAAGGTGAACCTCCGCCCCAGTCTCAGGTCTTTATGTTTAGTTTGATGGTCCTGCTGGAAGGTGACCCTCCAGTCTCAAGTCTTTATGTTTAAGATGGTGGTCCTGCTGGAAGGTGAACCTCCAGTCTCAAGTTTTTATGTTTAGTTTGGTGGTCCTGCTGGAAGGTGACCCTCCAGTCTCAAGTCTTTATGTTTAGTTTGGTGGTCCTGCTGGAAGGTGAACCTCCAGTCTCAAGTCTTTATGTTTAGTTTGGTGGTCCTGCTGGAAGGTGACCCTCCAGTCTCAAGTCTTTATGTTTAGTTTGGTGGTCCTGCTGGAAGGTGAACCTCCAGTCTCAAGTCTTTATGTTTAGGATGGTGGTCCTGCTGGAAGGTGAACCTCCGGTCTCAAGTCTTTATGTTTAGTATGGTGGTCCTGCTGGAAGGTGAACCTCCAGTCTCAAGTCTTTATGTTTAGGATGGTGGTCCTGCTGGAAGGTGAACCTCCAGTCTCAAGTCTTTATGTTTAGTTTGGTGGTCCTGCTGGAAGGTGAACCTCCAGTCTCAAGTCTTTATGTTTAGTTTGATGGTCCTGCTGGAAGGTGACCCTCCAGTCTCAAGTCTTTATGTTTAGGATGGTGGTCCTGCTGGAAGGTGACCCTCCAGTCTCAAATCTTTATGTTTAGGATGGTGGTCCTGCTGGAAGGTGAACCTCCGCCCCAGTCTCAAGTCTTTATGTTTAGGATGGTGGTCCTGCTGGAAGGTGAACCTCCAGTCTCAAGTCTTTATGTTTAGGATGGTGGTCCTGCTGGAAGGTGACCCTCCAGTCTCAAGTCTTTATGTTTAGGATGGTGGTCCTGCTGGAAGGTGACCCTCCAGTCTCAAGTCTTTATGTTTAGTTTGGTGGTCCTGCTGGAAGGTGAACCTCCAGTCTCAAGTCTTTATGTTTAGGATGGTGGTCCTGCTGGAAGGTGACCCTCCAGTCTCAAGTCTTTATGTTTAGGATGGTGGTCCTGCTGGAAGGTGAACCTCCGGTCTCAAGTCTTTATGTTTAGTATGGTGGTCCTGCTGGAAGGTGACCCTCCAGTCTCAAGTCTTTATGTTTAGTTTGGTGGTCCTGCTGGAAGGTGAACCTCCGGTCTCAAGTCTTTATGTTTAGTATGGTGGTCCTGCTGGAAGGTGACCCTCCAGTCTCAAGTCTTTATGTTTAGGATGGTGGTCCTGCTGGAAGGTGAACCTCCAGTCTCAAGTCTTTATGTTTAGTTTGGTGGTCCTGCTGGAAGGTGAACCTCCAGTCTCAAGTCTTTATGTTTAGGATGGTGGTCCTGCTGGACGGTGAACCTCCAGTCTCAAGTCTTTATGTTTAGCTTAGTGGTCCTGCTGGAAGGTGAACCTCCAGTCTCAAGTCTTTATGTTTAGTTTGGTGGTCCTGCTGGAAGGTGAACCTCCGCCCCAGTCTCAAGTCTTTATGTTTAGTTTGATGGTCCTGCTGGAAGGTGACCCTCCAGTCTCAAGTCTTTATGTTTAGGATGGTGGTCCTGCTGGAAGGTGACCCTCCAGTCTCAAATCTTTATGTTTAGGATGGTGGTCCTGCTGGAAGGTGAACCTCCGCCCCAGTCTCAAGTCTTTATGTTTAGGATGGTGGTCCTGCTGGAAGGTGAACCTCCAGTCTCAAGTCTTTATGTTTAGGATGGTGGTCCTGCTGGAAGGTGACCCTCCAGTCTCAAGTCTTTATGTTTAGGATGGTGGTCCTGCTGGAAGGTGACCCTCCAGTCTCAAGTCTTTATGTTTAGTTTGGTGGTCCTGCTGGAAGGTGAACCTCCAGTCTCAAGTCTTTATGTTTAGGATGGTGGTCCTGCTGGAAGGTGACCCTCCAGTCTCAAGTCTTTATGTTTAGGATGGTGGTCCTGCTGGAAGGTGAACCTCCGGTCTCAAGTCTTTATGTTTAGTATGGTGGTCCTGCTGGAAGGTGACCCTCCAGTCTCAAGTCTTTATGTTTAGTTTGGTGGTCCTGCTGGAAGGTGAACCTCCAGTCTCAAGTCTTTATGTTTAGTATGGTGGTCCTGCTGGAAGGTGACCCTCCAGTCTCAAGTCTTTATGTTTAGGATGGTGGTCCTGCTGGAAGGTGAACCTCCAGTCTCAAGTCTTTATGTTTAGTTTGGTGGTCCTGCTGGAAGGTGAACCTCCAGTCTCAAGTCTTTATGTTTAGGATGGTGGTCCTGCTGGACGGTGAACCTCCAGTCTCAAGTCTTTATGTTTAGCTTAGTGGTCCTGCTGGAAGGTGAACCTCCAGTCTCAAGTCTTTATGTTTAGTTTGGTGGTCCTGCTGGAAGGTGAACCTCCGCCCCAGTCTCAAGTCTTTATGTTTAGTTTGATGGTCCTGCTGGAAGGTGACCCTCCAGTCTCAAGTCTTTATGTTTAGGATGGTGGTCCTGCTGGAAGGTGAACCTCCAGTCTCAAGTCTTTATGTTTAGGATGGTGGTCCTGCTGGAAGGTGACCCTCCAGTCTCAAGTCTTTATGTTTAGGATGGTGGTCCTGCTGGAAGGTGACCCTCCAGTCTCAAGTCTTTATGTTTAGGATGGTGGTCCTGCTGGAAGGTGACCCTCCAGTCTCAAGTCTTTATGTTTAGGATGGTGGTCCTGCTGGAAGGTGAACCTCCAGTCTCAAGTCTTTATGTTTAGGATGGTGGTCCTGCTGGAAGGTGACCCTCCAGTCTCAAGTCTTTATGTTTAGGAAGGTGGTCCTGCTGGAAGGTGACCCTCCAGTCTCAAGTCATTATGTTTAGGATGGTGGTCCTGCTGGAAGGTGAACCTCCAGTCTCAAGTCTTTATGTTTAGGATGGTGGTCCTGCTGGAAGGTGACCCTCCAGTCTCAAGTCTTTATGTTTAGGATGGTGGTCCTGCTGGAAGGTGACCCTCCAGTCTCAAGTCTTTGTGTTTAGGATGGTGGTCCTGCTGGAAGGTGACCCTCCAGTCTCAAGTCTTTATGTTTAGGATGGTGGTCCTGCTGGAAGGTGAACCTCCAGTCTCAAGTCTTTATGTTTAGTTTGGTGGTCCTGATGGAAGGTGAACCTCCGCCCCAGTCTCAAGTCTTTATGTTTAGGATGGTGGTCCTGCTGGAAGGTGACCCTCCAGTCTCAAGTCTTTATGTTTAGTTTGATGGTCCTGCTGGAAGGTGACCCTCCAGTCTCAAGTCTTTATGTTTAGTTTGGTGGTCCTGCTGGAAGGTGACCCTCCAGTCTCAAGTCTTTATGTTTAGTTTGATGGTCCTGCTGGAAGGTGACCCTCCAGTCTCAAGTCTTTATGTTTAGGATGGTGGTCCTGCTGGAAGGTGACCCTCCAGTCTCAAGTCTTTATGTTTAGTTTGGTGGTCCTGCTGGAAGGTGAACCTCCGCCCCAGTCTCAAGTCTTTATGTTTAGTTTGATGGTCCTGCTGGAAGGTGACCCTCCAGTCTCAAGTCTTTATGTTTAGTATGGTGGTCCTGCTGGAAGGTGAACCTCCAGTCTCAAGTCTTTATGTTTAGGATGGTGGTCCTGCTGGAAGGTGAACCTCCAGTCTCAAGTCTTTATGTTTAGTTTGGTGGTCCTGCTGGAAGGTGAACCTCCGCCCCAGTCTCAAGTCTTTATGTTTAGTTTGGTGGTCCTGCTGGAAGGTGACCCTCCAGTCTCAAGTCTTTATGTTTAGGATGGTGGTCCTGCTGGAAGGTGACCCTCCAGTCTCAAGTCTTTATGTTTAGGATGGTGGTCCTGCTGGAAGGTGACCCTCCAGTCTCAAGTCTTTATGTTTAGGATGGTGGTCCTGCTGGAAGGTGAACCTCCGGTCTCAAGTCTTTATGTTTAGTATGGCGGTCCTGCTGGAAGGTGAACCTCCAGTCTCAAGTCTTTATGTTTAGGATGGTGGTCCTGCTGGAAGGTGAACCTCCAGTCTCAAGTCTTTATGTTTAGTTTGGTGGTCCTGCTGGAAGGTGAACCTCCAGTCTCAAGTCTTTATGTTTAGGATGGTGGTCCTGCTGGAAGGTGACCCTCCAGTCTCAAGTCTTTATGTTTAGGATGGTGGTCCTGCTGGAAGGTGACCCTCCAGTCTCAAGTCTTTATGTTTAGGATGGTGGTCCTGCTGGAAGGTGAACCTCCAGTCTCAAGTCTTTATGTTTAGGATGGTGGTCCTGCTGGAAGGTGAACCTCCAGTCTCAAGTCTTTATGTTTAGTTTGGTGGTCCTGCTGGAAGGTGAACCTCCAGTCTCAAGTCTTTATGTTTAGGATGGTGGTCCTGCTGGAAGGTGACCCTCCAGTCTCAAGTCTTTATGTTTAGGATGGTGGTCCTGCTGGAAGGTGAACCTCCGGTCTCAAGTCTTTATGTTTAGTATGGTGGTCCTGCTGGAAGGTGAACCTCCAGTCTCAAGTCTTTATGTTTAGGATGGTGGTCCTGCTGGAAGGTGAACCTCCAGTCTCAAGTCTTTATGTTTAGTTTGGTGGTCCTGCTGGAAGGTGAACCTCCGCCCCAGTCTCAAGTCTTTATGTTTAGTTTGGTGGTCCTGCTGGAAGGTGACCCTCCAGTCTCAAATCTTTATGTTTAGGATGGTGGTCCTGCTGGAAGGTGAACCTCCGCCCCAGTCTCAAGTCTTTATGTTTAGGATGGTGGTCCTGCTGGAAGGTGAACCTCCAGTCTCAAGTCTTTATGTTTAGGATGGTGGTCCTGCTGGAAGGTGAACCTCCAGTCTCAAGTCTTTATGTTTAGGATGGTGGTCCTGCTGGAAGGTGACCCTCCAGTCTCAAGTCTTTATGTTTAGGATGGTGGTCCTGCTGGAAGGTGACCCTCCAGTCTCAAGTCTTTATGTTTAGGATGGTGGTCCTGCTGGAAGGTGACCCTCCAGTCTCAAGTCTTTATGTTTAGGATGGTGGTCCTGCTGGAAGGTGAACCTCCGCCCCAGTCTCAAGTCTTTATGTTTAGTTTGGTGGTCCTGCTGGAAGGTGAACCTCCAGTCTCAAGTCTTTATGTTTAGGATGGTGGTCCTGCTGGAAGGTGACCGTCCAGTCTCAAGTCTTTTTGTTTAGGATGGTGGTCCTGCTGGAAGGTGAACCTCCAGTCTCAAGTCTTTATGTTTAGGATGGTGGTCCTACTGGAAGGTGAACCTCCAGTCTCAAGTCTTTATGTTTAGGATGGTGGTCCTGCTGGAAGGTGACCCTCCAGTCTCAAGTCTTTATGTTTAGGATGGTGGTCCTGCTGGAAGGTGACCCTCCAGTCTCAAGTCTTTATGTTTAGGATGGTGGTCCTGCTGGAAGGTGAATCTCCAGTCTCAAGTCTTTATGTTTAGGATGGTGGTCCTGCTGGAAGGTGAACCTCCAGTCTCAAGTCTTTATGTTTAGCTTGGTGGTCCTGCTGGAAGGTGAACCTCCAGTCTCAAGTCTTTATGTTTAGTTTTGTGGTCCTGCTGGAAGGTGAACCTCCGCCCCAGTCTCAAGTCTTTATGTTTAGTTTGATGGTCCTGCTGGAAGGTGACCCTCCAGTCTCAAGTCTTTATGTTTAGGATGGTGGTCCTGCTGGAAGGTGAACCTCCAGTCTCAAGTCTTTATGTTTAGTTTGGTGGTCCTGCTGGAAGGTGAACCTCCGCCCCAGTCTCCAGTCTTTATGTTTAGTTTGATGGTCCTGCTGGAAGGTGACCCTCCAGTCTCAAGTCTTTATGTTTAGTTTGGTGGTCCTGCTGGAAGGTGACCCTCCGCCCCAGTCTCAAGTCTTTATGTTTAGTTTGATGGTCCTGCTGGAAGGTGACCCTCCAGTCTCAAGTCTTTATGTTTAAGATGGTGGTCCTGCTGGAAGGTGAACCTCCAGTCTCAAGTTTTTATGTTTAGTTTGGTGGTCCTGCTGGAAGGTGACCCTCCAGTCTCAAGTCTTTATGTTTAGTTTGGTGGTCCTGCTGGAAGGTGAACCTCCAGTCTCAAGTCTTTATGTTTAGGATGGTGGTCCTGCTGGAAGGTGAACCTCCAGTCTCAAGTCATTATGTTTAGGATGGTGGTCCTGCTGGAAGGTGACCCTCCAGTCTCAAGTCTTTATGTTTATTTTGGTGGTCCTGCTGGAAGGTGAACCTCCAGTCTCAAGTCTTTATGTTTAGGATGGTGGTCCTGCTGGAAGGTGAACCTCCAGTCTCAAGTCATTATGTTTAGGATGGTGGTCCTGCTGGAAGGTGAACCTCCAGTCTCAAGTCTTTATGTTTAGCTTGGTGGTCCTGCTGGAAGGTGAACCTCCAGTCTCAAGTCTTTATGTTTAGGATGGTGGTCCTGCTGGAAGGTGAACCTCCGCCCCAGTCTCAAGTCTTTATGTTTAGTTTGGTGGTCCTGCTGGAAGGTGAACCTCCGCACCAGTCTCAAGTCTTTATGTTTAGTTTGATGGTCCTGCTGGAAGGTGACCCTCCAGTCTCAAGTCTTTATGTTTAAGATGGTGGTCCTGCTGGAAGGTGAACCTCCAGTCTCAAGTTTTTATGTTTAGTTTGGTGGTCCTGCTGGAAGGTGACCCTCCAGTCTCAAGTCTTTATGTTTAGTTTGGTGGTCCTGCTGGAAGGTGAACCTCCAGTCTCAAGTCTTTATGTTTAGGATGGTGGTCCTGCTGGAAGGTGAACCTCCAGTCTCAAGTCATTATGTTTAGGATGGTGGTCCTGCTGGAAGGTGACCCTCCAGTCTCAAGTCTTTATGTTTATTTTGGTGGTCCTGCTGGAAGGTGAACCTCCAGTCTCAAGTCTTTATGTTTAGGATGGTGGTCCTGCTAGAAGGTGACCCTCCAGTCTCAAGTCTTTATGTTTAGGACGGTGGTCCTGCTGGAAGGTGACCCTCCAGTCTCAAGTCTTTATGTTTAGGATGGTGGTCCTGCTGGAAGGTGAACCTCCAGTCTCAAGTCTTTATGTTTAAGATGGTGGTCCTGCTGGAAGGTGAACCTCCAGTCTCAAGTCTTTATGTTTAAGATGGTGGTCCTGCTGGAAGGTGACCCTCCAGTCTCAAGTCTTTATGTTTAGGAAGGTGGTCCTGCTGGAAGGTGAACCTCCAGTCTCAAGTCTTTATGTTTAGGATGGTGGTCCTGCTGGAAGGTGACCCTCCAGTCTCAAGTCTTTATGTTTAGGATGGTGGTCCTGCTGGAAGGTGACCCTCCAGTCTCAAGTCTTTATATTTAGGATGGTGGTCCTGCTGGAAGGTGAACCATCAGTCTCAAGTCTTTATGTTTAGGATGGTGGTCCTGCTGGAAGGTGAACCTCCAGTCTCAAGTCTTTATGTTTAGGATGGTGGTCCTGCTGGAAGGTGACCCTCCAGTCTCAAGTCTTTATATTTAGGATGGTGGTCCTGCTGGAAGGTGAACCATCAGTCTCAAGTCTTTATGTTTAGGATGGTGGTCCTGCTGGAAGGTGAACCATCAGTCTCAAGTCTTTATGTTTAGTTTGGTGGTCCTGCTGGAAGGTGACCCTCCAGTCTCAGGTCTTTATGTTTAAGATGGTGGTCCTGCTGGAAGGTGAACCTCCGCCCCAGTCTCAAGTCTTTATGTTTAGGATGGTGGTCCTGCTGGAAGGTGACCCTCCAGTCTCAAGTCTTTATGTTTAGTTTGGTGGTCCTGCTGGAAGGTGAAACTCCAGTCTCAAGTCTTTATGTTTAGGATGGTGGTCCTGCTGGAAGGTGAACCTCCAGTCTCAAGTCTTTATGTTTAGCTTGGTGGTCCTGCTGGAAGGTGAACCTCCAGTCTCAAGTCTTTATGTTTAGTTTGGTGGTCCTGCTGGAAGGTGAACCTCCAGTCTCAAGTCTTTATGTTTAGTTTTATGGTCCTGCTGGAAGGTGAACCTCCAGTCTCAAGTCTTTATGTTTAGGATGGTGGTCCTGCTGGAAGGTGACCCTCCAGTCTCAAGTCTTTATGTTTAGGATGGTGGTCCTGCTGGAAGGTGACCCTCCAGTCTCAAGTCTTTATGTTTAGGATGGTGGTCCTGCTGGAAGGTGACCCTCCAGTCTCAAGTCTTTATGTTTAGGATGGTGGTCCTGCTGGAAGGTGAACCTCCAGTCTCAAGTCTTTATGTTTAGTTTGGTGGTCCTGCTGGAAGGTGACCCTCCAGTCTCAAGTCTTTATGTTTAGTTTGGTGGTCCTGCTGGAAGGTGACCCTCCAGTCTCAAGTCTTTATGTTTAGGATGGTGGTCCTGCTGGAAGGTGAACCTCCGCCCCAGTCTCAAGTCTTTATGTTTAGTTTGGTGGTCCTGCTGGAAGGTGACCCTCCAGTCTCAAGTCTTTATGTTTAGGATGGTGGTCCTGCTGGAAGGTGAACCTCCGCCCCAGTCTCAAGTCTTTATGTTTAGGATGGTGGTCCTGCTGGAAGGTGACCCTCCAGTCTCAAGTCTTTATGTTTAGGATGGTGGTCCTGCTGGAAGGTGACCCTCCAGTCTCCAGTCTTTATGTTTAGTTTGATGGTCCTGCTGGAAGGTGACCCTCCAGTCTCAAGTCTTTATGTTTAGTTTGGTGGTCCTGCTGGAAGGTGACCCTCCAGTCTCAAGTCTTTATGTTTAGTTTGGTGGTCCTGCTGGAAGGTGAACCTCCGCCCCAGTCTCAAGTCTTTATGTTTAGTTTGATGGTCCTGCTGGAAGGTGACCCTCCAGTCTCAAGTCTTTATGTTTAAGATGGTGGTCCTGCTGGAAGGTGAACCTCCAGTCTCAAGTTTTTATGTTTAGTTTGGTGCTCCTGCTGGAAGGTGAACCTCCAGTCTCAAGTCTTTATGTTTAGGATGGTGGTCCTGCTGGAAGGTGAACCTCCAGTCTCAAGTCATTATGTTTAGGATGGTGGTCCTGCTGGAAGGTGACCCTCCAGTCTCAAGTCTTTATGTTTAGGATGGTGGTCCTGCTGGAAGGTGAACCTCCAGTCTCAAGTCTTTATGTTTAGTTTGGTGGTCCTGCTGGAAGGTGAACCTCCGCCCCAGTCTCAAGTCTTTATGTTTAGTTTGATGGTCCTGCCGGAAGGTGACCCTCCAGTCTCAAGTCTTTATGTTTAGGATGGTGGTCCTGCTGGAAGGTGACCCTCCAGTCTCAAGTCTTTATGTTT
This sequence comes from Blennius ocellaris, assembly GCF_963422515.1. Classification (NCBI taxonomy): domain Eukaryota; kingdom Metazoa; phylum Chordata; class Actinopteri; order Blenniiformes; family Blenniidae; genus Blennius; species Blennius ocellaris. Next base: position 29,463,930 of record NC_137659.1, on the reverse strand, counting down.
AAGATGGTGGTCCTGCTGGAAGGTGAACCTCCAGTCTCAAGTTTTTATGTTTAGTTTGGTGGTCCTGCTGGAAGGTGACCCTCCAGTCTCAAGTCTTTATGTTTAGTTTGGTGGTCCTGCTGGAAGGTGAACCTCCAGTCTCAAGTCATTATGTTTAGGATGGTGGTCCTGCTGGAAGGAGACCCTCCAGTCTCAAGTCTTTATGTTTAGGATGGTGGTCCTGCTGGAAGGTGACCCTCCAGTCTCAAGTCGTTATATTTAGGATGGTGGTCCTGCTGGAAGGTGAACCTCCAGTCTCAAGTCTTTATGTTTAGTTTGGTGGTCCTGCTGGAAGGTGACCCTCCAGTCTCAGGTCTTTATGTTTAAGATGGTGGTCCTGCTGGAAGGTGAACCTCCAGTCTCAAGTCTTTATGTTTGGTTTGGTGGTCCTGCTGGAAGGTGAACCTCCAGTCTCAAGTCTTTATGTTTAGTTTGGTGGTCCTGCTGGAAGGTGATCCTCCGCCCCAGTCTCAAGTCTTTATGTTTAGTTTGATGGTCCTGCTGGAAGGTGACCCTCCAGTCTCAAGTCTTTATGTTTAGGATGGTGGTCCTGCTGGAAGGTGAACCTCCAGTCTCAAGTCTTTATGTTTAGGATGGTGGTCCTACTGGAAGGTGAACCTCCAGTCTCAAGTCTTTATGTTTAGGATGGTGGTCCTACTGGAAGGTGAACCTCCAGTCTCAAGTCTTTATGTTTAGGATGGTGGTCCTGCTGGAAGGTGACCCTCCAGTCTCAAGTCTTTATGTTTAGGATGGTGGTCCTGCTGGAAGGTGACCCTCCAGTCTCAAGTCTTTATGTTTAGGAAGGTGGTCCTGCTGGAAGGTGAACCTCCAGTCTCAAGTCTTTATGTTTAGGATGGTGGTCCTGCTGGAAGGTGACCCTCCAGTCTCAAGTCTTTATGTTTAGGATGGTGGTCCTGCTGGAAGGTGACCCTCCAGTCTCAAGTCTTTATGTTTAGGATGGTGGTCCTGCTGGAAGGTGAACCTCCAGTCTCAAGTCTTTATGTTTAGGATGGTGGTCCTGCTGGAAGGTGACCCTCCAGTCTCAAGTCTTTATGTTTAGGATGGTGGTCCTGCTGGAAGGTGAACCTCCAGTCTCAAGTCTTTATGTTTAGGATGGTGGTCCTGCTGGAAGGTGACCCTCCAGTCTCAAGTCTTTATGTTTAGGAAGGTGGTCCTGCTGGAAGGTGAACCTCCAGTCTCAAGTCTTTATGTTTAGGATGGTGGTCCTGCTGGAAGGTGACCCTCCAGTCTCAAGTCTTTATGTTTAGGATGGTGGTCCTGCTGGAAGGTGACCCTCCAGTCTCAAGTCTTTATGTTTAGGATGGTGGTCCTGCTGGAAGGTGAACCTCCAGTCTCAAGTCTTTATGTTTAGGATGGTGGTCCTGCTGGAAGGTGACCCTCCAGTCTCAAGTCTTTATGTTTAGGATGGTGGTCCTGCTGGAAGGTGAACCTCCAGTCTCAAGTCATTATGTTTAGGATGGTGGTCCTGCTGGAAGGAGACCCTCCAGTCTCAAGTCTTTATGTTTAGGATGGTGGTCCTGCTGGAAGGTGACCCTCCAGTCTCAAGTCTTTATATTTAGGATGGTGGTCCTGCTGGAAGGTGAACCTCCAGTCTCAAGTCTTTATGTTTAGTTTGGTGGTCCTGCTGGAAGGTGACCCTCCAGTCTCAGGTCTTTATGTTTAAGATGGTGGTCCTGCTGGAAGGTGAACCTCCAGTCTCAAGTCTTTATGTTTAGTTTGGTGGTCCTGCTGGAAGGTGAACCTCCAGTCTCAAGTCTTTATGTTTAGTTTGGTGGTCCTGCTGGAAGGTGAACCTCCGCCCCAGTCTCAAGTCTTTATGTTTAGTTTGATGGTCCTGCTGGAAGGTGACCCTCCAGTCTCAAGTCTTTATGTTTAGGATGGTGGTCCTGCTGGAAGGTGAACCTCCAGTCTCAAGTCTTTATGTTTAGGATGGTGGTCCTACTGGAAGGTGAACCTCCAGTCTCAAGTCTTTATGTTTAGGATGGTGGTCCTACTGGAAGGTGAACCTCCAGTCTCAAGTCTTTATGTTTAGGATGGTGGTCCTGCTGGAAGGTGACCCTCCAGTCTCAAGTCTTTATGTTTAGGAAGGTGGTCCTGCTGGAAGGTGAACCTCCAGTCTCAAGTCTTTATGTTTAGGATGGTGGTCCTGCTGGAAGGTGACCCTCCAGTCTCAAGTCTTTATGTTTAGGATGGTGGTCCTGCTGGAAGGTGACCCTCCAGTCTCAAGTCTTTATGTTTAGGATGGTGGTCCTGCTGGAAGGTGACCCTCCAGTCTCAAGTCTTTGTGTTTAGGATGGTGGTCCTGCTGGAAGGTGACCCTCCAGTCTCAAGTCTTTATGTTTAGGATGGTGGTCCTGCTGGAAGGTGAACCTCCAGTCTCAAGTCTTTATGTTTAGTTTGGTGGTCCTGATGGAAGGTGAACCTCCGCCCCAGTCTCAAGTCTTTATGTTTAGTTTGATGGTCCTGCTGGAAGGTGACCCTCCAGTCTCAAGTCTTTATGTTTAGTTTGGTGGTCCTGCTGGAAGGTGACCCTCCAGTCTCAAGTCTTTATGTTTAGTTTGATGGTCCTGCAGGAAGGTGTCCCTCCAGTCTCAAGTCTTTATGTTTAGGATGGTGGTCCTGCTGGAAGGTGACCCTCCAGTCTCAAGTCTTTATGTTTAGTTTGGTGGTCCTGCTGGAAGGTGAACCTCCAGTCTCAAGTCTTTATGTTTAGGATGGTGGTCCTGCTGGAAGGTGAACCTCCAGTCTCAAGTCTTTATGTTTAGCTTGGTGGTCCTGCTGGAAGGTGAACCTCCAGTCTCAAGTCTTTATGTTTAGTTTGGTGGTCCTGCTGGAAGGTGAACCTCCGCCCCAGTCTCAAGTCTTTATGTTTAGTTTGATGGTCCTGCTGGAAGGTGACCCTCCAGTCTCAAGTCTTTATGTTTAGGATGGTGGTCCTACTGGAAGGTGAACCTCCAGTCTCAAGTCTTTATGTTTAGGATGGTGGTCCTGCTGGAAGGTGAACCTCCAGTCTCAAGTCTTTAGGTTTAGGATGGTGGTCCTGCTGGAAGGTGACCCTCCAGTCTCAAGTCTTTATGTTTAGGATGGTGGTCCTGCTGGAAGGTGACCCTCCAGTCTCAAGTCTTTATGTTTAGGATGGTGGTCCTGCTGGAAGGTGACCCTCCAGTCTCAAGTCTTTATATTTAGGATGGTGGTCCTGCTGGAAGGTGAACCTCCAGTCTCAAGTCTTTATGTTTAGGATGGTGGTCCTGCTGGAAGGTGACCCTCCAGTCTCAGGTCTTTATGTTTAAGATGGTGGTCCTGCTGGAAGGTGAACCTCCAGTCTCAAGTCTTTATGTTTAGTTTGGTGGTCCTGCTGGAAGGTGAACCTCCAGTCTCAAGTCTTTATGTTTAGGATGGTGGTCCTGCTGGAAGGTGACCCTCCAGTCTCAAGTCTTTATGTTTAGTTTGGTGGTCCTGCTGGAAGGTGAACCTCCAGTCTCAAGTCTTTATGTTTAGGATGGTGGTCCTGCTGGAAGGTGAACCTCCAGTCTCAAGTCTTTATGTTTAGCTTGGTGGTCCTGCTGGAAGGTGAACCTCCAGTCTCAAGTCTTTATGTTTAGTTTGGTGGTCCTGCTGGAAGGTGAACCTCCGCCCCAGTCTCAAGTCTTTATGTTTAGTTTGATGGTCCTGCTGGAAGGTGACCCTCCAGTCTCAAGTCTTTATGTTTAGGATGGTGGTCCTGCTGGAAGGTGAACCTCCAGTCTCAAGTCTTTATGTTTAGGATGGTGGTCCTACTGGAAGGTGAACCTCCAGTCTCAAGTCTTTATGTTTAGGATGGTGATCCTGCTGGAAGGTGACCCTCCAGTCTCAAGTCTTTATGTTTAGGATGGTGGTCCTGCTGGAAGGTGACCCTCCAGTCTCAAGTCTTTATGTTTAGGATGGTGGTCCTGCTGGAAGGTGACCCTCCAGTCTCAAGTCTTTATGTTTAGGATGGTGGTCCTGCTGGAAGGTGACCCTCCAGTCTCAAGTCTTTATGTTTAGGATGGTGGTCCTGCTGGAAGGTGAACCTCCAGTCTCAAGTCTTTATGTTTAGGATGGTGGTCCTGCTGGAAGGTGACCCTCCAGTCTCAAGTCTTTATGTTTAGGAAGGTGGTCCTGCTGGAAGGTGAACCTCCAGTCTCAAGTCTTTATGTTTAGGATGGTGGTCCTGCTGGAAGGTGACCCTCCAGTCTCAAGTCTTTATGTTTAGGATGGTGGTCCTGATGGAAGGTGACCCTCCAGTCTCAAGTCTTTGTGTTTAGGATGGTGGTCCTGCTGGAAGGTGACCCTCCAGTCTCAAGTCTTTGTGTTTAGGATGGTGGTCCTGCTGGAAGGTGACCCTCCAGTCTCAAGTCTTTATGTTTAGGATGGTGGTCCTGCTGGAAGGTGAACCTCCAGTCTCAAGTCTTTATGTTTAGTTTGGTGGTCCTGATGGAAGGTGAACCTCCGCCCCAGTCTCAAGTCTTTATGTTTAGGATGGTGGTCCTGCTGGAAGGTGACCCTCCAGTCTCAAGTCTTTATGTTTAGGATGGTGGTCCTGCTGGAAGGTGAACCTCCGCCCCAGTCTCAAGTCTTTATGTTTAGTTTGATGGTCCTGCTGGAAGGTGACCCTCCAGTCTCAAGTCTTTATGTTTAGTTTGGTGGTCCTGCTGGAAGGTGACCCTCCAGTCTCAAGTCTTTATGTTTAGTTTGATGGTCCTGCTGGAAGGTGACCCTCCAGTCTCAAGTCTTTATGTTTAGGATGGTGGTCCTGCTGGAAGGTGACCCTCCAGTCTCAAGTCTTTATGTTTAGTTTGGTGGTCCTGCTGGAAGGTGAACCTCCAGTCTCAAGTCTTTATGTTTAGGATGGTGGTCCTGCTGGAAGGTGAACCTCCGCCCCAGTCTCAAGTCTTTATGTTTAGTTTGATGGTCCTGCTGGAAGGTGACCCTCCAGTCTCAAGTCTTTATGTTTAGGATGGTGGTCCTGCTGGAAGGTGAACCTCCAGTCTCAAGTCTTTATGTTTAGGATGGTGGTCCTACTGGAAGGTGAACCTCCAGTCTCAAGTCTTTATGTTTAGGATGGTGGTCCTGCTGGAAGGTGACCCTCCAGTCTCAAGTCTTTATGTTTAGGATGGTGGTCCTGCTGGAAGGTGACCCTCCAGTCTCAAGTCTTTATGTTTAGGATGGTGGTCCTGCTGGAAGGTGACCCTCCAGTCTCAAGTCTTTATGTTTAGGATGGTGGTCCTGCTGGAAGGTGACCCTCCAGTCTCAAGTCTTTATGTTTAGGATGGTGGTCCTGCTGGAAGGTGAACCTCCAGTCTCAAGTCTTTATGTTTAGGATGGTGGTCCTGCTGGAAGGTGACCCTCCAGTCTCAAGTCTTTATGTTTAGGAAGGTGGTCCTGCTGGAAGGTGACCCTCCAGTCTCAAGTCATTATGTTTAGGATGGTGGTCCTGCTGGAAGGTGAACCTCCAGTCTCAAGTCTTTATGTTTAGGATGGTGGTCCTGCTGGAAGGTGACCCTCCAGTCTCAAGTCTTTATGTTTAGGATGGTGGTCCTGCTGGAAGGTGACCCTCCAGTCTCAAGTCTTTATGTTTAGGATGGTGGTCCTGCTGGAAGGTGACCCTCCAGTCTCAAGTCTTTGTGTTTAGGATGGTGGTCCTGCTGGAAGGTGACCCTCCAGTCTCAAGTCTTTATGTTTAGGATGGTGGTCCTGCTGGAAGGTGAACCTCCAGTCTCAAGTCTTTATGTTTAGTTTGGTGGTCCTGATGGAAGGTGAACCTCCGCCCCAGTCTCAAGTCTTTATGTTTAGGATGGTGGTCCTGCTGGAAGGTGACCCTCCAGTCTCAAGTCTTTATGTTTAGGATGGTGGTCCTGCTGGAAGGTGAACCTCCGACCCAGTCTCAAGTCTTTATGTTTAGTTTGATGGTCCTGCTGGAAGGTGACCCTCCAGTCTCAAGTCTTTATGTTTAGTTTGGTGGTCCTGCTGGAAGGTGACCCTCCAGTCTCAAGTCTTTATGTTTAGTTTGATGGTCCTGCTGGAAGGTGACCCTCCAGTCTCAAGTCTTTATGTTTAGGATGGTGGTCCTGCTGGAAGGTGACCCTCCAGTCTCAAGTCTTTATGTTTAGTTTGGTGGTCCTGCTGGAAGGTGAACCTCCGCCCCAGTCTCAAGTCTTTATGTTTAGTTTGATGGTCCTGCTGGAAGGTGACCCTCCAGTCTCAAGTCTTTATGTTTAAGATGGTGGTCCTGCTGGAAGGTGAACCTCCAGTCTCAAGTTTTTATGTTTAGTTTGGTGGTCCTGCTGGAAGGTGACCCTCCAGTCTCAAGTCTTTATGTTTAGTTTGGTGGTCCTGCTGGAAGGTGAACCTCCAGTCTCAAGTCTTTATGTTTAGTTTGGTGGTCCTGCTGGAAGGTGACCCTCCAGTCTCAAGTCTTTATGTTTAGTTTGGTGGTCCTGCTGGAAGGTGAACCTCCAGTCTCAAGTCTTTATGTTTAGGATGGTGGTCCTGCTGGAAGGTGAACCTCCAGTCTCAAGTCTTTATGTTTAGTTTGGTGGTCCTGCTGGAAGGTGAACCTCCAGTCTCAAGTCATTATGTTTAGGATGGTGGTCCTGCTGGAAGGTGACCCTCCAGTCTCAAGTCTTTATGTTTAGGATGGTGGTCCTGCTGGAAGGTGACCCTCCAGTCTCAAGTCTTTATGTTTAGGATGGTGGTCCTGCTGGAAGGTGACCCTCCAGTCTCAAGTCTTTATGTTTAGTTTGGTGGTCCTGCTGGAAGGTGAACCTCCAGTCTCAAGTCTTTATGTTTAGGATAGTGGTCCTGCTGGAAGGTGACCCTCCAGTCTCAAGTCTTTATGTTTAGTTTGGTGGTCCTGCTGGAAGGTGAACCTCCGCCCCAGTCTCAAGTCTTTATGTTTAGTTTGATGGTCCTGCTGGAAGGTGACCCTCCAGTCTCAAGTCTTTATGTTTAGTTTGGTGGTCCTGCTGGAAGGTGACCCTCCAGTCTCAAGTCTTTATGTTTAGTTTGATGGTCCTGCTGGAAGGTGACCCTCCAGTCTCAAGTCTTTATGTTTAGGATGGTGGTCCTGCTGGAAGGTGACCCTCCAGTCTCAAGTCTTTATGTTTAGTTTGGTGGTCCTGCTGGAAGGTGAACCTCCGCCCCAGTCTCAAGTCTTTATGTTTAGTTTGATGGTCCTGCTGGAAGGTGACCCTCCAGTCTCAAGTCTTTATGTTTAAGATGGTGGTCCTGCTGGAAGGTGAACCTCCAGTCTCAAGTTTTTATGTTTAGTTTGGTGGTCCTGCTGGAAGGTGACCCTCCAGTCTCAAGTCTTTATGTTTAGTTTGGTGGTCCTGCTGGAAGGTGAACCTCCAGTCTCAAGTCTTTATGTTTAGTTTGGTGGTCCTGCTGGAAGGTGACCCTCCAGTCTCAAGTCTTTATGTTTAGTTTGGTGGTCCTGCTGGAAGGTGAACCTCCAGTCTCAAGTCTTTATGTTTAGTTTGGTGGTCCTGCTGGAAGGTGAACCTCCAGTCTCAAGTCTTTATGTTTAGGATGGTGGTCCTGCTGGAAGGTGACCCTCCAGTCTCAAGTCTTTGTGTTTAGGATGGTGGTCCTGCTGGAAGGTGACCCTCCAGTCTCAAGTCTTTATGTTTAGGATGGTGGTCCTGCTGGAAGGTGAACCTCCAGTCTCAAGTCTTTATGTCTAGGATGGTGGTCCTGCTGGAAGGTGACCCTCCAGTCTCAAGTCTTTATGTTTAGTTTGGTGGTCCTGCTGGAAGGTGAACCTCCAGTCTCAAGTCTTTATGTTTAGTTTGGTGGTCCTGCTGGAAGGTGAACCTCCAGTCTCAAGTCTTTATGTTTAGGATGGTGGTCCTGCTGGAAGGTGAACCTCCGCCCCAGTCTCAAGTCTTTATGTTTAGTTTGGTGGTCCTGCTGGAAGGTGAACCTCCAGTCTCAAGTCTTTATGTTTAGGATGGTGGTCCTGCTGGATAGTGAACCTCCAGTCTCAAGTCTTTATGTTTAGTTTGGTGGTCCTGCTGGAAGGTGAACCTCCAGTCTCAAGTCTTTATGTTTAGTTTGGTGGTCCTGCTGGAAGGTGACCCTCCAGTTTCAAGTCTTTATGTTTAGGATGGTGGTCCTGCTGGAAGGTGAACCTCCAGTCTCAAGTCTTTATGTTTAGGATGGTGGTCCTGCTGGAAGGTGACCCTCCAGTCTCAAGTCTTTATGTTTAGGATGGTGGTCCTGCTGGAAGGTGACCCTCCAGTCTCAAGTCTTTATGTTTAGTTTGATGGTCCTGCTGGAAGGTGAACCTCCGCCTTAGTCTCAAGTCTTTATGTTTAGTTTGATGGTCCTGCTGGAAGGTGACCCTCCAGTCTCAAGTCTTTATGTTTAGTTTGGTGGTCCTGCTGGAAGGTGACCCTCCAGTCTCAAGTCTTTATGTTTAGTTTGGTGGTCCTGCTGGAAGGTTAACCTCCAGTCTCAAGTCTTTATGTTTAGGATGGTGGTCCTGCTGGAAGGTGAACCTCCAGTCTCAAGTCTTTATGTTTAGTTTGGTGGTCCTGATGGAAGGTGACCCTCCAGTCTCAAGTCTTTATGTTTAGGATGGTGGTCCTGCTGGAAGGTGAACCTCCAGTCTCAAGTCTTTATGTTTAGGATGGTGGTCCTGCTGGAAGGTGAACCTCCAGTCTCAAGTCTTTATGTTTAGTTTGGTGGTCCTGCTGGAAGGTGAACCTCCGCCCCAGTCTCAAGTCTTTATGTTTAGTTTGATGGTCCTGCTGGAAGGTGACCCTCCAGTCTCAAGTCTTTATGTTTAGTTTGGTGGTCTTGCTGGAAGGTGACCCTCCAGTCTCAAGTCTTTATGTTTAGTTTGGTGGTCCTGCTGGAAGGTGACCCTCCAGTCTCAAGTCTTTATGTTTAGGACGGTGGTCCTGCTGGAAGGTGACCCTCCAGTCTCAAGTCTTTATGTTTAGGATGGTGGTCCTGCTGGAAGGTGAACCTCCAGTCTCAAGTCTTTATGTTTAAGCTGGTGGTCCTGCTGGAAGGTGAACCTCCAGTCTCAAGTCTTTATGTTTAGGATGGTGGTCCTGCTGGAAGGTGAACCTCCGCCCCAGTCTCAAGTCTTTATGTTTAGGATGGTGGTCCTGCTGGAAGGTGAACCTCCAGTCTCAAATCTTTATGTTTAGTTTGGTGGTCCTGCTGGAAGGTGACCCTCCAGTCTCAAGTCTTTATGTTTAGTTTGGTGGTCCTGCTGGAAGGTGAACCTCCAGTCTCAAGTCTTTATGTTTAGGATGGTGGTCCTGCTGGAAGGTGACCCTCCAGTCTCAAGTCTTTATGTTTAGGAAGGTGGTCCTGCTGGAAGGTGAACCTCCAGTCTCAAGTCTTTATGTTTAGGATGGTGGTCCTGCTGGAAGGTGACCCTACAGTCTCAAGTCTTTATGTTTAGGATGGTGGTCCTGCTGGAAGGTGAACCTCCAGTCTCAAGTCTTTATGTTTAGTTTGGTGGTCCTGATGGAAGGTGAACCTCCGCCCCAGTCTCAAGTCTTTATGTTTAGGATGGTGGTCCTGCTGGAAGGTGACCCTCCAGTCTCAAGTCTTTATGTTTAGTTTGGTGGTCCTGCTGGAAGGTGACCCTCCAGTCTCAAGTCTTTATGTTTAGGATGGTGGTCCTGCTGGAAGGTGACCCTCCAGTCTCAAGTCTTTATGTTTAGGATGGTGGTCCTGCTGGAAGGTGACCCTCCAGTCTCAAGTCTTTATGTTTAGGATGGTGGTCCTGCTGGAAGGTGAACCTCCAGTCTCAAGTCTTTATGTTTAGTTTGGTGGTCCTGCTGGAAGGTGACCCTCCAGTCTCAAGTCTTTATGTTTAGGATGGTGGTCCTGCTGGAAGGTGACCCTCCAGTCTCAAGTCTTTATGTTTAGTTTGGTGGTCCTGCTGGAAGGTGAACCTCCAGTCTCAAGTCTTTATGTTTAGGATGGTGGTCCTGCTGGAAGGTGACCCTCCAGTGTCAAGTCTTTATGTTTAGGATGGTGGTCCTGCTGGAAGGTGAACCTCCGGTCTCAAGTCTTTATGTTTAGTATGGTGGTCCTGCTGGAAGGTGACCCTCCAGTCTCAAATCTTTATGTTTAGGATGGTGGTCCTGCTGGAAGGTGAACCTCCGCCCCAGTCTCAAGTCTTTATGTTTAGGATGGTGGTCCTGCTGGAAGGTGAACCTCCAGTCTCAAGTCTTTATGTTTAGGATGGTGGTCCTGCTGGAAGGTGAACCTCCAGTCTCAAGTCTTTATGTTTAGGATGGTGGTCCTGCTGGAAGGTGACCCTCCAGTCTCAAGTCTTTATGTTTAGGATGGTGGTCCTGCTGGAAGGTGACCCTCCAGTCTCAAGTCTTTATGTTTAGGATGGTGGTCCTGCTGGAAGGTGAACCTCCGCCCCAGTCTCAAGTCTTTATGTTTAGTTTGGTGGTCCTGCTGGAAGGTGAACCTCCAGTCTCAAGTCTTTATGTTTAGGATGGTGGTCCTGCTGGAAGGTGACCCTCCAGTCTCAAGTCTTTATGTTTAAGATGGTGGTCCTGCTGGAAGGTGAACCTCCAGTCTCAAGTTTTTATGTTTAGTTTGGTGGTCCTGCTGGAAGGTGACCCTCCAGTCTCAAGTCTTTATGTTTAGTTTGGTGGTCCTGCTGGAAGGTGAACCTCCAGTCTCAAGTCTTTATGTTTAGTTTGGTGGTCCTGCTGGAAGGTGACCCTCCAGTCTCAAGTCTTTATGTTTAGTTTGGTGGTCCTGCTGGAAGGTGAACCTCCAGTCTCAAGTCTTTATGTTTAGTTTGGTGGTCCTGCTGGAAGGTGAACCTCCAGTCTCAAGTCTTTATGTTTAGGATGGTGGTCCTGCTGGAAGGTGACCCTCCAGTCTCAAGTCTTTGTGTTTAGGATGGTGGTCCTGCTGGAAGGTGACCCTCCAGTCTCAAGTCTTTATGTTTAGGATGGTGGTCCTGCTGGAAGGTGAACCTCCAGTCTCAAGTCTTTATGTTTAGGATGGTGGTCCTGCTGGAAGGTGACCCTCCAGTCTCAAGTCTTTATGTTTAGGATGGTGGTCCTGCTGGAAGGTGACCCTCCAGTCTCAAGTCTTTATGTTTAGTTTGGTGGTCCTGCTGGAAGGTGAACCTCCAGTCTCAAGTCTTTATGTTTAGTTTGGTGGTCCTGCTGGAAGGTGAACCTCCAGTCTCAAGTCTTTATGTTTAGGATGGTGGTCCTGCTGGAAGGTGAACCTCCGCCCCAGTCTCAAGTCTTTATGTTTAGTTTGGTGGTCCTGCTGGAAGGTGAACCTCCAGTCTCAAGTCTTTATGTTTAGGATGGTGGTCCTGCTGGAAGGTGACCCTCCAGTCTCAAGTCTTTATGTTTAGTTTGGTGGTCCTGCTGGAAGGTGAACCTCCGCCCCAGTCTCAAGTCTTTATGTTTAGTTTGGTGGTCCTGCTGGAAGGTGACCCTCCAGTCTCAAGTCTTTATGTTTAGGATGGTGGTCCTGCTGGATGGTGAACCTCCAGTCTCAAGTCTTTATGTTTAGGATGGTGGTCCTGCTGGAAGGTGAAACTCCAGTCTCAAGTCTTTATGTTTAGGATGGTGGTCCTGCTGGAAGGTGACCCTCCAATCTCAAGTCTTTATGTTTAGTTTGGTGGTCCTGCTGGAAGGTGAACCTCCGCCCCAGTCTCAAGTCTTTATGTTTAGTTTGATGGTCCTGCTGGAAGGTGACCCTCCAGTCTCAAGTCTTTATGTTTAGTTTGGTGGTCCTGCTGGAAGGTGACCCTCCAGTTTCAAGTCTTTATGTTTAGGATGGTGGTCCTGCTGGAAGGTGAACCTCCAGTCTCAAGTCTTTATGTTTAGGATGGTGGTCCTGCTGGAAGGTGACCCTCCAGTCTCAAGTCTTTATGTTTAGGATGGTGGTCCTGCTGGAAGGTGACCCTCCAGTCTCAAGTCTTTATGTTTAGTTTGATGGTCCTGCTGGAAGGTGAACCTCCGCCTTAGTCTCAAGTCTTTATGTTTAGTTTGATGGTCCTGCTGGAAGGTGACCCTCCAGTCTCAAGTCTTTATGTTTAGTTTGGTGGTCCTGCTGGAAGGTGACCCTCCAGTCTCAAGTCTTTATGTTTAGTTTGGTGGTCCTGCTGGAAGGTTAACCTCCAGTCTCAAGTCTTTATGTTTAGGATGGTGGTCCTGCTGGAAGGTGAACCTCCAGTCTCAAGTCATTATGTTTAGGATGGTGGTCCTGCTGGAAGGTGACCCTCCAGTCTCAAGTCTTTATGTTTAGGATGGTGGTCCTGCTGGAAGGTGACCCTCCAGTCTCAAGTCTTTATGTTTAGTTTGGTGGTCCTGATGGAAGGTGACCCTCCAGTCTCAAGTCTTTATGTTTAGGATGGTGGTCCTGCTGGAAGGTGAACCTCCAGTCTCAAGTCTTTATGTTTAGGATGGTGGTCCTGCTGGAAGGTGAACCTCCAGTCTCAAGTCTTTATGTTTAGTTTGGTGGTCCTGCTGGAAGGTGAACCTCCGCCCCAGTCTCAAGTCTTTATGTTTAGTTTGATGGTCCTGCTGGAAGGTGACCCTCCAGTCTCAAGTCTTTATGTTTAGTTTGGTGGTCCTGCTGGAAGGTGACCCTCCAGTCTCAAGTCTTTATGTTTAGTTTGGTGGTCCTGCTGGAAGGTGACCCTCCAGTCTCAAGTCTTTATGTTTAGGACGGTGGTCCTGCTGGAAGGTGACCCTCCAGTCTCAAGTCTTTATGTTTAGGATGGTGGTCCTGCTGGAAGGTGAACCTCCAGTCTCAAGTCTTTATGTTTAAGCTGGTGGTCCTGCTGGAAGGTGAACCTCCAGTCTCAAGTCTTTATGTTTAGGATGGTGGTCCTGCTGGAAGGTGAACCTCCGCCCCAGTCTCAAGTCTTTATGTTTAGGATGGTGGTCCTGCTGGAAGGTGAACCTCCAGTCTCAAATCTTTATGTTTAGTTTGGTGGTCCTGCTGGAAGGTGACCCTCCAGTCTCAAGTCTTTATGTTTAGTTTGGTGGTCCTGCTGGAAGGTGAACCTCCAGTCTCAAGTCTTTATGTTTAGGATGGTGGTCCTGCTGGAAGGTGACCCTCCAGTCTCAAGTCTTTATGTTTAGGAAGGTGGTCCTGCTGGAAGGTGAACCTCCAGTCTCAAGTCTTTATGTTTAGGATGGTGGTCCTGCTGGAAGGTGACCCTCCAGTCTCAAGTCTTTATGTTTAGGATGGTGGTCCTGCTGGAAGGTGACCCTCCAGTCTCAAGTCTTTATGTTTAGGATGGTGGTCCTGCTGGAAGGTGACCCTCCAGTCTCAAGTCTTTGTGTTTAGGATGGTGGTCCTGCTGGAAGGTGACCCTACAGTCTCAAGTCTTTATGTTTAGGATGGTGGTCCTGCTGGAAGGTGAACCTCCAGTCTCAAGTCTTTATGTTTAGTTTGGTGGTCCTGATGGAAGGTGAACCTCCGCCCCAGTCTCAAGTCTTTATGTTTAGGATGGTGGTCCTGCTGGAAGGTGACCCTCCAGTCTCAAGTCTTTATGTTTATGATGGTGGTCCTGCTGGAAGGTGAACCTCCGCCCCAGTCTCAAGTCTTTATGTTTAGTTTGATGGTCCTGCTGGAAGGTGACCCTCCAGTCTCAAGTCTTTATGTTTAGTTTGGTGGTCCTGCTGGAAGGTGACCCTCCAGTCTCAAGTCTTTATGTTTAGGATGGTGGTCCTGCTGGAAGGTGACCCTCCAGTCTCAAGTCTTTATGTTTAGGATGGTGGTCCTGCTGGAAGGTGACCCTCCAGTCTCAAGTCTTTATGTTTAGGATGGTGGTCCTGCTGGAAGGTGAACCTCCAGTCTCAAGTCTTTATGTTTAGTTTGGTGGTCCTGCTGGAAGGTGACCCTCCAGTCTCAAGTCTTTATGTTTAGGATGGTGGTCCTGCTGGAAGGTGACCCTCCAGTCTCAAGTCTTTATGTTTAGTTTGGTGGTCCTGCTGGAAGGTGAACCTCCAGTCTCAAGTCTTTATGTTTAGGATGGTGGTCCTGCTGGAAGGTGACCCTCCAGTCTCAAGTCTTTATGTTTAGGATGGTGGTCCTGCTGGAAGGTGAACCTCCGCCCCAGTCTCAAGTCTTTATGTTTAGTTTGATGGTCCTGCTGGAAGGTGACCCTCCAGTCTCAAGTCTTTATGTTTAGTTTGGTGGTCCTGCTGGAAGGTGACCCTCCAGTCTCAAGTCTTTATGTTTAGGATGGTGGTCCTGCTGGAAGGTGACCCTCCAGTCTCAAGTCTTTATGTTTAGGATGGTGGTCCTGCTGGAAGGTGACCCTCCAGTCTCAAGTCTTTATGTTTAGGATGGTGGTCCTGCTGGAAGGTGAACCTCCAGTCTCAAGTCTTTATGTTTAGTTTGGTGGTCCTGCTGGAAGGTGACCCTCCAGTCTCAAGTCTTTATGTTTAGGATGGTGGTCCTGCTGGAAGGTGAACCTCCAGTCTCAAGTCTTTATGTTTAGTTTGGTGGTCCTGCTGGAAGGTGACCCTCCAGTCTCAAGTCTTTATGTTTAGGATGGTGGTCCTGCTGGAAGGTGACCCTCCAGTCTCAAGTCTTTATGTTTAGTTTGGTGGTCCTGCTGGAAGGTGAACCTCCAGTCTCAAGTCTTTATGTTTAGGATGGTGGTCCTGCTGGAAGGTGACCCTCCAGTCTCAAGTCTTTATGTTTAGGATGGTGGTCCTGCTGGAAGGTGAACCTCCGCCCCAGTCTCAAGTCTTTATGTTTAGTTTGATGGTCCTGCTGGAAGGTGACCCTCCAGTCTCAAGTCTTTATGTTTAGTTTGGTGGTCCTGCTGGAAGGTGACCCTCCAGTCTCAAGTCTTTATGTTTAGGATGGTGGTCCTGCTGGAAGGTGACCCTCCAGTCTCAAGTCTTTATGTTTAGGATGGTGGTCCTGCTGGAAGGTGACCCTCCAGTCTCAAGTCTTTATGTTTAGGATGGTGGTCCTGCTGGAAGGTGAACCTCCAGTCTCAAGTCTTTATGTTTAGTTTGGTGGTCCTGCTGGAAGGTGACCCTCCAGTCTCAAGTCTTTATGTTTAGGATGGTGGTCCTGCTGGAAGGTGACCCTCCAGTCTCAAGTCTTTATGTTTAGTTTGGTGGTCCTGCTGGAAGGTGAACCTCCAGTCTCAAGTCTTTATGTTTAGGATGGTGGTCCTGCTGGAAGGTGACCCTCCAGTGTCAAGTCTTTATGTTTAGGATGGTGGTCCTGCTGGAAGGTGAACCTCCGGTCTCAAGTCTTTATGTTTAGTATGGTGGTCCTGCTGGAAGGTGACCCTCCAGTCTCAAATCTTTATGTTTAGGATGGTGGTCCTGCTGGAAGGTGAACCTCCGCCCCAGTCTCAAGTCTTTATGTTTAGGATGGTGGTCCTGCTGGAAGGTGAACCTCCAGTCTCAAGTCTTTATGTTTAGGATGGTGGTCCTGCTGGAAGGTGAACCTCCAGTCTCAAGTCTTTATGTTTAGGATGGTGGTCCTGCTGGAAGGTGACCCTCCAGTCTCAAGTCTTTATGTTTAGGATGGTGGTCCTGCTGGAAGGTGACCCTCCAGTCTCAAGTCTTTATGTTTAGGATGGTGGTCCTGCTGGAAGGTGAACCTCCGCCCCAGTCTCAAGTCTTTATGTTTAGTTTGGTGGTCCTGCTGGAAGGTGAACCTCCAGTCTCAAGTCTTTATGTTTAGGATGGTGGTCCTGCTGGAAGGTGACCCTCCAGTCTCAAGTCTTTATGTTTAAGATGGTGGTCCTGCTGGAAGGTGAACCTCCAGTCTCAAGTTTTTATGTTTAGTTTGGTGGTCCTGCTGGAAGGTGACCCTCCAGTCTCAAGTCTTTATGTTTAGTTTGGTGGTCCTGCTGGAAGGTGAACCTCCAGTCTCAAGTCTTTATGTTTAGTTTGGTGGTCCTGCTGGAAGGTGACCCTCCAGTCTCAAGTCTTTATGTTTAGTTTGGTGGTCCTGCTGGAAGGTGAACCTCCAGTCTCAAGTCTTTATGTTTAGTTTGGTGGTCCTGCTGGAAGGTGAACCTCCAGTCTCAAGTCTTTATGTTTAGGATGGTGGTCCTGCTGGAAGGTGACCCTCCAGTCTCAAGTCTTTGTGTTTAGGATGGTGGTCCTGCTGGAAGGTGACCCTCCAGTCTCAAGTCTTTATGTTTAGGATGGTGGTCCTGCTGGAAGGTGAACCTCCAGTCTCAAGTCTTTATGTTTAGGATGGTGGTCCTGCTGGAAGGTGACCCTCCAGTCTCAAGTCTTTATGTTTAGGATGGTGGTCCTGCTGGAAGGTGACCCTCCAGTCTCAAGTCTTTATGTTTAGTTTGGTGGTCCTGCTGGAAGGTGAACCTCCAGTCTCAAGTCTTTATGTTTAGTTTGGTGGTCCTGCTGGAAGGTGAACCTCCAGTCTCAAGTCTTTATGTTTAGGATGGTGGTCCTGCTGGAAGGTGAACCTCCGCCCCAGTCTCAAGTCTTTATGTTTAGTTTGGTGGTCCTGCTGGAAGGTGAACCTCCAGTCTCAAGTCTTTATGTTTAGGATGGTGGTCCTGCTGGAAGGTGACCCTCCAGTCTCAAGTCTTTATGTTTAGTTTGGTGGTCCTGCTGGAAGGTGAACCTCCGCCCCAGTCTCAAGTCTTTATGTTTAGTTTGGTGGTCCTGCTGGAAGGTGACCCTCCAGTCTCAAGTCTTTATGTTTAGGATGGTGGTCCTGCTGGATGGTGAACCTCCAGTCTCAAGTCTTTATGTTTAGGATGGTGGTCCTGCTGGAAGGTGAAACTCCAGTCTCAAGTCTTTATGTTTAGGATGGTGGTCCTGCTGGAAGGTGACCCTCCAATCTCAAGTCTTTATGTTTAGTTTGGTGGTCCTGCTGGAAGGTGAACCTCCGCCCCAGTCTCAAGTCTTTATGTTTAGTTTGATGGTCCTGCTGGAAGGTGACCCTCCAGTCTCAAGTCTTTATGTTTAGTTTGGTGGTCCTGCTGGAAGGTGACCCTCCAGTTTCAAGTCTTTATGTTTAGGATGGTGGTCCTGCTGGAAGGTGAACCTCCAGTCTCAAGTCTTTATGTTTAGGATGGTGGTCCTGCTGGAAGGTGACCCTCCAGTCTCAAGTCTTTATGTTTAGGATGGTGGTCCTGCTGGAAGGTGACCCTCCAGTCTCAAGTCTTTATGTTTAGTTTGATGGTCCTGCTGGAAGGTGAACCTCCGCCTTAGTCTCAAGTCTTTATGTTTAGTTTGATGGTCCTGCTGGAAGGTGACCCTCCAGTCTCAAGTCTTTATGTTTAGTTTGGTGGTCCTGCTGGAAGGTGACCCTCCAGTCTCAAGTCTTTATGTTTAGTTTGGCTGTCCTGCTGGAAGGTTAACCTCCAGTCTCAAGTCTTTATGTTTAGGATGGTGGTCCTGCTGGAAGGTGAACCTCCAGTCTCAAGTCATTATGTTTAGGATGGTGGTCCTGCTGGAAGGTGACCCTCCAGTCTCAAGTCTTTATGTTTAGGATGGTGGTCCTGCTGGAAGGTGACCCTCCAGTCTCAAGTCTTTATGTTTAGTTTGGTGGTCCTGATGGAAGGTGACCCTCCAGTCTCAAGTCTTTATGTTTAGGATGGTGGTCCTGCTGGAAGGTGAACCTCCAGTCTCAAGTCTTTATGTTTAGGATGGTGGTCCTGCTGGAAGGTGAACCTCCAGTCTCAAGTCTTTATGTTTAGTTTGGTGGTCCTGCTGGAAGGTGAACCTCCGCCCCAGTCTCAAGTCTTTATGTTTAGTTTGATGGTCCTGCTGGAAGGTGACCCTCCAGTCTCAAGTCTTTATGTTTAGTTTGGTGGTCCTGCTGGAAGGTGACCCTCCAGTCTCAAGTCTTTATGTTTAGTTTGGTGGTCCTGCTGGAAGGTGACCCTCCAGTCTCAAGTCTTTATGTTTAGGACGGTGGTCCTGCTGGAAGGTGACCCTCCAGTCTCAAGTCTTTATGTTTAGGATGGTGGTCCTGCTGGAAGGTGAACCTCCAGTCTCAAGTCTTTATGTTTAAGCTGGTGGTCCTGCTGGAAGGTGAACCTCCAGTCTCAAGTCTTTATGTTTAGGATGGTGGTCCTGCTGGAAGGTGAACCTCCGCCCCAGTCTCAAGTCTTTATGTTTAGGATGGTGGTCCTGCTGGAAGGTGAACCTCCAGTCTCAAATCTTTATGTTTAGTTTGGTGGTCCTGCTGGAAGGTGACCCTCCAGTCTCAAGTCTTTATGTTTAGTTTGGTGGTCCTGCTGGAAGGTGAACCTCCAGTCTCAAGTCTTTATGTTTAGGATGGTGGTCCTGCTGGAAGGTGACCCTCCAGTCTCAAGTCTTTATGTTTAGGAAGGTGGTCCTGCTGGAAGG
Organism: Blennius ocellaris; assembly: GCF_963422515.1. Lineage (NCBI taxonomy): Eukaryota > Metazoa > Chordata > Actinopteri > Blenniiformes > Blenniidae > Blennius > Blennius ocellaris. The sequence goes on along the minus strand of NC_137659.1, from coordinate 29,445,517 downwards.
TGAACCTCCAGTCTCAAGTCTTTATGTTTAGGATGGTGGTCCTGCTGGAAGGTGACCCTCCAGTCTCAAGTCTTTATGTTTAGGATGGTGGTCCTGCTGGAAGGTGACCCTCCAGTCTCAAGTCTTTATGTTTAGGATGGTGGTCCTGCTGGAAGGTGACCCTCCAGTCTCAAGTCTTTGTGTTTAGGATGGTGGTCCTGCTGGAAGGTGACCCTACAGTCTCAAGTCTTTATGTTTAGGATGGTGGTCCTGCTGGAAGGTGAACCTCCAGTCTCAAGTCTTTATGTTTAGTTTGGTGGTCCTGATGGAAGGTGAACCTCCGCCCCAGTCTCAAGTCTTTATGTTTAGGATGGTGGTCCTGCTGGAAGGTGACCCTCCAGTCTCAAGTCTTTATGTTTATGATGGTGGTCCTGCTGGAAGGTGAACCTCCGCCCCAGTCTCAAGTCTTTATGTTTAGTTTGATGGTCCTGCTGGAAGGTGACCCTCCAGTCTCAAGTCTTTATGTTTAGTTTGGTGGTCCTGCTGGAAGGTGACCCTCCAGTCTCAAGTCTTTATGTTTAGGATGGTGGTCCTGCTGGAAGGTGACCCTCCAGTCTCAAGTCTTTATGTTTAGGATGGTGGTCCTGCTGGAAGGTGACCCTCCAGTCTCAAGTCTTTATGTTTAGGATGGTGGTCCTGCTGGAAGGTGAACCTCCAGTCTCAAGTCTTTATGTTTAGTTTGGTGGTCCTGCTGGAAGGTGACCCTCCAGTCTCAAGTCTTTATGTTTAGGATGGTGGTCCTGCTGGAAGGTGACCCTCCAGTCTCAAGTCTTTATGTTTAGTTTGGTGGTCCTGCTGGAAGGTGAACCTCCAGTCTCAAGTCTTTATGTTTAGGATGGTGGTCCTGCTGGAAGGTGACCCTCCAGTGTCAAGTCTTTATGTTTAGGATGGTGGTCCTGCTGGAAGGTGAACCTCCGGTCTCAAGTCTTTATGTTTAGTATGGTGGTCCTGCTGGAAGGTGACCCTCCAGTCTCAAATCTTTATGTTTAGGATGGTGGTCCTGCTGGAAGGTGAACCTCCGCCCCAGTCTCAAGTCTTTATGTTTAGGATGGTGGTCCTGCTGGAAGGTGAACCTCCAGTCTCAAGTCTTTATGTTTAGGATGGTGGTCCTGCTGGAAGGTGAACCTCCAGTCTCAAGTCTTTATGTTTAGGATGGTGGTCCTGCTGGAAGGTGACCCTCCAGTCTCAAGTCTTTATGTTTAGGATGGTGGTCCTGCTGGAAGGTGACCCTCCAGTCTCAAGTCTTTATGTTTAGGATGGTGGTCCTGCTGGAAGGTGAACCTCCGCCCCAGTCTCAAGTCTTTATGTTTAGTTTGGTGGTCCTGCTGGAAGGTGAACCTCCAGTCTCAAGTCTTTATGTTTAGGATGGTGGTCCTGCTGGAAGGTGACCCTCCAGTCTCAAGTCTTTATGTTTAAGATGGTGGTCCTGCTGGAAGGTGAACCTCCAGTCTCAAGTTTTTATGTTTAGTTTGGTGGTCCTGCTGGAAGGTGACCCTCCAGTCTCAAGTCTTTATGTTTAGTTTGGTGGTCCTGCTGGAAGGTGAACCTCCAGTCTCAAGTCTTTATGTTTAGTTTGGTGGTCCTGCTGGAAGGTGACCCTCCAGTCTCAAGTCTTTATGTTTAGTTTGGTGGTCCTGCTGGAAGGTGAACCTCCAGTCTCAAGTCTTTATGTTTAGTTTGGTGGTCCTGCTGGAAGGTGAACCTCCAGTCTCAAGTCTTTATGTTTAGGATGGTGGTCCTGCTGGAAGGTGACCCTCCAGTCTCAAGTCTTTGTGTTTAGGATGGTGGTCCTGCTGGAAGGTGACCCTCCAGTCTCAAGTCTTTATGTTTAGGATGGTGGTCCTGCTGGAAGGTGAACCTCCAGTCTCAAGTCTTTATGTTTAGGATGGTGGTCCTGCTGGAAGGTGAACCTCCAGTCTCAAGTCTTTATGTTTAGGATGGTGGTCCTGCTGGAAGGTGACCCTCCAGTCTCAAGTCTTTATGTTTAGGATGGTGGTCCTGCTGGAAGGTGGACCTCCAGTCTCAAGTCTTTATGTTTAGGATGGTGGTCCTGCTGGAAGGTGACCCTCCAGTCTCAAGTCTTTATGTTTAGCTTGGTGGTCCTGCTGGAAGGTGAACCTCCAGTCTCAAGTCTTTATGTTTAGGATGGTGGTCCTGCTGGAAGGTGACCCTCCAGTCTCAAGTCTTTATGTTTAGGATGGTGGTCCTGCTGGAAGGTGACCCTCCAGTCTCAAGTCTTTATGTTTAGTATGGTGGTCCTGCTGGAGGTGACCCTCCAGTCTCAAGTCTTTATGTTTAGGATGGTGGTCCTGCTGGAAGGTGACCCTCCAGTCTCAAGTCTTTATGTTTAGGATGGTGGTCCTGCTGGAGGTGACCCTCCAGTCTCAAGTCTTTATGTTTAGGATGGTGGTCCTACTGGAAGGTGACCCTCCAGTCTCATGTCTTTATGTTTAGTTTGGTGGTCCTGCTGGAAGGTGAACCTCCAGTCTCAAGTCTTTTTGTTTAGGATGGTGGTCCTGCTGGAAGGTGACCCTCCAGTCTCAAGTCTTTATGTTTAGGATGGTGGTTCTGCTGGAAGGTGAACCTCCAGTCTCAAGTCTTTATGTTTAGGATGGTGGTCCTGCTGGAAGGTGAACCTGCAGTCTCAAGTCTTTATGTTTAAGATGGTGGTCCTGCTGGAAGGTGACCCTCCAGTCTCAAGTCTTTATGTTTAGGATGGTGGTCCTGCTGGAAGGTGAACCTCCGCCCCAGTCTCAAGTCTTTATGTTTAGTTTGGTGGCCCTGCTGGAAGGTGAACCTCCAGTCTCAAGTCTTTATGTTTAGTTTGGTGGTCCTGCTGGAAGGTGACCCTCCAGTCTCAAGTCTTTATGTTTAGTTTGGTCGTCCTGCTGGAAGGTGACCCTCCAGTCTCAAGTCTTTATGTTTAGGATGGTGGTCCTGCTGGAAGGTGACCCTCCAGTCTCAAGTCTTTATGTTTAGTTTGGTGGCCCTGCTGGAAGGTGACCCTCCAGTCTCAAGTCTTTATGTTTAGTTTGGTGGTCCTGCTGGAAGGTGAGCCTCCAGTCTCAAGTCTTTATGTTTAGGATGGTGGTCCTGCTGGAAGGTGACCCTCCAGTCTCAAGTCTTTATGTTTAGGATGGTGGTCCTGCTGGAAGGTGACCCTCCAGTCTCAAGTCTTTGTGTTTAGGATGGTGGTCCTGCTGGAAGGTGACCCTCCAGTCTCAAGTCTTTATGTTTAGGATGGTGGTCCTGCTGGAAGGTGACCCTCCAGTCTCAAGTCTTTGTGTTTAGGATGGTGGTCCTGCTGGAAGGTGACCCTCCAGTCTCAAGTCTTTATGTTTAGGATGGTGGTCCTGCTGGAAGGTGACCCTCCAGTCTCAAGTCTTTATGTTTAGGATGGTGGCCCTGCTGGAAGGTGAACCTCCAGTCTCAAGTCTTTATGTTTAGTTTGGTGGTCCTGCTGGATGGTGAACCTCTGCCCCAGTCTCAAGTCTTTATGTTTAGTTTGATGGTCCTGCTGGAAGGTGACCCTCCAGTCTCAAGTCTTTATGTTTAGGATGGTGGTCCTGCTGGAAGGTGAACCTCCAGTCTCAAGTCTTTATGTTTAGTTTGGTGGTCCTGCTAGAAGGTGACCCTCCAGTCTCAAGTCTTTATGTTTAGGATGGTGGTCCTGCTGGAAGGTGAACCTCCAGTCTCAAGTATTTATGTTTAGGATGGTGGTCCTGCTGGAGGTGACCCTCCAGTCTCAAGTCTTTATGTTTAGGATGGTGGTCCTGCTGGAAGGTGACCCTCCAGTCTCAAGTCTTTATGTTTAGTTTGGTGGTCCTGCTGGAAGGTGACCCTCCAGTCTCAAGTCTTTATGTTTAGGATGGTGGTCCTGCTGGAAGGTGACCCTCCAGTCTCAAGTCTTTATGTTTAGTTTGGTGGCCCTGCTGGAAGGTGACCCTCCAGTCTCAAGTCTTTATGTTTAGTTTGGTGGTCCTGCTGGAAGGTGAGCCTCCAGTCTCAAGTCTTTATGTTTAGGATGGTGGTCCTGCTGGAAGGTGACCCTCCAGTGTCAAGTCTTTATGTTTAGGATGGTGGTCCTGCTGGAAGGTGACCCTCCAGTCTCAAGTCTTTGTGTTTAGGATGGTGGTCCTGCTGGAAGGTGACCCTCCAGTCTCAAGTCTTTATGTTTAGGATGGTGGTCCTGCTGGAAGGTGACCCTCCAGTCTCAAGTCTTTGTGTTTAGGATGGTGGTCCTGCTGGAAGGTGACCCTCCAGTCTCAAGTCTTTATGTTTAGGATGGTGGTCCTGCTGGAAGGTGACCCTCCAGTCTCAAGTCTTTATGTTTAGGATGGTGGCCCTGCTGGAAGGTGAACCTCCAGTCTCAAGTCTTTATGTTTAGTTTGGTGGTCCTGCTGGATGGTGAACCTCTGCCCCAGTCTCAAGTCTTTATGTTTAGTTTGATGGTCCTGCTGGAAGGTGACCCTCCAGTCTCAAGTCTTTATGTTTAGGATGGTGGTCCTGCTGGAAGGTGAACCTCCAGTCTCAAGTCTTTATGTTTAGTTTGGTGGTCCTGCTAGAAGGTGACCCTCCAGTCTCAAGTCTTTATGTTTAGGATGGTGGTCCTGCTGGAAGGTGAACCTCCAGTCTCAAGTATTTATGTTTAGGATGGTGGTCCTGCTGGAAGGTGACCCTCCAGTCTCAAGTCTTTATGTTTAGGATGGTGGTCCTGCTGGAGGTGACCCTCCAGTCTCAAGTCTTTATGTTTAGGATGGTGGTCCTGCTGGAAGGTGAACCTCCAGTCTCAAGTCTTTATGTTTAGGATGGTGGTCCTGCTGGAAGGTGACCCTCCAGTCTCAGGTCTTTATGTTTAAGATGCTGGTCCTGCTGGAGGTGACCCTCCAGTCTCAAGTCTTTATGTTTAGGATGGTGGTCCTGCTGGAAGGTGAACCTCCAGTCTCAAGTCTTTATGTTTAGGATGGTGGTCCTGCTGGAAGGTGACCCTCCAGTCTCAAGTCTTTATGTTTAGGATGGTGGTCCTGCTGGAGGTGACCCTCCAGTCTCAAGTCTTTATGTTTAGGATGGTGGTCCTGCTGGAAGGTGAACCTCCAGTCTCAAGTCTTTATGTTTAGGATGGTGGTCCTGCTGGAAGGTGAACCTCCAGTCTCAAGTCTTTATGTTTAGGATGGTGGTCCTGCTGGAAGGTGACCCTCCAGTCTCAAGTCTTTATGTTTAGGATGGTGGTTCTGCTGGAAGGTGAACCTCCAGTCTCAAGTCTTTATGTTTAGGATGGTGGTCCTGCTGGAAGGTGAACCTGCAGTCTCAAGTCTTTATGTTTAAGATGGTGGTCCTGCTGGAAGGTGAACCTCCGCCCCAGTCTCAAGTCTTTATGTTTAGTTTGGTGGTCCTGCTGGAAGGTGACCCTCCAGTCTCAAGTCTTTATGTTTAGTATGGTGGTCCTGCTGGAGGTGACCCTCCAGTCTCAAGTCTTTATGTTTAGGATGGTGGTCCTACTGGAAGGTGACCCTCCAGTCTCAAGTCTTTATGTTTAGGATGGTGGTCCTGCTGGAAGGTGAACCTCCAGTCTCAAGTCTTTATGTTTAGTTTGGTGTTCCTGCTGGAAGGTGACCCTCCAGTCTCAAGTCTTTATGTTTAGTTTGGTGGTCCTGCTGGAAGGTGACCCTCCAGTCTCAAGTCTTTATGTTTAGTTTGGTGGCCCTGCTGGAAGGTGACCCTCCAGTCTCAAGTCTTTATGTTTAGGATGGTGGTCCTGCTGGAAGGTGAACCTCCAGTCTCAAGTCTTTATGTTTAGGATGGTGGTCCTGCTGGAAGGTGAACCTCCAGTCTCAAGTCTTTATGTTTAGGATGGTGGTCCTGCTGGAAGGTGACCCTCCAGTCTCAAGTCTTTAGGTTTAGGATGGTGGTCCTGCTGGAAGGTGAACCTCCAGTCTCAAGTCTTTATGTTTAGGATGGTGGTCCTGCTGGAAGGTGACCCTCCAGTCTAGAGTCTTTATGTTTAGGATGGTGGTCCTGCTGGAAGGTGACCCTCCAGTCTCAAGTCTTTATGTTTAGTTTGGTGGTCCTGCTGGAAGGTGAACCTCCAGTCTCAAGTCTTTATGTTTAGGATGGTGGTCCTGCTGGAAGGTGACCCTCCAGTCTCAAGTCTTTATGTTTAGGATGGTGGTCCTGCTGGAAGGTGACCCTCCAGTCTCATGTCTTTGTGTTTAGGATGGTGGTCCTGCTGGAAGGTGACCCTCCAGTCTCAAGTCTTTATGTTTAGGATGGTGGTCCTGCTGGAAGGTGACCCTCCAGTCTCAAGTCTTTGTGTTTAGGATGGTGGTCCTGCTGGAAGGTGACCCTCCAGTCTCAAGTCTTTATGTTTAGGATGGTGGTCCTGCTGGAAGGTGATCCTCCAGTCTCAGGTCTTTATGTTTAAGATGGTGGTCCTGCTGGAAGGTGAACCTCCAGTCTCAAGTCTTTATGTTTAGTTTGGTGGTCCTGCTGGAAGGTGAACCTCCGCTCCAGTCTCAAGTCTTTATGTTTAGTTTGATGGTCCTGCTGGAAGGTGACCCTCCAGTCTCAAGTCTTGATGTTTAGGATGGTGGTCCTGCTGGAAGGTAAACCTCCAGTCTCAAGTCTTTATGTTTAGGATGGTGGTCCTGCTGGAAGGTGACCCTCCAGTCTCAAGTCTTTATGTTTAGTTTGGTGGTCCTGCTGGAAGGTGAACCTCCGCCCCAGTCTCAAGTCTTTATGTTTAGGATGGTGGTCCTGCTGGAAGGTGACCCTCCAGTCTCAAGTCTTTATGTTTAGGATGGTGGTCCTGCTGGAAGGTGACCCTCCAGTCTCAAGTCTTTATGTTTAGTTTGGTGGTCCTGCTGGAAGGTGAACCTCCAGTCTCAAGTCTTTATGTTTAGTTTGATGGTCCTGCTGGAAGGTGACCCTCCAGTCTCAAGTCTTGATGTTTAGTTTGGTGGTCCTGCTGGAAGGTGAACCTCCAGTCTCAAGTCTTTATGTTTAGGATGGTGGTCCTGCTGGAAGGTGACCCTCCAGTCTCAAGTCTTTATGTTTAGGATGGTGGTCCTGCTGGAAGGTAACCCTCCAGTCTCAAGTCTTTATGTTTAGGATGGTGGTCCTTCTGGAAGGTGAACCTCCAGTCTCAAGTCTTTATGTTTAGGATGGTGGTCCTGCTGGAAGGTGACCCTCCAGTCTCAAGTCTTTATGTTTAGTTTGGTGGTCCTGCTGGAAGGTGACCCTCCAGTCTCAAGTCTTTATGTTTAGTTTGGTGGTCCTGCTGGAAGGTGAACCTCCAGTCTCAAGTCTTTATGTTTAGGATGGTGGTCCTTCTGGAAGGTGAACCTCCAGTCTCAAGTCTTTATGTTTTGGATGGTGGTCCTGCTGGAAGGTGACCCTCCAGTCTCAAGTCTTTATGTTTAGTTTGGTGGTCCTGCTGGAAGGTGACCCTCCAGTCTCAAGTCTTTATGTTTAGGATGGTGGTCCTGCTGGAAGGTGACCCTCCAGTCTCAAGTCTTTATGTTTAGGATGGTGGTCCTGCTGGAAGGTGAACCTCCAGTCTCAAGTCTTTATGTTTAGTTTGGTGGTCCTGCTGGATGGTGAACCTCTGCCCCAGTCTCAAGTCTTTATGTTTAGTTTGATGGTCCTGCTGGAAGGTGACCCTCCAGTCTCAAGTCTTTATGTTTAGTTTGGTGGTCCTGCTGGAAGGTGACCCTCCAGTCTCAAGTCTTTATGTTTAGTTTGGTGGTCCTGCTGGAAGGTGAACCTCCAGTCTCAAGTCTTTATGTTTAGTTTGGTGGTCCTGCTGGAAGGTGACCCTCCAGTCTCAAGTCTTTATGTTTAGTTTGGTGGTCCTGCTGGAAGGTGACCCTCCAGTCTCAAGTCTTTATGTTTAGTTTGGTGGTCCTGCTGGAAGGTGACCCTCCAGTCTCAAGTCTTTATGTTTAGTATGGTGGTCCTGCTGGAGGTGACCCTCCAGTCTCAAATCTTTATGTTTAGGATGGTAGTCCTGCTGGAAGGTGAACCTCCAGTCTCAAGTCTTTATGTTTAGTTTGGTGGTCCTGCTGGAAGGTGACCCTCCAGTCTCAAGTCTTTATGTTTAGTTTGGTGGTCCTGCTGGAAGGTGAACCTCCAGTCTCAAGTCTTTATGTTTAGGATGGTGGTCCTGCTGGAAGGTGAACCTCCAGTCTCAAGTCTTTATGTTTAGGATGGTGGTCCTGCTGGAAGGTGAACCTCCGCACCAGTCTCAAGTCTTTATGTTTAGGATGGTGGTCCTGCTGGAAGGTGACCCTCCAGTCTCAAGTCTTTATGTTTAGGATGGTGGTCCTGCTGGAAGGTGAACCTCCAGTCTCAAGTCTTTATGTTTAGGACGGTGGTCCTGCTGGAAGGTGAACCTCCGCCCCAGTCTCAAGTCTTTATGTTTAAGATGGTGGTCCTGCTGGAAGGTGAACCTCCGCCCCAGTCTCAAGTCTTTATGTTTAGGATGGTGGTCCTGCTGGAAGATGAGCCTCCAGTCTCAAGTCTTTATGTTTAGGATGGTGGTCCTGCTGGAAGGTGAACCTCCGCCCCAGTCTCAAGTCTTTATGTTTAATTTGGTGGTCCTGCTGGAAGGTGAACCTCCGCCCCAGTCTCAAGTCTTTATGTTTAGTTTGATGGTCCTGCTGGAAGGTGACCCTCCAGTCTCAAGTCTTTATGTTTAGGATGGTGGTCCTGCTGGAAGGTGACCCTCCAGTCTCAAGTCTTTATGTTTAGGATGGTGGTCCTTCTGGAAGGTGAACCTCCAGTCTCAAGTCTTTATGTTTAGGATGGTGGTCCTGCTGGAAGGTGACCCTCCAGTCTCAAGTCTTTATGTTTAGGATGGTGGTCCTGCTGGAAGGTGAACCTCCAGTCTCAAGTCTTTATGTTTAGTTTGGTGGCCCTGCTGGATGGTGAACCTCTGCCCCAGTCTCAAGTCTTTATGTTTAGTTTGATGGTCCTGCTGGAAGGTGACCCTCCAGTCTCAAGTCTTTATGTTTAGGATGGTGGTCCTGCTGAAAGGTGAACCTCCAGTCTCAAGTCTTTATGTTTAGTTTGGTGGTCCTGCTAGAAGGTGACCCTCCAGTCTCAAGTCTTTATGTTTAGGATGGTGGTCCTGCTGGAAGGTGAACCTCCAGTCTCAAGTCTTTATGTTTAGGATGGTGGTCCTGCTGGAAGGTGACCCTCCAGTCTCAAGTCTTTATGTTTAGTATGGTGGTCCTGCTGGAGGTGACCCTCCAGTCTCAAGTCTTTATGTTTAGGATGGTGGTCCTGCTGGAAGGTGACCCTCCAGTCTCAAGTCTTTATGTTTAGGATGGTGGTCCTGCTGGAAGGTGACCCTCCAGTCTCAAGTCTTTATGTTTAGTTTGGTGGTCCTGCTGGAAGGTGAACCTCCAGTCTCAAGTCTTTATGTTTAGTTTGGTGGTCCTGCTGGAAGATGAACCTCCAGTCTCAAGTCTTTATGTTTAGTTTGGTGGTCCTGCTGGAAGGTGACCCTCCAGTCTCAAGTCTTTATGTTTAGTTTGGTGGTCCTGCTGGAAGGTGACCCTCCAGTCTCAAGTCTTTATGTTTAGTATGGTGGTCCTGCTGGAGGTGACCCTCCAGTCTCAAGTCTTTATGTTTAGGATGGTGGTCCTGCTGGAAGGTGAACCTCCAGTCTCAAGTCTTTATGTTTAGTTTTATGGTCCTGCTGGAAGGTGACCCTCCAGTCTCAAGTCTTTATGTTTAGGATGGTGGTCCTGCTGGAAGGTGACCCTCCAGTCTCAAGTCTTTATGTTTAGTTTGGTGGTCCTGCTGGAAGGTGAACCTCCAGTCTCAAGTCTTTATGTTTAGGATGGTGGTCCTTCTGGAAGGTGAACCTCCAGTCTCAAGTCTTTATGTTTAGTTTGGTAGTCCTGCTGGAAGGTGACCCTCCAGTCTCAAGTCTTTATGTTTAGTTTGGTGGTCCTGCTGGAAGGTGAACCTCCAGTCTCAAGTCTTTATGTTTAGGATGGTGGTCCTTCTGGAAGGTGAACCTCCAGTCTCAAGTCTTTATGTTTAGGATGGTTGTCCTGCTGGAAGGTGACCCTCCAGTCTCAAGTCTTTATGTTTAGGATGGTGGTCCTGCTGGAAGGTGACCCTCCAGTCTCAAGTCTTTATGTTTAGGATGGTGGTCCTGCTGGAAGGTGACCCTCCAGTCTCAAGTCTTTATGTTTAGGATGGTGGTCCTTCTGGAAGGTGAACCTCCAGTCTCAAGTCTTTATGTTTAGGATGGTGGTCCTGCTGGAAGGTGACCCTCCAGTCTCAAGTCTTTATGTTTAGTTTGGTGGTCCTGCTGGAAGGTGACCCTCCAGTCTCAAGTCTTTATGTTTAGTTTGGTGGTCCTGCTGGAAGGTGACCCTCCAGTCTCAAGTCTTTATGTTTAGGATGGTGGTCCTTCTGGAAGGTGAACCTCCAGTCTCAAGTCTTTATGTTTAGGATGGTGGTCCTGCTGGAAGGTGAACCTCCAGTCTCAAGTCTTTATGTTTAGGATGGTGGTCCTGCTGGAAGGTGAACCTCCAGTCACAAGTCTTTATGTTTAGGATGGTGGTCCTGCTGGAAGGTGAACCTCCAGTCTCAAGTCTTTATGTTTAGTTTGGTGGTCCTGCTGGAAGGTGACCCTCCAGTCTCAAGTCTTTATGTTTAGTTTGGTGGTCCTGCTGGAAGGTGAACCTCCAGTCTCAAGTCTTTATGTTTAGGATGGTGGTCCTGCTGGAAGGTGAACCTCCAGTCTCAAGTCTTTATGTTTAGGATGGTGGTCCTGCTGGAAGGTGAACCTCCGCCCCAGTCTCAAGTCTTTATGTTTAGTTTGATGGTCCTGCTGGAAGGTGACCCTCCAGTCTCAAGTCTTTATGTTTAGGATGGTGGTCCTGCTGGAAGGTGACCCTCCAGTCTCAAGTCTTTATGTTTAGGATGGTGGTCCTTCTGGAAGGTGAACCTCCAGTCTCAAGTCTTTATGTTTAGGATGGTGGTCCTGCTGGAAGGTGACCCTCCAGTCTCAAGTCTTTATGTTTAGTTTGGTGGTCCTGCTGGAAGGTGACCCTCCAGTCTCAAGTCTTTATGTTTAGTTTGGTGGTCCTGCTGGAAGGTGAACCTCCAGTCTCAAGTCTTTATGTTTAGGATGGTGGACCTTCTGGAAGGTGAACCTCCAGTCTCAAGTCTTTATGTTTAGGATGGTGGTCCTGCTGGAAGGTGAACCTCCAGTCTCAAGTCTTTATGTTTAGTTTGGTGGTCCTGCTGGAAGGTGAACCTCCAGTCTCAAGTCTTTATGTTTAGGATGGTGGTCCTGCTGGAAGGTGAACCTCCAGTCACAAGTCTTTATGTTTAGGATGGTGGTCCTGCTGGAAGGTGAACCTCCGCCCCAGTCTCAAGTCTTTATGTTTAGTTTTATGGTCCTGCTGGAAGGTGACCCTCCAGTCTCAAGTCTTTATGTTTAGGATGGTGGTCCTGCTGGAAGGTGACCCTCCAGTCTCAAGTCTTTATGTTTAGGATGGTGGTCCTGCTGGAAGGTGAACCTCCAGTCTCAAGTCTTTATGTTTAGGATGGTGGTCCTGCTGGAAGGTGAACCTCCAGTCTCAAGTCTTTATGTTTAGGATGGTGGTCCTGCTGGAAGGTGAACCTCCAGTCTCAAGTCTTTATGTTTAGTTTGGTGGTCCTGCTGGAAGGTGAACCTCCGCCCCAGTCTCAAGTCTTTATGTTTAGTTTGGTGGTCCTGCTGGAAGGTGAACCTCCAGTCTCAAGTCTTTATGTTTAGTTTGATGGTCCTGCTGGAAGGTGACCCTCCAGTCTCAAGTCTTTATGTTTAGGATGGTGGTCCTGCTGGAAGGTGACCCTCCAGTCTCAAGTCTTTATGTTTAGGATGGTGGTCCTGCTGGAAGGTGAACCTCCAGTCTCAAGTCTTTATGTTTAGGATGGTGGTCCTGCTGGAAGGTGAACCTCCAGTCTCAAGTCTTTATGTTTAGGATGGTGGTCCTGCTGGAAGGTGAACCTCCAGTCTCAAGTCTTTATGTTTAGGATGGTGGTCCTGCTGGAAGGTGAACCTCCAGTCTCAAGTCTTTATGTTTAGTTTGGTGGTCCTGCTGGAAGGTGAACCTCCAGTCTCAAGTCTTTATGTTTAGGATGGTGGTCCTGCTGGAAGGTGACCCTCCAGTCTCAAGTCTTTATGTTTAGGATGGTGGTCCTGCTGGAAGGTGAACCTCCAGTCTCAAGTCTTTATGTTTAGGATGGTGGTCCTGCTGGAAGGTGAACCTCCAGTCTCAAGTCTTTATGTTTAGTTTGGTGGTCCTGCTGGAAGGTGACCCTCCAGTCTCAAGTCTTTATGTTTAGGATGGTGGTCCTGTTGGAAGGTGAACCTCCAGTCTCAAGTCTTTATGTTTAGGATGGTGGTCCTGCTGGAAGGTGAACCTCCGCCCCAGTCTCAAGTCTTTATGTTTAGTTTGGTGGTCCTGCTGGAAGGTGACCCTCCAGTCTCAAGTCTTTATGTTTAGGATGGTGGTCCTGCTGGAAGGTGAACCTCCAGTCTCAAGTCTTTATGTTTAGGATGGTGGTCCTGCTGGAAGGTGAACCTCCGCCCCAGTCTCAAGTCTTTATGTTTAGGATGGTGGTCCTGCTGGAAGGTGAACCTCCAGTCTCAAGTCTTTATGTTTAGTTTGGTGGTCCTGCTGGAAGGTGACCCTCCAGTCTCAAGTCTTTATGTTTAGGATGGTGGTCCTGCTGGAAGGTGAACCTCCAGTCTCAAGTCTTTATGTTTAGTTTGGTGGTCCTGCTGGAAGGTGACCCTCCAGTCTCAAGTCTTTATGTTTAGGATGGTGGTCCTGCTGGAAGGTGAACCTCCAGTCTCAAGTCTTTATGTTTAGGATGGTGGTCCTGCTGGAAGGTGAACCTCCGCCCCAGTCTCAAGTCTTTATGTTTAGGATGGTGGTCCTGCTGGAAGGTGAACCTCCAGTCTCAAGTCTTTATGTTTAGGATGGTGGTCCTGCTGGAAGGTGAACCTCCGCCCCAGTCTCAAGTCTTTATGTTTAGGATGGTGGTCCTGCTGGAAGGTGACCCTCCAGTCTCAAGTCTTTATGTTTAGGATGGTGGTCCTGCTGGAAGGTGACCCTCCAGTCTCAAGTCTTTATGTTTAGGATGGTGGTCCTTCTGGAAGGTGAACCTCCAGTCTCAAGTCTTTATGTTTAGGATGGTGGTCCTGCTGGAAGGTGACCCTCCAGTCTCAAGTCTTTATGTTTAGTTTGGTGGTCCTGCTGGAAGGTGACCCTCCAGTCTCAAGTCTTTATGTTTAGTTTGGTGGTCCTGCTGGAAGGTGAACCTCCAGTCTCAAGTCTTTATGTTTAGGATGGTGGTCCTTCTGGAAGGTGAACCTCCAGTCTCAAGTCTTTATGTTTAGGATGGTGGTCCTGCTGGAAGGTGACCCTCCAGTCTCAAGTCTTTATGTTTAGTTTGGTGGTCCTGCTGGAAGGTGACCCTCCAGTCTCAAGTCTTTATGTTTAGGATGGTGGTCCTGCTGGAAGGTGACCCTTCTGTCTCAAGTCTTTATGTTTAGGATGGTGGTCCTGCTGGAAGGTGAACCTCCAGTCTCAAGTCTTTATGTTTAGGATGGTGGTCCTGCTGGAAGGTGAACCTCCAGTCTAAAGTCTTTATGTTTAGGATGGTGGTCCTGCTGGAAGGTGAACCTCCAGTCTCAAGTCTTTATGTTTAGGATGGTGGTCCTGCTGGAAGGTGACCCTCCAGTCTCAAGTCTTTATGTTTAGGATGGTGGTCCTGCTGGAAGGTGACCCTCCAGTCTCAAGTCTTTATGTTTAGGATGGTGGTCCTGCTGGAAGGTGACCCTCCAGTCTCAAGTCTTTATGTTTAGTTTGGTGGTCCTGCTGGAAGGTGACCCTCCAGTCTCAAGTCTTTATGTTTAGGATGGTGGTCCTTCTGGAAGGTGAACCTCCAGTCTCAAGTCTTTATGTTTAGGATGGTGGTCCTGCTGGAAGGTGAACCTCCAGTCTCAAGTCTTTATGTTTAGGATGGTGGTCCTGCTGGAAGGTGAACCTCCAGTCACAAGTCTTTATGTTTAGGATGGTGGTCCTGCTGGAAGGTGAACCTCCAGTCTCAAGTCTTTATGTTTAGTTTGGTGGTCCTGCTGGAAGGTGACCCTCCAGTCTCAAGTCTTTATGTTTAGTTTGGTGGTCCTGCTGGAAGGTGAACCTCCAGTCTCAAGTCTTTATGTTTAGGATGGTGGTCCTGCTGGAAGGTGAACCTCCAGTCTCAAGTCTTTATGTTTAGGATGGTGGTCCTGCTGGAAGGTGAACCTCCGCCCCAGTCTCAAGTCTTTATGTTTAGTTTGATGGTCCTGCTGGAAGGTGACCCTCCAGTCTCAAGTCTTTATGTTTAGGATGGTGGTCCTGCTGGAAGGTGACCCTCCAGTCTCAAGTCTTTATGTTTAGGATGGTGGTCCTTCTGGAAGGTGAACCTCCAGTCTCAAGTCTTTATGTTTAGGATGGTGGTCCTGCTGGAAGGTGACCCTCCAGTCTCAAGTCTTTATGTTTAGTTTGGTGGTCCTGCTGGAAGGTGACCCTCCAGTCTCAAGTCTTTATGTTTAGTTTGGTGGTCCTGCTGGAAGGTGAACCTCCAGTCTCAAGTCTTTATGTTTAGGATGGTGGACCTTCTGGAAGGTGAACCTCCAGTCTCAAGTCTTTATGTTTAGGATGGTGGTCCTGCTGGAAGGTGAACCTCCAGTCTCAAGTCTTTATGTTTAGTTTGGTGGTCCTGCTGGAAGGTGAACCTCCAGTCTCAAGTCTTTATGTTTAGGATGGTGGTCCTGCTGGAAGGTGAACCTCCAGTCACAAGTCTTTATGTTTAGGATGGTGGTCCTGCTGGAAGGTGAACCTCCGCCCCAGTCTCAAGTCTTTATGTTTAGTTTTATGGTCCTGCTGGAAGGTGACCCTCCAGTCTCAAGTCTTTATGTTTAGGATGGTGGTCCTGCTGGAAGGTGACCCTCCAGTCTCAAGTCTTTATGTTTAGGATGGTGGTCCTGCTGGAAGGTGAACCTCCAGTCTAAAGTCTTTATGTTTAGGATGGTGGTCCTGCTGGAAGGTGAACCTCCAGTCTCAAGTCTTTATGTTTAGGATGGTGGTCCTGCTGGAAGGTGAACCTCCAGTCTCAAGTCTTTATGTTTAGTTTGGTGGTCCTGCTGGAAGGTGAACCTCCGCCCCAGTCTCAAGTCTTTATGTTTAGTTTGGTGGTCCTGCTGGAAGGTGAACCTCCAGTCTCAAGTCTTTATGTTTAGTTTGATGGTCCTGCTGGAAGGTGACCCTCCAGTCTCAAGTCTTTATGTTTAGGATGGTGGTCCTGCTGGAAGGTGAACCTCCAGTCTCAAGTCTTTATGTTTAGGATGGTGGTCCTGCTGGAAGGTGACCCTCCAGTCTCAAGTCTTTATGTTTAGGATGGTGGTCCTGCTGGAAGGTGAACCTCCAGTCTCAAGTCTTTATGTTTAGGATGGTGGTCCTGCTGGAAGGTGAACCTCCAGTCTCAAGTCTTTATGTTTAGGATGGTGGTCCTGCTGGAAGGTGAACCTCCAGTCTCAAGTCTTTATGTTTAGGATGGTGGTCCTGCTGGAAGGTGAACCTCCAGTCTCAAGTCTTTATGTTTAGTTTGGTGGTCCTGCTGGAAGGTGAACCTCCAGTCTCAAGTCTTTATGTTTAGGATGGTGGTCCTGCTGGAAGGTGACCCTCCAGTCTCAAGTCTTTATGTTTAGGATGGTGGTCCTGCTGGAAGGTGAACCTCCAGTCTCAAGTCTTTATGTTTAGGATGGTGGTCCTGCTGGAAGGTGAACCTCCAGTCTCAAGTCTTTATGTTTAGTTTGGTGGTCCTGCTGGAAGGTGACCCTCCAGTCTCAAGTCTTTATGTTTAGGATGGTGGTCCTGTTGGAAGGTGAACCTCCAGTCTCAAGTCTTTATGTTTAGGATGGTGGTCCTGCTGGAAGGTGAACCTCCGCCCCAGTCTCAAGTCTTTATGTTTAGTTTGGTGGTCCTGCTGGAAGGTGACCCTCCAGTCTCAAGTCTTTATGTTTAGGATGGTGGTCCTGCTGGAAGGTGAACCTCCAGTCTCAAGTCTTTATGTTTAGGATGGTGGTCCTGCTGGAAGGTGAACCTCCAGTCTCAAGTCTTTATGTTTAGTTTGGTGGTCCTGCTGGAAGGTGACCCTCCAGTCTCAAGTCTTTATGTTTAGGATGGTGGTCCTGCTGGAAGGTGAACCTCCAGTCTCAAGTCTTTATGTTTAGGATGGTGGTCCTGCTGGAAGGTGAACCTCCGCCCCAGTCTCAAGTCTTTATGTTTAGGATGGTGGTCCTGCTGGAAGGTGAACCTCCAGTCTCAAGTCTTTATGTTTAGGATGGTGGTCCTGCTGGAAGGTGAACCTCCGCCCCAGTCTCAAGTCTTTATGTTTAGGATGGTGGTCCTGCTGGAAGGTGACCCTCCAGTCTCAAGTCTTTATGTTTAGGATGGTGGTCCTGCTGGAAGGTGACCCTCCAGTCTCAAGTCTTTATGTTTAGGATGGTGGTCCTTCTGGAAGGTGAACCTCCAGTCTCAAGTCTTTATGTTTAGGATGGTGGTCCTGCTGGAAGGTGACCCTCCAGTCTCAAGTCTTTATGTTTAGTTTGGTGGTCCTGCTGGAAGGTGACCCTCCAGTCTCAAGTCTTTATGTTTAGTTTGGTGGTCCTGCTGGAAGGTGAACCTCCAGTCTCAAGTCTTTATGTTTAGGATGGTGGTCCTTCTGGAAGGTGAACCTCCAGTCTCAAGTCTTTATGTTTAGGATGGTGGTCCTGCTGGAAGGTGACCCTCCAGTCTCAAGTCTTTATGTTTAGTTTGGTGGTCCTGCTGGAAGGTGACCCTCCAGTCTCAAGTCTTTATGTTTAGGATGGTGGTCCTGCTGGAAGGTGACCCTTCTGTCTCAAGTCTTTATGTTTAGGATGGTGGTCCTGCTGGAAGGTGAACCTCCAGTCTCAAGTCTTTATGTTTAGGATGGTGGTCCTGCTGGAAGGTGAACCTCCAGTCTAAAGTCTTTATGTTTAGGATGGTGGTCCTGCTGGAAGGTGAACCTCCAGTCTCAAGTCTTTATGTTTAGGATGGTGGTCCTGCTGGAAGGTGACCCTCCAGTCTCAAGTCTTTATGTTTAGGATGGTGGTCCTGCTGGAAGGTGACCCTCCAGTCTCAAGTCTTTATGTTTAGGATGGTGGTCCTGCTGGAAGGTGACCCTCCAGTCTCAAGTCTTTATGTTTAGTTTGATGGTACTGCTGGAAGGTGAACCTCCAGTCTCAAGTCTTTATGTTTAGTTTGGTGGTCCTGCTGGAAGGTGAACCTCCAGTCTCAAGTCTTTATGTTTAGTTTGGTGGTCCTGCTGGAAGGTGAACCTCCGCCCCAGTCTCAAGTCTTTATGTTTAGTTTGATGGTCCTGCTGGAAGGTGACCCTCCAGTCTCAAGTCTTTATGTTTAGTTTGGTGGTCCTGCTGGAAGGTGAACCTCCGCCCCAGTCTCAAGTCTTTATGTTTAGTTTGATGGTCCTGCTGGAAGGTGACCCTCCAGTCTCAAGTCTTTATGTTTAGTATGGTGGTCCTGCTGGAGGTGACCCTCCAGTCTCAAGTCTTTATGTTTAGGATGGTGGTCCTGCTGGAAGGTGACCCTCCAGTCTCAAGTCTTTATGTTTAGGATGGTGGTCCTGCTGGAAGGTGACCCTCCAGTCTCAAGTCTTTATGTTTAGTTTGGTGGTCCTGCTGGAAGGTGACCCTCCAGTCTCAAGTCTTTATGTTTAGTTTGGTGGTCCTGCTGGAAGGTGACCCTCCAGTCTCAAGTCTTTATGTTTAGTATGGTGGTCCTGCTGGAGGTGACCCTCCAGTCTCAAGTCTTTATGTTTAGGATGGTGGTCCTGCTGGAAGGTGACCCTCCAGTCTCAAGTCTTTATGTTTAGGATGGTGGTCCTGCTGGAAGGTGAACCTCCGCCCCAGTCTCAAGTCTTTATGTTTAGTTTGATGGTCCTGCTGGAAGGTGAACCTCCAGTCTCAAGTCTTTATGTTTAGGATGGTGGTCCTGCTGGAAGGTGAACCTCCGCCCCAGTCTCAAGTCTTTATGTTTAAGATGGTGGTCCTGCTGGAAGGTGAACCTCCGCCCCAGTCTCAAGTCTTTATGTTTAGGATGGTGGTCCTGCTGGAAGGTGAACCTCCAATCTCAAGTCTTTATGTTTAGGATGGTGGTCCTGCTGGAAGGTGAACCTCCGCCCCAGTCTCAAGTCTTTATGTTTAGTTTGATGGTCCTGCTGGAAGGTGAACCTCCAGTCTCAAGTCTTTATGTTTAGGATGGTGGTCCTGCTGGAAGGTGACCCTCCAGTCTCAAGTCTTTATGTTTAGGATGGTGGTCCTGCTGGAAGGTGACCCTCCAGTCTCAAGTCTTTATGTTTAGTTTGGTGGTCCTGCTGGAAGGTGACCCTCCAGTCTCAAGTCTTTATGTTTAGGATGGTGGTCCTGCTGGAAGGTGACCCTCCAGTCTCAAGTCTTTATGTTTAGGATGGTGGTCCTGCTGGAAGGTGACCCTCCAGTCTCAAGTCTTTATGTTTAGGATGGTGGTCCTGCTGGAAGGTGACCCTCCAGTCTCAAGTCTTTATGTTTAGGATGGTGGTCCTGCTGGAAGGTGACCCTCCAGTCTCAAGTCTTTATGTTTAGGATGGTGGTCCTTCTGGAAGGTGAACCTCCAGTCTCAAGTCTTTATGTTTAGGATGGTGGTCCTGCTGGAAGGTGACCCTCCAGTCTCAAGTCTTTATGTTTAGTTTGGTGGTCCTGCTGGAAGGTGACCCTCCAGTCTCAAGTCTTTATGTTTAGTTTGGTGGTCCTGCTGGAAGGTGAACCTCCAGTCTCAAGTCTTTATGTTTAGGATGGTGGTCCTTCTGGAAGGTGAACCTCCAGTCTCAAGTCTTTATGTTTAGGATGGTGGTCCTGCTGGAAGGTGAACCTCCAGTCTCAAGTCTTTATGTTTAGGATGGTGGTCCTGCTGGAAGGTGAACCTCCAGTCACAAGTCTTTATGTTTAGGATGGTGGTCCTGCTGGAAGGTGAACCTCCGCCCCAGTCTCAAGTCTTTATGTTTAGTTTGATGGTCCTGCTGGAAGGTGACCCTCCAGTCTCAAGTCTTTATGTTTAGGATGGTGGTCCTGCTGGAAGGTGACCCTCCAGTCTCAAGTCTTTATGTTTAGGATGGTGGTCCTGCTGGAAGGTGAACCTCCAGTCTCAAGTCTTTATGTTTAGGATGGTGGTCCTGCTGGACGGTGAACTTCCAGTCTCAAGTCTTTATGTTTAGCTTAGTGGTCCTGCTGGAAGGTGAACCTCCAGTCTCAAGTCTTTATGTTTAGTTTGGTGGTCCTGCTGGAAGGTGAACCTCCGCCCCAGTCTCAAGTCTTTATGTTTAGTTTGATGGTCCTGCTGGAAGGTGACCCTCCAGTCTCAAGTCTTTATGTTTAGGATGGTGGTCCTGCTGGAAGGTGAACCTCCAGTCTCAAGTCTTTATGTTTAGGATGG
This sequence comes from Blennius ocellaris, assembly GCF_963422515.1. Lineage (NCBI taxonomy): Eukaryota > Metazoa > Chordata > Actinopteri > Blenniiformes > Blenniidae > Blennius > Blennius ocellaris. Next base: position 29,425,907 of record NC_137659.1, on the reverse strand, counting down.
TGGTCCTACTGGAAGGTGAACCTCCAGTCTCAAGTCTTTATGTTTAGGATGGTGGTCCTGCTGGAAGGTGACCCTCCAGTCTCAAGTCTTTATGTTTAGGATGGTGGTCCTGCTGGAAGGTGACCCTCCAGTCTCAAGTCTTTATGTTTAGGATGGTGGTCCTGCTGGAAGGTGACCCTCCAGTCTCAAGTCTTTATGTTTAGGATGGTGGTCCTGCTGGAAGGTGACCCTCCAGTCTCAAGTCTTTATGTTTAGGATGGTGGTCCTGCTGGAAGGTGAACCTCCAGTCTCAAGTCTTTATGTTTAGGATGGTGGTCCTGCTGGAAGGTGACACTCCAGTCTCAAGTCTTTATGTTTAGGAAGGTGGTCCTGCTGGAAGGTGACCCTCCAGTCTCAAGTCATTATGTTTAGGATGGTGGTCCTGCTGGAAGGTGAACCTCCAGTCTCAAGTCTTTATGTTTAGGATGGTGGTCCTGCTGGAAGGTGACCCTCCAGTCTCAAGTCTTTATGTTTAGGATGGTGGTCCTGCTGGAAGGTGACCCTCCAGTCTCAAGTCTTTATGTTTAGGATGGTGGTCCTGCTGGAAGGTGACCCTCCAGTCTCAAGTCTTTGTGTTTAGGATGGTGGTCCTGCTGGAAGGTGACCCTCCAGTCTCAAGTCTTTATGTTTAGGATGGTGGTCCTGCTGGAAGGTGAACCTCCAGTCTCAAGTCTTTATGTTTAGTTTGGTGGTCCTGATGGAAGGTGAACCTCCGCCCCAGTCTCAAGTCTTTATGTTTAGGATGGTGGTCCTGCTGGAAGGTGACCCTCCAGTCTCAAGTCTTTATGTTTAGGATGGTGGTCCTGCTGGAAGGTGAACCTCCGACCCAGTCTCAAGTCTTTATGTTTAGTTTGATGGTCCTGCTGGAAGGTGACCCTCCAGTCTCAAGTCTTTATGTTTAGTTTGGTGGTCCTGCTGGAAGGTGACCCTACAGTCTCAAGTCTTTATGTTTAGTTTGATGGTCCTGCTGGAAGGTGACCCTCCAGTCTCAAGTCTTTATGTTTAGGATGGTGGTCCTGCTGGAAGGTGACCCTCCAGTCTCAAGTCTTTATGTTTAGTTTGGTGGTCCTGCTGGAAGGTGAACCTCCGCCCCAGTCTCAAGTCTTTATGTTTAGTTTGATGGTCCTGCTGGAAGGTGACCCTCCAGTCTCAAGTCTTTATGTTTAAGATGGTGGTCCTGCTGGAAGGTGAACCTCCAGTCTCAAGTTTTTATGTTTAGTTTGGTGGTCCTGCTGGAAGGTGACCCTCCAGTCTCAAGTCTTTATGTTTAGTTTGGTGGTCCTGCTGGAAGGTGAACCTCCAGTCTCAAGTCTTTATGTTTAGTTTGGTGGTCCTGCTGGAAGGTGACCCTCCAGTCTCAAGTCTTTATGTTTAGTTTGGTGGTCCTGCTGGAAGGTGAACCTCCAGTCTCAAGTCTTTATGTTTAGGATGGTGGTCCTGCTGGAAGGTGAACCTCCAGTCTCAAGTCTTTATGTTTAGTTTGGTGGTCCTGCTGGAAGGTGAACCTCCAGTCTCAAGTCATTATGTTTAGGATGGTGGTCCTGCTGGAAGGTGACCCTCCAGTCTCAAGTCTTTATGTTTAGGATGGTGGTCCTGCTGGAAGGTGACCCTCCAGTCTCAAGTCTTTATGTTTAGGATGGTGGTCCTGCTGGAAGGTGACCCTCCAGTCTCAAGTCTTTATGTTTAGTTTGGTGGTCCTGCTGGAAGGTGAACCTCCAGTCTCAAGTCTTTATGTTTAGGATAGTGGTCCTGCTGGAAGGTGACCCTCCAGTCTCAAGTCTTTATGTTTAGTTTGGTGGTCCTGCTGGAAGGTGAACCTCCGCCCCAGTCTCAAGTCTTTATGTTTAGTTTGATGGTCCTGCTGGAAGGTGACCCTCCAGTCTCAAGTCTTTATGTTTAGTTTGGTGGTCCTGCTGGAAGGTGACCCTCCAGTCTCAAGTCTTTATGTTTAGTTTGATGGTCCTGCTGGAAGGTGACCCTCCAGTCTCAAGTCTTTATGTTTAGGATGGTGGTCCTGCTGGAAGGTGACCCTCCAGTCTCAAGTCTTTATGTTTAGTTTGGTGGTCCTGCTGGAAGGTGAACCTCCGCCCCAGTCTCAAGTCTTTATGTTTAGTTTGATGGTCCTGCTGGAAGGTGACCCTCCAGTCTCAAGTCTTTATGTTTAAGATGGTGGTCCTGCTGGAAGGTGAACCTCCAGTCTCAAGTTTTTATGTTTAGTTTGGTGGTCCTGCTGGAAGGTGACCCTCCAGTCTCAAGTCTTTATGTTTAGTTTGGTGGTCCTGCTGGAAGGTGAACCTCCAGTCTCAAGTCTTTATGTTTAGTTTGGTGGTCCTGCTGGAAGGTGACCCTCCAGTCTCAAGTCTTTATGTTTAGTTTGGTGGTCCTGCTAGGAGGTGAACCTCCAGTCTCAAGTCTTTATGTTTAGTTTGGTGGTCCTGCTGGAAGGTGAACCTCCAGTCTCAAGTCTTTATGTTTAGGATGGTGGTCCTGCTGGAAGGTGACCCTCCAGTCTCAAGTCTTTGTGTTTAGGATGGTGGTCCTGCTGGAAGGTGACCCTCCAGTCTCAAGTCTTTATGTTTAGGATGGTGGTCCTGCTGGAAGGTGAACCTCCAGTCTCAAGTCTTTATGTCTAGGATGGTGGTCCTGCTGGAAGGTGACCCTCCAGTCTCAAGTCTTTATGTTTAGGATGGTGGTCCTGCTGGAAGGTGACTCTCCAGTCTCAAGTCTTTATGTTTAGTTTGGTGGTCCTGCTGGAAGGTGAACCTCCAGTCTCAAGTCTTTATGTTTAGTTTGGTGGTCCTGCTGGAAGGTGAACCTCCAGTCTCAAGTCTTTATGTTTAGGATGGTGGTCCTGCTGGAAGGTGAACCTCCGCCCCAGTCTCAAGTCTTTATGTTTAGTTTGGTGGTCCTGCTGGAAGGTGAACCTCCAGTCTCAAGTCTTTATGTTTAGGATGGTGGTCCTGCTGGAAGGTGACCCTCCAGTCTCAAGTCTTTATGTTTAGTTTGGTGGTCCTGCTGGAAGGTGAACCTCCGCCCCAGTCTCAAGTCTTTATGTTTAGTTTGGTGGTCCTGCTGGAAGGTGACCCTCCAGTCTCAAGTCTTTATGTTTAGGATGGTGGTCCTGCTGGATGGTGAACCTCCAGTCTCAAGTCTTTATGTTTAGTTTGGTGGTCCTGCTGGAAGGTGAACCTCCAGTCTCAAGTCTTTATGTTTAGTTTGGTGGTCCTGCTGGAAGGTGACCCTCCAGTTTCAAGTCTTTATGTTTAGGATGGTGGTCCTGCTGGAAGGTGAACCTCCAGTCTCAAGTCTTTATGTTTAGGATGGTGGTCCTGCTGGAAGGTGACCCTCCAGTCTCAAGTCTTTATGTTTAGGATGGTGGTCCTGCTGGAAGGTGACCCTCCAGTCTCAAGTCTTTATGTTTAGTTTGATGGTCCTGCTGGAAGGTGAACCTCCGCCTTAGTCTCAAGTCTTTATGTTTAGTTTGATGGTCCTGCTGGAAGGTGACCCTCCAGTCTCAAGTCTTTATGTTTAGTTTGGTGGTCCTGCTGGAAGGTGACCCTCCAGTCTCAAGTCTTTATGTTTAGTTTGGTGGTCCTGCTGGAAGGTTAACCTCCAGTCTCAAGTCTTTATGTTTAGGATGGTGGTCCTGCTGGAAGGTGAACCTCCAGTCTCAAGTCTTTATGTTTAGTTTGGTGGTCCTGATGGAAGGTGACCCTCCAGTCTCAAGTCTTTATGTTTAGGATGGTGGTCCTGCTGGAAGGTGAACCTCCAGTCTCAAGTCTTTATGTTTAGGATGGTGGTCCTGCTGGAAGGTGAACCTCCAGTCTCAAGTCTTTATGTTTAGTTTGGTGGTCCTGCTGGAAGGTGAACCTCCGCCCCAGTCTCAAGTCTTTATGTTTAGTTTGATGGTCCTGCTGGAAGGTGACCCTCCAGTCTCAAGTCTTTATGTTTAGTTTGGTGGTCTTGCTGGAAGGTGACCCTCCAGTCTCAAGTCTTTATGTTTAGTTTGGTGGTCCTGCTGGAAGGTGACCCTCCAGTCTCAAGTCTTTATGTTTAGGACGGTGGTCCTGCTGGAAGGTGACCCTCCAGTCTCAAGTCTTTATGTTTAGGATGGTGGTCCTGCTGGAAGGTGAACCTCCAGTCTCAAGTCTTTATGTTTAAGCTGGTGGTCCTGCTGGAAGGTGAACCTCCAGTCTCAAGTCTTTATGTTTAGGATGGTGGTCCTGCTGGAAGGTGAACCTCCGCCCCAGTCTCAAGTCTTTATGTTTAGGATGGTGGTCCTGCTGGAAGGTGAACCTCCAGTCTCAAATCTTTATGTTTAGTTTGGTGGTCCTGCTGGAAGGTGACCCTCCAGTCTCAAGTCTTTATGTTTAGTTTGGTGGTCCTGCTGGAAGGTGAACCTCCAGTCTCAAGTCTTTATGTTTAGGATGGTGGTCCTGCTGGAAGGTGACCCTCCAGTCTCAAGTCTTTATGTTTAGGAAGGTGGTCCTGCTGGAAGGTGAACCTCCAGTCTCAAGTCTTTATGTTTAGGATGGTGGTCCTGCTGGAAGGTGACCCTCCAGTCTCAAGTCTTTATGTTTAGGATGGTGGTCCTGCTGGACGGTGACCCTCCAGTCTCAAGTCTTTATGTTTAGGATGGTGGTCCTGCTGGAAGGTGACCCTCCAGTCTCAAGTCTTTGTGTTTAGGATGGTGGTCCTGCTGGAAGGTGACCCTACAGTCTCAAGTCTTTATGTTTAGGATGGTGGTCCTGCTGGAAGGTGAACCTCCAGTCTCAAGTCTTTATGTTTAGTTTGGTGGTCCTGATGGAAGGTGAACCTCCGCCCCAGTCTCAAGTCTTTATGTTTAGGATGGTGGTCCTGCTGGAAGGTGACCCTCCAGTCTCAAGTCTTTATGTTTAGTTTGGTGGTCCTGCTGGAAGGTGACCCTCCAGTCTCAAGTCTTTATGTTTAGGATGGTGGTCCTGCTGGAAGGTGACCCTCCAGTCTCAAGTCTTTATGTTTAGGATGGTGGTCCTGCTGGAAGGTGACCCTCCAGTCTCAAGTCTTTATGTTTAGGATGGTGGTCCTGCTGGAAGGTGAACCTCCAGTCTCAAGTCTTTATGTTTAGTTTGGTGGTCCTGCTGGAAGGTGACCCTCCAGTCTCAAGTCTTTATGTTTAGGATGGTGGTCCTGCTGGAAGGTGACCCTCCAGTCTCAAGTCTTTATGTTTAGTTTGGTGGTCCTGCTGGAAGGTGAACCTCCAGTCTCAAGTCTTTATGTTTAGGATGGTGGTCCTGCTGGAAGGTGACCCTCCAGTGTCAAGTCTTTATGTTTAGGATGGTGGTCCTGCTGGAAGGTGAACCTCCGGTCTCAAGTCTTTATGTTTAGTATGGTGGTCCTGCTGGAAGGTGACCCTCCAGTCTCAAATCTTTATGTTTAGGATGGTGGTCCTGCTGGAAGGTGAACCTCCGCCCCAGTCTCAAGTCTTTATGTTTAGGATGGTGGTCCTGCTGGAAGGTGAACCTCCAGTCTCAAGTCTTTATGTTTAGGATGGTGGTCCTGCTGGAAGGTGAACCTCCAGTCTCAAGTCTTTATGTTTAGGATGGTGGTCCTGCTGGAAGGTGACCCTCCAGTCTCAAGTCTTTATGTTTAGGATGGTGGTCCTGCTGGAAGGTGACCCTCCAGTCTCAAGTCTTTATGTTTAGGATGGTGGTCCTGCTGGAAGGTGAACCTCCGCCCCAGTCTCAAGTCTTTATGTTTAGTTTGGTGGTCCTGCTGGAAGGTGAACCTCCAGTCTCAAGTCTTTATGTTTAGGATGGTGGTCCTGCTGGAAGGTGACCCTCCAGTCTCAAGTCTTTATGTTTAAGATGGTGGTCCTGCTGGAAGGTGAACCTCCAGTCTCAAGTTTTTATGTTTAGTTTGGTGGTCCTGCTGGAAGGTGACCCTCCAGTCTCAAGTCTTTATGTTTAGTTTGGTGGTCCTGCTGGAAGGTGAACCTCCAGTCTCAAGTCTTTATGTTTAGTTTGGTGGTCCTGCTGGAAGGTGACCCTCCAGTCTCAAGTCTTTATGTTTAGTTTGGTGGTCCTGCTGGAAGGTGAACCTCCAGTCTCAAGTCTTTATGTTTAGTTTGGTGGTCCTGCTGGAAGGTGAACCTCCAGTCTCAAGTCTTTATGTTTAGGATGGTGGTCCTGCTGGAAGGTGACCCTCCAGTCTCAAGTCTTTGTGTTTAGGATGGTGGTCCTGCTGGAAGGTGACCCTCCAGTCTCAAGTCTTTATGTTTAGGATGGTGGTCCTGCTGGAAGGTGAACCTCCAGTCTCAAGTCTTTATGTTTAGGATGGTGGTCCTGCTGGAAGGTGACCCTCCAGTCTCAAGTCTTTATGTTTAGGATGGTGGTCCTGCTGGAAGGTGACCCTCCAGTCTCAAGTCTTTATGTTTAGTTTGGTGGTCCTGCTGGAAGGTGAACCTCCAGTCTCAAGTCTTTATGTTTAGTTTGGTGGTCCTGCTGGAAGGTGAACCTCCAGTCTCAAGTCTTTATGTTTAGGATGGTGGTCCTGCTGGAAGGTGAACCTCCGCCCCAGTCTCAAGTCTTTATGTTTAGTTTGGTGGTCCTGCTGGAAGGTGAACCTCCAGTCTCAAGTCTTTATGTTTAGGATGGTGGTCCTGCTGGAAGGTGACCCTCCAGTCTCAAGTCTTTATGTTTAGTTTGGTGGTCCTGCTGGAAGGTGAACCTCCGCCCCAGTCTCAAGTCTTTATGTTTAGTTTGGTGGTCCTGCTGGAAGGTGACCCTCCAGTCTCAAGTCTTTATGTTTAGGATGGTGGTCCTGCTGGATGGTGAACCTCCAGTCTCAAGTCTTTATGTTTAGGATGGTGGTCCTGCTGGAAGGTGAAACTCCAGTCTCAAGTCTTTATGTTTAGGATGGTGGTCCTGCTGGAAGGTGACCCTCCAATCTCAAGTCTTTATGTTTAGTTTGGTGGTCCTGCTGGAAGGTGAACCTCCGCCCCAGTCTCAAGTCTTTATGTTTAGTTTGATGGTCCTGCTGGAAGGTGACCCTCCAGTCTCAAGTCTTTATGTTTAGTTTGGTGGTCCTGCTGGAAGGTGACCCTCCAGTTTCAAGTCTTTATGTTTAGGATGGTGGTCCTGCTGGAAGGTGAACCTCCAGTCTCAAGTCTTTATGTTTAGGATGGTGGTCCTGCTGGAAGGTGACCCTCCAGTCTCAAGTCTTTATGTTTAGGATGGTGGTCCTGCTGGAAGGTGACCCTCCAGTCTCAAGTCTTTATGTTTAGTTTGATGGTCCTGCTGGAAGGTGAACCTCCGCCTTAGTCTCAAGTCTTTATGTTTAGTTTGATGGTCCTGCTGGAAGGTGACCCTCCAGTCTCAAGTCTTTATGTTTAGTTTGGTGGTCCTGCTGGAAGGTGACCCTCCAGTCTCAAGTCTTTATGTTTAGTTTGGTGGTCCTGCTGGAAGGTTAACCTCCAGTCTCAAGTCTTTATGTTTAGGATGGTGGTCCTGCTGGAAGGTGAACCTCCAGTCTCAAGTCATTATGTTTAGGATGGTGGTCCTGCTGGAAGGTGACCCTCCAGTCTCAAGTCTTTATGTTTAGGATGGTGGTCCTGCTGGAAGGTGACCCTCCAGTCTCAAGTCTTTATGTTTAGTTTGGTGGTCCTGATGGAAGGTGACCCTCCAGTCTCAAGTCTTTATGTTTAGGATGGTGGTCCTGCTGGAAGGTGAACCTCCAGTCTCAAGTCTTTATGTTTAGGATGGTGGTCCTGCTGGAAGGTGAACCTCCAGTCTCAAGTCTTTATGTTTAGTTTGGTGGTCCTGCTGGAAGGTGAACCTCCGCCCCAGTCTCAAGTCTTTATGTTTAGTTTGATGGTCCTGCTGGAAGGTGACCCTCCAGTCTCAAGTCTTTATGTTTAGTTTGGTGGTCCTGCTGGAAGGTGACCCTCCAGTCTCAAGTCTTTATGTTTAGTTTGGTGGTCCTGCTGGAAGGTGACCCTCCAGTCTCAAGTCTTTATGTTTAGGACGGTGGTCCTGCTGGAAGGTGACCCTCCAGTCTCAAGTCTTTATGTTTAGGATGGTGGTCCTGCTGGAAGGTGAACCTCCAGTCTCAAGTCTTTATGTTTAAGCTGGTGGTCCTGCTGGAAGGTGAACCTCCAGTCTCAAGTCTTTATGTTTAGGATGGTGGTCCTGCTGGAAGGTGAACCTCCGCCCCAGTCTCAAGTCTTTATGTTTAGTTTGGTGGTCCTGCTGGAAGGTGAACCTCCAGTCTCAAGTCTTTATGTTTAGGATGGTGGTCCTGCTGGAAGGTGACCCTCCAGTCTCAAGTCTTTATGTTTAAGATGGTGGTCCTGCTGGAAGGTGAACCTCCAGTCTCAAGTTTTTATGTTTAGTTTGGTGGTCCTGCTGGAAGGTGACCCTCCAGTCTCAAGTCTTTATGTTTAGTTTGGTGGTCCTGCTGGAAGGTGAACCTCCAGTCTCAAGTCTTTATGTTTAGTTTGGTGGTCCTGCTGGAAGGTGACCCTCCAGTCTCAAGTCTTTATGTTTAGTTTGGTGGTCCTGCTGGAAGGTGAACCTCCAGTCTCAAGTCTTTATGTTTAGTTTGGTGGTCCTGCTGGAAGGTGAACCTCCAGTCTCAAGTCTTTATGTTTAGGATGGTGGTCCTGCTGGAAGGTGACCCTCCAGTCTCAAGTCTTTGTGTTTAGGATGGTGGTCCTGCTGGAAGGTGACCCTCCAGTCTCAAGTCTTTATGTTTAGGATGGTGGTCCTGCTGGAAGGTGAACCTCCAGTCTCAAGTCTTTATGTTTAGGATGGTGGTCCTGCTGGAAGGTGACCCTCCAGTCTCAAGTCTTTATGTTTAGGATGGTGGTCCTGCTGGAAGGTGACCCTCCAGTCTCAAGTCTTTATGTTTAGTTTGGTGGTCCTGCTGGAAGGTGAACCTCCAGTCTCAAGTCTTTATGTTTAGTTTGGTGGTCCTGCTGGAAGGTGAACCTCCAGTCTCAAGTCTTTATGTTTAGGATGGTGGTCCTGCTGGAAGGTGAACCTCCGCCCCAGTCTCAAGTCTTTATGTTTAGTTTGGTGGTCCTGCTGGAAGGTGAACCTCCAGTCTCAAGTCTTTATGTTTAGGATGGTGGTCCTGCTGGAAGGTGACCCTCCAGTCTCAAGTCTTTATGTTTAGTTTGGTGGTCCTGCTGGAAGGTGAACCTCCGCCCCAGTCTCAAGTCTTTATGTTTAGTTTGGTGGTCCTGCTGGAAGGTGACCCTCCAGTCTCAAGTCTTTATGTTTAGGATGGTGGTCCTGCTGGATGGTGAACCTCCAGTCTCAAGTCTTTATGTTTAGGATGGTGGTCCTGCTGGAAGGTGAAACTCCAGTCTCAAGTCTTTATGTTTAGGATGGTGGTCCTGCTGGAAGGTGACCCTCCAATCTCAAGTCTTTATGTTTAGTTTGGTGGTCCTGCTGGAAGGTGAACCTCCGCCCCAGTCTCAAGTCTTTATGTTTAGTTTGATGGTCCTGCTGGAAGGTGACCCTCCAGTCTCAAGTCTTTATGTTTAGTTTGGTGGTCCTGCTGGAAGGTGACCCTCCAGTTTCAAGTCTTTATGTTTAGGATGGTGGTCCTGCTGGAAGGTGAACCTCCAGTCTCAAGTCTTTATGTTTAGGATGGTGGTCCTGCTGGAAGGTGACCCTCCAGTCTCAAGTCTTTATGTTTAGGATGGTGGTCCTGCTGGAAGGTGACCCTCCAGTCTCAAGTCTTTATGTTTAGTTTGATGGTCCTGCTGGAAGGTGAACCTCCGCCTTAGTCTCAAGTCTTTATGTTTAGTTTGATGGTCCTGCTGGAAGGTGACCCTCCAGTCTCAAGTCTTTATGTTTAGTTTGGTGGTCCTGCTGGAAGGTGACCCTCCAGTCTCAAGTCTTTATGTTTAGTTTGGTGGTCCTGCTGGAAGGTTAACCTCCAGTCTCAAGTCTTTATGTTTAGGATGGTGGTCCTGCTGGAAGGTGAACCTCCAGTCTCAAGTCATTATGTTTAGGATGGTGGTCCTGCTGGAAGGTGACCCTCCAGTCTCAAGTCTTTATGTTTAGGATGGTGGTCCTGCTGGAAGGTGACCCTCCAGTCTCAAGTCTTTATGTTTAGTTTGGTGGTCCTGATGGAAGGTGACCCTCCAGTCTCAAGTCTTTATGTTTAGGATGGTGGTCCTGCTGGAAGGTGAACCTCCAGTCTCAAGTCTTTATGTTTAGGATGGTGGTCCTGCTGGAAGGTGAACCTCCAGTCTCAAGTCTTTATGTTTAGTTTGGTGGTCCTGCTGGAAGGTGAACCTCCGCCCCAGTCTCAAGTCTTTATGTTTAGTTTGATGGTCCTGCTGGAAGGTGACCCTCCAGTCTCAAGTCTTTATGTTTAGTTTGGTGGTCCTGCTGGAAGGTGACCCTCCAGTCTCAAGTCTTTATGTTTAGTTTGGTGGTCCTGCTGGAAGGTGACCCTCCAGTCTCAAGTCTTTATGTTTAGGACGGTGGTCCTGCTGGAAGGTGACCCTCCAGTCTCAAGTCTTTATGTTTAGGATGGTGGTCCTGCTGGAAGGTGAACCTCCAGTCTCAAGTCTTTATGTTTAAGCTGGTGGTCCTGCTGGAAGGTGAACCTCCAGTCTCAAGTCTTTATGTTTAGGATGGTGGTCCTGCTGGAAGGTGAACCTCCGCCCCAGTCTCAAGTCTTTATGTTTAGGATGGTGGTCCTGCTGGAAGGTGAACCTCCAGTCTCAAATCTTTATGTTTAGTTTGGTGGTCCTGCTGGAAGGTGACCCTCCAGTCTCAAGTCTTTATGTTTAGTTTGGTGGTCCTGCTGGAAGGTGAACCTCCAGTCTCAAGTCTTTATGTTTAGGATGGTGGTCCTGCTGGAAGGTGACCCTCCAGTCTCAAGTCTTTATGTTTAGGAAGGTGGTCCTGCTGGAAGGTGAACCTCCAGTCTCAAGTCTTTATGTTTAGGATGGTGGTCCTGCTGGAAGGTGACCCTCCAGTCTCAAGTCTTTATGTTTAGGATGGTGGTCCTGCTGGAAGGTGACCCTCCAGTCTCAAGTCTTTATGTTTAGGATGGTGGTCCTGCTGGAAGGTGACCCTCCAGTCTCAAGTCTTTGTGTTTAGGATGGTGGTCCTGCTGGAAGGTGACCCTACAGTCTCAAGTCTTTATGTTTAGGATGGTGGTCCTGCTGGAAGGTGAACCTCCAGTCTCAAGTCTTTATGTTTAGTTTGGTGGTCCTGATGGAAGGTGAACCTCCGCCCCAGTCTCAAGTCTTTATGTTTAGGATGGTGGTCCTGCTGGAAGGTGACCCTCCAGTCTCAAGTCTTTATGTTTATGATGGTGGTCCTGCTGGAAGGTGAACCTCCGCCCCAGTCTCAAGTCTTTATGTTTAGTTTGATGGTCCTGCTGGAAGGTGACCCTCCAGTCTCAAGTCTTTATGTTTAGTTTGGTGGTCCTGCTGGAAGGTGACCCTCCAGTCTCAAGTCTTTATGTTTAGGATGGTGGTCCTGCTGGAAGGTGACCCTCCAGTCTCAAGTCTTTATGTTTAGGATGGTGGTCCTGCTGGAAGGTGACCCTCCAGTCTCAAGTCTTTATGTTTAGGATGGTGGTCCTGCTGGAAGGTGAACCTCCAGTCTCAAGTCTTTATGTTTAGTTTGGTGGTCCTGCTGGAAGGTGACCCTCCAGTCTCAAGTCTTTATGTTTAGGATGGTGGTCCTGCTGGAAGGTGACCCTCCAGTCTCAAGTCTTTATGTTTAGTTTGGTGGTCCTGCTGGAAGGTGAACCTCCAGTCTCAAGTCTTTATGTTTAGGATGGTGGTCCTGCTGGAAGGTGAACCTCCGCCCCAGTCTCAAGTCTTTATGTTTAGTTTGATGGTCCTGCTGGAAGGTGACCCTCCAGTCTCAAGTCTTTATGTTTAGTTTGGTGGTCCTGCTGGAAGGTGACCCTCCAGTCTCAAGTCTTTATGTTTAGGATGGTGGTCCTGCTGGAAGGTGACCCTCCAGTCTCAAGTCTTTATGTTTAGGATGGTGGTCCTGCTGGAAGGTGACCCTCCAGTCTCAAGTCTTTATGTTTAGGATGGTGGTCCTGCTGGAAGGTGAACCTCCAGTCTCAAGTCTTTATGTTTAGTTTGGTGGTCCTGCTGGAAGGTGACCCTCCAGTCTCAAGTCTTTATGTTTAGGATGGTGGTCCTGCTGGAAGGTGACCCTCCAGTCTCAAGTCTTTATGTTTAGTTTGGTGGTCCTGCTGGAAGGTGAACCTCCAGTCTCAAGTCTTTATGTTTAGGATGGTGGTCCTGCTGGAAGGTGACCCTCCAGTGTCAAGTCTTTATGTTTAGGATGGTGGTCCTGCTGGAAGGTGAACCTCCGGTCTCAAGTCTTTATGTTTAGTATGGTGGTCCTGCTGGAAGGTGACCCTCCAGTCTCAAATCTTTATGTTTAGGATGGTGGTCCTGCTGGAAGGTGAACCTCCGCCCCAGTCTCAAGTCTTTATGTTTAGGATGGTGGTCCTGCTGGAAGGTGAACCTCCAGTCTCAAGTCTTTATGTTTAGGATGGTGGTCCTGCTGGAAGGTGAACCTCCAGTCTCAAGTCTTTATGTTTAGGATGGTGGTCCTGCTGGAAGGTGACCCTCCAGTCTCAAGTCTTTATGTTTAGGATGGTGGTCCTGCTGGAAGGTGACCCTCCAGTCTCAAGTCTTTATGTTTAGGATGGTGGTCCTGCTGGAAGGTGAACCTCCGCCCCAGTCTCAAGTCTTTATGTTTAGTTTGGTGGTCCTGCTGGAAGGTGAACCTCCAGTCTCAAGTCTTTATGTTTAGGATGGTGGTCCTGCTGGAAGGTGACCCTCCAGTCTCAAGTCTTTATGTTTAAGATGGTGGTCCTGCTGGAAGGTGAACCTCCAGTCTCAAGTTTTTATGTTTAGTTTGGTGGTCCTGCTGGAAGGTGACCCTCCAGTCTCAAGTCTTTATGTTTAGTTTGGTGGTCCTGCTGGAAGGTGAACCTCCAGTCTCAAGTCTTTATGTTTAGTTTGGTGGTCCTGCTGGAAGGTGACCCTCCAGTCTCAAGTCTTTATGTTTAGTTTGGTGGTCCTGCTGGAAGGTGAACCTCCAGTCTCAAGTCTTTATGTTTAGTTTGGTGGTCCTGCTGGAAGGTGAACCTCCAGTCTCAAGTCTTTATGTTTAGGATGGTGGTCCTGCTGGAAGGTGACCCTCCAGTCTCAAGTCTTTGTGTTTAGGATGGTGGTCCTGCTGGAAGGTGACCCTCCAGTCTCAAGTCTTTATGTTTAGGATGGTGGTCCTGCTGGAAGGTGAACCTCCAGTCTCAAGTCTTTATGTTTAGGATGGTGGTCCTGCTGGAAGGTGACCCTCCAGTCTCAAGTCTTTATGTTTAGGATGGTGGTCCTGCTGGAAGGTGACCCTCCAGTCTCAAGTCTTTATGTTTAGTTTGGTGGTCCTGCTGGAAGGTGAACCTCCAGTCTCAAGTCTTTATGTTTAGTTTGGTGGTCCTGCTGGAAGGTGAACCTCCAGTCTCAAGTCTTTATGTTTAGGATGGTGGTCCTGCTGGAAGGTGAACCTCCGCCCCAGTCTCAAGTCTTTATGTTTAGTTTGGTGGTCCTGCTGGAAGGTGAACCTCCAGTCTCAAGTCTTTATGTTTAGGATGGTGGTCCTGCTGGAAGGTGACCCTCCAGTCTCAAGTCTTTATGTTTAGTTTGGTGGTCCTGCTGGAAGGTGAACCTCCGCCCCAGTCTCAAGTCTTTATGTTTAGTTTGGTGGTCCTGCTGGAAGGTGACCCTCCAGTCTCAAGTCTTTATGTTTAGGATGGTGGTCCTGCTGGATGGTGAACCTCCAGTCTCAAGTCTTTATGTTTAGGATGGTGGTCCTGCTGGAAGGTGAAACTCCAGTCTCAAGTCTTTATGTTTAGGATGGTGGTCCTGCTGGAAGGTGACCCTCCAATCTCAAGTCTTTATGTTTAGTTTGGTGGTCCTGCTGGAAGGTGAACCTCCGCCCCAGTCTCAAGTCTTTATGTTTAGTTTGGTGGTCCTGCTGGAAGGTGACCCTCCAGTCTCAAGTCTTTATGTTTAGTTTGGTGGTCCTGCTGGAAGGTGACCCTCCAGTTTCAAGTCTTTATGTTTAGGATGGTGGTCCTGCTGGAAGGTGAACCTCCAGTCTCAAGTCTTTATGTTTAGGATGGTGGTCCTGCTGGAAGGTGACCCTCCAGTCTCAAGTCTTTATGTTTAGGATGGTGGTCCTGCTGGAAGGTGACCCTCCAGTCTCAAGTCTTTATGTTTAGTTTGATGGTCCTGCTGGAAGGTGACCCTCCAGTCTCAAGTCTTTATGTTTAGTTTGGTAGTCCTGCTGGAAGGTGAACCTCCGCCTTAGTCTCAAGTCTTTATGTTTAGTTTGATGGTCCTGCTGGAAGGTGACCCTCCAGTCTCAAGTCTTTATGTTTAGTTTGGTGGTCCTGCTGGAAGGTGACCCTCCAGTCTCAAGTCTTTATGTTTAGTTTGGTGGTCCTGCTGGAAGGTAAACCTCCAGTCTCAAGTCTTTATGTTTAGGATGGTGGTCCTGCTGGAAGGTGAACCTCCAGTCTCAAGTCATTATGTTTAGGATGGTGGTCCTGCTGGAAGGTGACCCTCCAGTCTCAAGTCTTTATGTTTAGGATGGTGGTCCTGCTGGAAGGTGACCCTCCAGTCTCAAGTCTTTATGTTTAGTTTGGTGGTCCTGATGGAAGGTGACCCTCCAGTCTCAAGTCTTTATGTTTAGGATGGTGGTCCTGCTGGAAGGTGAACCTCCAGTCTCAAGTCTTTATGTTTAGGATGGTGGTCCTGCTGGAAGGTGAACCTCCAGTCTCAAGTCTTTATGTTTAGTTTGGTGGTCCTGCTGGAAGGTGACCCTCCAGTCTCAAGTCTTTATGTTTAGGACGGTGGTCCTGCTGGAAGGTGACCCTCCAGTCTCAAGTCTTTATGTTTAGGATGGTGGTCCTGCTGGAAGGTGAACCTCCAGTCTCAAGTCTTTATGTTTAAGCTGGTGGTCCTGCTGGAAGGTGAACCTCCAGTCTCAAGTCTTTATGTTTAGGATGGTGGTCCTGCTGGAAGGTGAACCTCCGCCCCAGTCTCAAGTCTTTATGTTTAGGATGGTGGTCCTGCTGGAAGGTGAACCTCCAGTCTCAAATCTTTATGTTTAGTTTGGTGGTCCTGCTGGAAGGTGACCCTCCAGTCTCAAGTCTTTATGTTTAGTTTGGTGGTCCTGCTGGAAGGTGAACCTCCAGTCTCAAGTCTTTATGTTTAGGATGGTGGTCCTGCTGGAAGGTGACCCTCCAGTCTCAAGTCTTTATGTTTAGGAAGGTGGTCCTGCTGGAAGGTGAACCTCCAGTCTCAAGTCTTTATGTTTAGGATGGTGGTCCTGCTGGAAGGTGACCCTCCAGTCTCAAGTCTTTATGTTTAGGATGGTGGTCCTGCTGGAAGGTGATCCTCCAGTCTCAAGTCTTTATGTTTAGGATGGTGGTCCTGCTGGAAGGTGACCCTCCAGTCTCAAGTCTTTGTGTTTAGGATGGTGGTCCTGCTGGAAGGTGACCCTACAGTCTCAAGTCTTTATGTTTAGGATGGTGGTCCTGCTGGAAGGTGAACCTCCAGTCTCAAGTCTTTATGTTTAGTTTGGTGGTCCTGATGGAAGGTGAACCTCCGCCCCAGTCTCAAGTCTTTATGTTTAGGATGGTGGTCCTGCTGGAAGGTGACCCTCCAGTCTCAAGTCTTTATGTTTATGATGGTGGTCCTGCTGGAAGGTGAACCTCCGCCCCAGTCTCAAGTCTTTATGTTTAGTTTGATGGTCCTGCTGGAAGGTGACCCTCCAGTCTCAAGTCTTTATGTTTAGTTTGGTGGTCCTGCTGGAAGGTGACCCTCCAGTCTCAAGTCTTTATGTTTAGGATGGTGGTCCTGCTGGAAGGTGACCCTCCAGTCTCAAGTCTTTATGTTTAGGATGGTGGTCCTGCTGGAAGGTGACCCTCCAGTCTCAAGTCTTTATGTTTAGGATGGTGGTCCTGCTGGAAGGTGAACCTCCAGTCTCAAGTCTTTATGTTTAGTTTGGTGGTCCTGCTGGAAGGTGACCCTCCAGTCTCAAGTCTTTATGTTTAGGATGGTGGTCCTGCTGGAAGGTGACCCTCCAGTCTCAAGTCTTTATGTTTAGTTTGGTGGTCCTGCTGGAAGGTGAACCTCCAGTCTCAAGTCTTTATGTTTAGGATGGTGGTCCTGCTGGAAGGTGACCCTCCAGTGTCAAGTCTTTATGTTTAGGATGGTGGTCCTGCTGGAAGGTGAACCTCCGGTCTCAAGTCTTTATGTTTAGTATGGTGGTCCTGCTGGAAGGTGACCCTCCAGTCTCAAATCTTTATGTTTAGGATGGTGGTCCTGCTGGAAGGTGAACCTCCGCCCCAGTCTCAAGTCTTTATGTTTAGGATGGTGGTCCTGCTGGAAGGTGAACCTCCAGTCTCAAGTCTTTATGTTTAGGATGGTGGTCCTGCTGGAAGGTGAACCTCCAGTCTCAAGTCTTTATGTTTAGGATGGTGGTCCTGCTGGAAGGTGACCCTCCAGTCTCAAGTCTTTATGTTTAGGATGGTGGTCCTGCTGGAAGGTGACCCTCCAGTCTCAAGTCTTTATGTTTAGGATGGTGGTCCTGCTGGAAGGTGACCCTCCAGTCTCAAGTCTTTATGTTTAGTTTGATGGTCCTGCTGGAAGGTGAACCTCCGCCCCAGTCTCAAGTCTTTATGTTTAGTTTGGTGGTCCTGCTGGAAGGTGAACCTCCAGTCTCAAGTCTTTATGTTTAGGATGGTGGTCCTGCTGGAAGGTGACCCTCCAGTCTCAAGTCTTTATGTTTAAGATGGTGGTCCTGCTGGAAGGTGAACCTCCAGTCTCAAGTTTTTATGTTTAGTTTGGTGGTCCTGCTGGAAGGTGACCCTCCAGTCTCAAGTCTTTATGTTTAGTTTGGTGGTCCTGCTGGAAGGTGAACCTCCAGTCTCAAGTCTTTATGTTTAGTTTGGTGGTCCTGCTGGAAGGTGACCCTCCAGTCTCAAGTCTTTATGTTTAGTTTGGTGGTCCTGCTGGAAGGTGAACCTCCAGTCTCAAGTCTTTATGTTTAGTTTGGTGGTCCTGCTGGAAGGTGAACCTCCAGTCTCAAGTCTTTATGTTTAGGATGGTGGTCCTGCTGGAAGGTGACCCTCCAGTCTCAAGTCTTTGTGTTTAGGATGGTGGTCCTGCTGGAAGGTGACCCTCCAGTCTCAAGTCTTTATGTTTAGGATGGTGGTCCTGCTGGAAGGTGAACCTCCAGTCTCAAGTCTTTATGTTTAGGATGGTGGTCCTGCTGGAAGGTGAACCTCCAGTCTCAAGTCTTTATGTTTAGGATGGTGGTCCTGCTGGAAGGTGACCCTCCAGTCTCAAGTCTTTATGTTTAGGATGGTGGTCCTGCTGGAAGGTGGACCTCCAGTCTCAAGTCTTTATGTTTAGGATGGTGGTCCTGCTGGAAGGTGACCCTCCAGTCTCAAGTCTTTATGTTTAGCTTGGTGGTCCTGCTGGAAGGTGAACCTCCAGTCTCAAGTCTTTATGTTTAGGATGGTGGTCCTGCTGGAAGGTGACCCTCCAGTCTCAAGTCTTTATGTTTAGGATGGTGGTCCTGCTGGAAGGTGACCCTCCAGTCTCAAGTCTTTATGTTTAGTATGGTGGTCCTGCTGGAGGTGACCCTCCAGTCTCAAGTCTTTATGTTTAGGATGGTGGTCCTGCTGGAAGGTGACCCTCCAGTCTCAAGTCTTTATGTTTAGGATGGTGGTCCTGCTGGAGGTGACCCTCCAGTCTCAAGTCTTTATGTTTAGGATGGTGGTCCTACTGGAAGGTGACCCTCCAGTCTCATGTCTTTATGTTTAGTTTGGTGGTCCTGCTGGAAGGTGAACCTCCAGTCTCAAGTCTTTATGTTTAGGATGGTGGTCCTGCTGGAAGGTGACCCTCCAGTCTCAAGTCTTTATGTTTAGGATGGTGGTTCTGCTGGAAGGTGAACCTCCAGTCTCAAGTCTTTATGTTTAGGATGGTGGTCCTGCTGGAAGGTGAACCTGCAGTCTCAAGTCTTTATGTTTAAGATGGTGGTCCTGCTGGAAGGTGACCCTCCAGTCTCAAGTCTTTATGTTTAGGATGGTGGTCCTGCTGGAAGGTGAACCTCCGCCCCAGTCTCAAGTCTTTATGTTTAGTTTGGTGGCCCTGCTGGAAGGTGACCCTCCAGTCTCAAGTCTTTATGTTTAGTTTGGTGGTCCTGCTGGAAGGTGACCCTCCAGTCTCAAGTCTTTATGTTTAGTTTGGTGGTCCTGCTGGAAGGTGACCCTCCAGTCTCAAGTCTTTATGTTTAGGATGGTGGTCCTGCTGGAAGGTGACCCTCCAGTCTCAAGTCTTTATGTTTAGGATGGTGGTCCTGCTGGAGGTGACCCTCCAGTCTCAAGTCTTTATGTTTAGGATGGTGGTCCTACTGGAAGGTGACCCTCCAGTCTCATGTCTTTATGTTTAGTTTGGTGGTCCTGCTGGAAGGTGAACCTCCAGTCTCAAGTCTTTATGTTTAGGATGGTGGTCCTGCTGGAAGGTGACCCTCCAGTCTCAAGTCTTTATGTTTAGGATGGTGGTTCTGCTGGAAGGTGAACCTCCAGTCTCAAGTCTTTATGTTTAGGATGGTGGTCCTGCTGGAAGGTGAACCTGCAGTCTCAAGTCTTTATGTTTAAGATGGTGGTCCTGCTGGAAGGTGACCCTCCAGTCTCAAGTCTTTATGTTTAGGATGGTGGTCCTGCTGGAAGGTGAACCTCCGCCCCAGTCTCAAGTCTTTATGTTTAGTTTGGTGGCCCTGCTGGAAGGTGACCCTCCAGTCTCAAGTCTTTATGTTTAGTTTGGTGGTCCTGCTGGAAGGTGACCCTCCAGTCTCAAGTCTTTATGTTTAGTTTGGTGGTCCTGCTGGAAGGTGACCCTCCAGTCTCAAGTCTTTATGTTTAGGATGGTGGTCCTGCTGGAAGGTGACCCTCCAGTCTCAAGTCTTTATGTTTAGTTTGGTGGCCCTGCTGGAAGGTGACCCTCCAGTCTCAAGTCTTTATGTTTAGTTTGGTGGTCCTGCTGGAAGGTGAGCCTCCAGTCTCAAGTCTTTATGTTTAGGATGGTGGTCCTGCTGGAAGGTGACCCTCCAGTCTCAAGTCTTTATGTTTAGGATGGTGGTCCTGCTGGAAGGTGACCCTCCAGTCTCAAGTCTTTGTGTTTAGGATGGTGGTCCTGCTGGAAGGTGACCCTCCAGTCTCAAGTCTTTATGTTTAGGATGGTGGTCCTGCTGGAAGGTGACCCTCCAGTCTCAAGTCTTTGTGTTTAGGATGGTGGTCCTGCTGGAAGGTGACCCTCCAGTCTCAAGTCTTTATGTTTAGGATGGTGGTCCTGCTGGAAGGTGACCCTCCAGTCTCAAGTCTTTATGTTTAGGATGGTGGCCCTGCTGGAAGGTGAACCTCCAGTCTCAAGTCTTTATGTTTAGTTTGGTGGTCCTGCTGGATGGTGAACCTCTGCCCCAGTCTCAAGTCTTTATGTTTAGTTTGATGGTCCTGCTGGAAGGTGACCCTCCAGTCTCAAGTCTTTATGTTTAGGATGGTGGTCCTGCTGGAAGGTGACCCTCCAGTCTCAAGTCTTTATGTTTAGGATGGTGGTCCTGCTGGAAGGTGACCCTCCAGTCTCAAGTCTTTATGTTTAGTTTGGTGGCCCTGCTGGAAGGTGACCCTCCAGTCTCAAGTCTTTATGTTTAGTTTGGTGGTCCTGCTGGAAGGTGAGCCTCCAGTCTCAAGTCTTTATGTTTAGGATGGTGGTCCTGCTGGAAGGTGACCCTCCAGTGTCAAGTCTTTATGTTTAGGATGGTGGTCCTGCTGGAAGGTGACCCTCCAGTCTCAAGTCTTTGTGTTTAGGATGGTGGTCCTGCTGGAAGGTGACCCTCCAGTCTCAAGTCTTTATGTTTAGGATGGTGGTCCTGCTGGAAGGTGACCCTCCAGTCTCAAGTCTTTGTGTTTAGGATGGTGGTCCTGCTGGAAGGTGACCCTCCAGTCTCAAGTCTTTATGTTTAGGATGGTGGTCCTGCTGGAAGGTGACCCTCCAGTCTCAAGTCTTTATGTTTAGGATGGTGGCCCTGCTGGAAGGTGAACCTCCAGTCTCAAGTCTTTATGTTTAGTTTGGTGGTCCTGCTGGATGGTGAACCTCTGCCCCAGTCTCAAGTCTTTATGTTTAGTTTGATGGTCCTGCTGGAAGGTGACCCTCCAGTCTCAAGTCTTTATGTTTAGGATGGTGGTCCTGCTGGAAGGTGAACCTCCAGTCTCAAGTCTTTATGTTTAGTTTGGTGGTCCTGCTAGAAGGTGACCCTCCAGTCTCAAGTCTTTATGTTTAGGATGGTGGTCCTGCTGGAAGGTGAACCTCCAGTCTCAAGTATTTATGTTTAGGATGGTGGTCCTGCTGGAAGGTGACCCTCCAGTCTCAAGTCTTTATGTTTAGGATGGTGGTCCTGCTGGAGGTGACCCTCCAGTCTCAAGTCTTTATGTTTAGGATGGTGGTCCTGCTGGAAGGTGAGCCTCCAGTCTCAAGTCTTTATGTTTAGGATGGTGGTCCTGCTGGAAGGTGACCCTCCAGTCTCAGGTCTTTATGTTTAAGATGCTGGTCCTGCTGGAGGTGACCCTCCAGTCTCAAGTCTTTATGTTTAGGATGGTGGTCCTGCTGGAAGGTGAACCTCCAGTCTCAAGTCTTTATGTTTAGGATGGTGGTCCTGCTGGAAGGTGACCCTCCAGTCTCAAGTCTTTATGTTTAGGATGGTGGTCCTGCTGGAAGGTGAACCTCCAGTCTCAAGTCTTTATGTTTAGGATGGTGGTCCTGCTGGAAGGTGACCCTCCAGTCTCAAGTCTTTATGTTTAGGATGGTGGCCCTGCTGGAAGGTGAACCTCCAGTCTCAAGTCTTTATGTTTAGTTTGGTGGTCCTGCTGGATGGTGAACCTTTGCCCCAGTCTCAAGTCTTTATGTTTAGTTTGATGGTCCTGCTGGAAGGTGACCCTCCAGTCTCAAGTCTTTATGTTTAGGATGGTGGTCCTGCTGGAAGGTGAACCTCCAGTCTCAAGTCTTTATGTTTAGTTTGGTGGTCCTGCTGGAAGGTGAACCTCCAGTCTCAAGTCTTTATGTTTAGTTTGGTGGTCCTGCTGGAAGGTGAACCTCCAGTCTCAAGTCTTTATGTTTAGGATGGTGGTCCTGCTGGAAGGTGACCCTCCAGTCTCAAGTCTTTGTGTTTAGGATGGTGGTCCTGCTGGAAGGTGACCCTCCAGTCTCAAGTCTTTATGTTTAGGATGGTGGTCCTGCTGGAAGGTGAACCTCCAGTCTCAAGTCTTTATGTTTAGGATGGTGGTCCTGCTGGAAGGTGACCCTCCAGTGTCAAGTCTTTATGTTTAGGATGGTGGTCCTGCTGGAAGGTGACCCTCCAGTCTCAAGTCTTTGTGTTTAGGATGGTGGTCCTGCTGGAAGGTGACCCTCCAGTCTCAAGTCTTTATGTTTAGGATGGTGGTCCTGCTGGAAGGTGACCCTCCAGTCTCAAGTCTTTGTGTTTAGGATGGTGGTCCTGCTGGAAGGTGACCCTCCAGTCTCAAGTCTTTATGTTTAGGATGGTGGTCCTGCTGGAAGGTGACCCTCCAGTCTCAAGTCTTTATGTTTAGGATGGTGGCCCTGCTGGAAGGTGAACCTCCAGTCTCAAGTCTTTATGTTTAGTTTGGTGGTCCTGCTGGATGGTGAACCTCTGCCCCAGTCTCAAGTCTTTATGTTTAGTTTGATGGTCCTGCTGGAAGGTGACCCTCCAGTCTCAAGTCTTTATGTTTAGGATGGTGGTCCTGCTGGAAGGTGAACCTCCAGTCTCAAGTCTTTATGTTTAGTTTGGTGGTCCTGCTAGAAGGTGACCCTCCAGTCTCAAGTCTTTATGTTTAGGATGGTGGTCCTGCTGGAAGGTGAACCTCCAGTCTCAAGTATTTATGTTTAGGATGGTGGTCCTGCTGGAAGGTGACCCTCCAGTCTCAAGTCTTTATGTTTAGGATGGTGGTCCTGCTGGAGGTGACCCTCCAGTCTCAAGTCTTTATGTTTAGGATGGTGGTCCTGCTGGAAGGTGAACCTCCAGTCTCAAGTCTTTATGTTTAGGATGGTGGTCCTGCTGGAAGGTGACCCTCCAGTCTCAGGTCTTTATGTTTAAGATGCTGGTCCTGCTGGAGGTGACCCTCCAGTCTCAAGTCTTTATGTTTAGGATGGTGGTCCTGCTGGAAGGTGAACCTCCAGTCTCAAGTCTTTATGTTTAGGATGGTGGTCCTGCTGGAAGGTGACCCTCCAGTCTCAAGTCTTTATGTTTAGGATGGTGGTCCTGCTGGAAGGTGAACCTCCAGTCTCAAGTCTTTATGTTTAGGATGGTGGTCCTGCTGGAAGGTGAACCTCCAGTCTCAAGTCTTTATGTTTAGGATAGTGGTCCTGCTGGAAGGTGACCCTCCAGTCTCAAGTCTTTATGTTTAGGATGGTGGTCCTGCTGGAAGGTGAACCTCCAGTCTCAAGTCTTTATGTTTAGGATGGTGGTCCTGCTGGAAGGTGAACCTCCAGTCTCAAGTCTTTATGTTTAGGATGGTGGTCCTGCTGGAAGGTGAACCTGCAGTCTCAAGTCTTTATGTTTAAGATGGTGGTCCTGCTGGAAGGTGAACCTCCGCCCCAGTCTCAAGTCTTTATGTTTAGTTTGGTGGTCCTGCTGGAAGGTGACCCTCCAGTCTCAAGTCTTTATGTTTAGTATGGTGGTCCTGCTGGAGGTGACCCTCCAGTCTCAAGTCTTTATGTTTAGGATGGTGGTCCTACTGGAAGGTGACCCTCCAGTCTCAAGTCTTTATGTTTAGGATGGTGGTCCTGCTGGAAGGTGAACCTCCAGTCTCAAGTCTTTATGTTTAGTTTGGTGTTCCTGCTGGAAGGTGACCCTCCAGTCTCAAGTCTTTATGTTTAGTTTGGTGGTCCTGCTGGAAGGTGACCCTCCAGTCTCAAGTCTTTATGTTTAGTTTGGTGGCCCTGCTGGAAGGTGACCCTCCAGTCTCAAGTCTTTATGTTTAGGATGGTGGTCCTGCTGGAAGGTGAACCTCCAGTCTCAAGTCTTTATGTTTAGTTTGGTGGTCCTGATGGAAGGTGAACCTCCGCCCCAGTCTCAAGTCTTTATGTTTAGGATGGTGGTCCTGCTGGAAGGTGACCCTCCAGTCTCAAGTCTTTATGTTTATGATGGTGGTCCTGCTGGAAGGTGAACCTCCGCCCCAGTCTCAAGTCTTTATGTTTAGTTTGATGGTCCTGCTGGAAGGTGACCCTCCAGTCTCAAGTCTTTATGTTTAGTTTGGTGGTCCTGCTGGAAGGTGACCCTCCAGTCTCAAGTCTTTATGTTTAGGATGGTGGTCCTGCTGGAAGGTGACCCTCCAGTCTCAAGTCTTTATGTTTAGGATGGTGGTCCTGCTGGAAGGTGACCCTCCAGTCTCAAGTCTTTATGTTTAGGATGGTGGTCCTGCTGGAAGGTGAACCTCCAGTCTCAAGTCTTTATGTTTAGTTTGGTGGTCCTGCTGGAAGGTGACCCTCCAGTCTCAAGTCTTTATGTTTAGGATGGTGGTCCTGCTGGAAGGTGACCCTCCAGTCTCAAGTCTTTATGTTTAGTTTGGTGGTCCTGCTGGAAGGTGAACCTCCAGTCTCAAGTCTTTATGTTTAGGATGGTGGTCCTGCTGGAAGGTGACCCTCCAGTGTCAAGTCTTTATGTTTAGGATGGTGGTCCTGCTGGAAGGTGAACCTCCGGTCTCAAGTCTTTATGTTTAGTATGGTGGTCCTGCTGGAAGGTGACCCTCCAGTCTCAAATCTTTATGTTTAGGATGGTGGTCCTGCTGGAAGGTGAACCTCCGCCCCAGTCTCAAGTCTTTATGTTTAGGATGGTGGTCCTGCTGGAAGGTGAACCTCCAGTCTCAAGTCTTTATGTTTAGGATGGTGGTCCTGCTGGAAGGTGAACCTCCAGTCTCAAGTCTTTATGTTTAGGATGGTGGTCCTGCTGGAAGGTGACCCTCCAGTCTCAAGTCTTTATGTTTAGGATGGTGGTCCTGCTGGAAGGTGACCCTCCAGTCTCAAGTCTTTATGTTTAGGATGGTGGTCCTGCTGGAAGGTGAACCTCCGCCCCAGTCTCAAGTCTTTATGTTTAGTTTGGTGGTCCTGCTGGAAGGTGAACCTCCAGTCTCAAGTCTTTATGTTTAGGATGGTGGTCCTGCTGGAAGGTGACCCTCCAGTCTCAAGTCTTTATGTTTAAGATGGTGGTCCTGCTGGAAGGTGAACCTCCAGTCTCAAGTTTTTATGTTTAGTTTGGTGGTCCTGCTGGAAGGTGACCCTCCAGTCTCAAGTCTTTATGTTTAGTTTGGTGGTCCTGCTGGAAGGTGAACCTCCAGTCTCAAGTCTTTATGTTTAGTTTGGTGGTCCTGCTGGAAGGTGACCCTCCAGTCTCAAGTCTTTATGTTTAGTTTGGTGGTCCTGCTGGAAGGTGAACCTCCAGTCTCAAGTCTTTATGTTTAGTTTGGTGGTCCTGCTGGAAGGTGAACCTCCAGTCTCAAGTCTTTATGTTTAGGATGGTGGTCCTGCTGGAAGGTGACCCTCCAGTCTCAAGTCTTTGTGTTTAGGATGGTGGTCCTGCTGGAAGGTGACCCTCCAGTCTCAAGTCTTTATGTTTAGGATGGTGGTCCTGCTGGAAGGTGAACCTCCAGTCTCAAGTCTTTATGTTTAGGATGGTGGTCCTGCTGGAAGGTGAACCTCCAGTCTCAAGTCTTTATGTTTAGGATGGTGGTCCTGCTGGAAGGTGACCCTCCAGTCTCAAGTCTTTATGTTTAGGATGGTGGTCCTGCTGGAAGGTGGACCTCCAGTCTCAAGTCTTTATGTTTAGGATGGTGGTCCTGCTGGAAGGTGACCCTCCAGTCTCAAGTCTTTATGTTTAGCTTGGTGGTCCTGCTGGAAGGTGAACCTCCAGTCTCAAGTCTTTATGTTTAGGATGGTGGTCCTGCTGGAAGGTGACCCTCCAGTCTCAAGTCTTTATGTTTAGGATGGTGGTCCTGCTGGAAGGTGACCCTCCAGTCTCAAGTCTTTATGTTTAGTATGGTGGTCCTGCTGGAGGTGACCCTCCAGTCTCAAGTCTTTATGTTTAGGATGGTGGTCCTGCTGGAAGGTGACCCTCCAGTCTCAAGTCTTTATGTTTAGGATGGTGGTCCTGCTGGAGGTGACCCTCCAGTCTCAAGTCTTTATGTTTAGGATGGTGGTCCTACTGGAAGGTGACCCTCCAGTCTCATGTCTTTATGTTTAGTTTGGTGGTCCTGCTGGAAGGTGAACCTCCAGTCTCAAGTCTTTATGTTTAGGATGGTGGTCCTGCTGGAAGGTGACCCTCCAGTCTCAAGTCTTTATGTTTAGGATGGTGGTTCTGCTGGAAGGTGAACCTCCAGTCTCAAGTCTTTATGTTTAGGATGGTGGTCCTGCTGGAAGGTGAACCTGCAGTCTCAAGTCTTTATGTTTAAGATGGTGGTCCTGCTGGAAGGTGACCCTCCAGTCTCAAGTCTTTATGTTTAGGATGGTGGTCCTGCTGGAAGGTGAACCTCCGCCCCAGTCTCAAGTCTTTATGTTTAGTTTGGTGGCCCTGCTGGAAGGTGACCCTCCAGTCTCAAGTCTTTATGTTTAGTTTGGTGGTCCTGCTGGAAGGTGACCCTCCAGTCTCAAGTCTTTATGTTTAGTTTGGTGGTCCTGCTGGAAGGTGACCCTCCAGTCTCAAGTCTTTATGTTTAGGATGGTGGTCCTGCTGGAAGGTGACCCTCCAGTCTCAAGTCTTTATGTTTAGGATGGTGGTCCTGCTGGAGGTGACCCTCCAGTCTCAAGTCTTTATGTTTAGGATGGTGGTCCTACTGGAAGGTGACCCTCCAGTCTCATGTCTTTATGTTTAGTTTGGTGGTCCTGCTGGAAGGTGAACCTCCAGTCTCAAGTCTTTATGTTTAGGATGGTGGTCCTGCTGGAAGGTGACCCTCCAGTCTCAAGTCTTTATGTTTAGGATGGTGGTTCTGCTGGAAGGTGAACCTCCAGTCTCAAGTCTTTATGTTTAGGATGGTGGTCCTGCTGGAAGGTGAACCTGCAGTCTCAAGTCTTTATGTTTAAGATGGTGGTCCTGCTGGAAGGTGACCCTCCAGTCTCAAGTCTTTATGTTTAGGATGGTGGTCCTGCTGGAAGGTGAACCTCCGCCCCAGTCTCAAGTCTTTATGTTTAGTTTGGTGGCCCTGCTGGAAGGTGACCCTCCAGTCTCAAGTCTTTATGTTTAGTTTGGTGGTCCTGCTGGAAGGTGACCCTCCAGTCTCAAGTCTTTATGTTTAGTTTGGTGGTCCTGCTGGAAGGTGACCCTCCAGTCTCAAGTCTTTATGTTTAGGATGGTGGTCCTGCTGGAAGGTGACCCTCCAGTCTCAAGTCTTTATGTTTAGTTTGGTGGCCCTGCTGGAAGGTGACCCTCCAGTCTCAAGTCTTTATGTTTAGTTTGGTGGTCCTGCTGGAAGGTGAGCCTCCAGTCTCAAGTCTTTATGTTTAGGATGGTGGTCCTGCTGGAAGGTGACCCTCCAGTCTCAAGTCTTTATGTTTAGGATGGTGGTCCTGCTGGAAGGTGACCCTCCAGTCTCAAGTCTTTGTGTTTAGGATGGTGGTCCTGCTGGAAGGTGACCCTCCAGTCTCAAGTCTTTATGTTTAGGATGGTGGTCCTGCTGGAAGGTGACCCTCCAGTCTCAAGTCTTTGTGTTTAGGATGGTGGTCCTGCTGGAAGGTGACCCTCCAGTCTCAAGTCTTTATGTTTAGGATGGTGGTCCTGCTGGAAGGTGACCCTCCAGTCTCAAGTCTTTATGTTTAGGATGGTGGCCCTGCTGGAAGGTGAACCTCCAGTCTCAAGTCTTTATGTTTAGTTTGGTGGTCCTGCTGGATGGTGAACCTCTGCCCCAGTCTCAAGTCTTTATGTTTAGTTTGATGGTCCTGCTGGAAGGTGACCCTCCAGTCTCAAGTCTTTATGTTTAGGATGGTGGTCCTGCTGGAAGGTGAACCTCCAGTCTCAAGTCTTTATGTTTAGTTTGGTGGTCCTGCTAGAAGGTGACCCTCCAGTCTCAAGTCTTTATGTTTAGGATGGTGGTCCTGCTGGAAGGTGAACCTCCAGTCTCAAGTATTTATGTTTAGGATGGTGGTCCTGCTGGAGGTGACCCTCCAGTCTCAAGTCTTTATGTTTAGGATGGTGGTCCTGCTGGAAGGTGACCCTCCAGTCTCAAGTCTTTATGTTTAGTTTGGTGGTCCTGCTGGAAGGTGACCCTCCAGTCTCAAGTCTTTATGTTTAGGATGGTGGTCCTGCTGGAAGGTGACCCTCCAGTCTCAAGTCTTTATGTTTAGTTTGGTGGCCCTGCTGGAAGGTGACCCTCCAGTCTCAAGTCTTTATGTTTAGTTTGGTGGTCCTGCTGGAAGGTGAGCCTCCAGTCTCAAGTCTTTATGTTTAGGATGGTGGTCCTGCTGGAAGGTGACCCTCCAGTGTCAAGTCTTTATGTTTAGGATGGTGGTCCTGCTGGAAGGTGACCCTCCAGTCTCAAGTCTTTGTGTTTAGGATGGTGGTCCTGCTGGAAGGTGACCCTCCAGTCTCAAGTCTTTATGTTTAGGATGGTGGTCCTGCTGGAAGGTGACCCTCCAGTCTCAAGTCTTTGTGTTTAGGATGGTGGTCCTGCTGGAAGGTGACCCTCCAGTCTCAAGTCTTTATGTTTAGGATGGTGGTCCTGCTGGAAGGTGACCCTCCAGTCTCAAGTCTTTATGTTTAGGATGGTGGCCCTGCTGGAAGGTGAACCTCCAGTCTCAAGTCTTTATGTTTAGTTTGGTGGTCCTGCTGGATGGTGAACCTCTGCCCCAGTCTCAAGTCTTTATGTTTAGTTTGATGGTCCTGCTGGAAGGTGACCCTCCAGTCTCAAGTCTTTATGTTTAGGATGGTGGTCCTGCTGGAAGGTGAACCTCCAGTCTCAAGTCTTTATGTTTAGTTTGGTGGTCCTGCTAGAAGGTGACCCTCCAGTCTCAAGTCTTTATGTTTAGGATGGTGGTCCTGCTGGAAGGTGAACCTCCAGTCTCAAGTATTTATGTTTAGGATGGTGGTCCTGCTGGAAGGTGACCCTCCAGTCTCAAGTCTTTATGTTTAGGATGGTGGTCCTGCTGGAGGTGACCCTCCAGTCTCAAGTCTTTATGTTTAGGATGGTGGTCCTGCTGGAAGGTGAACCTCCAGTCTCAAGTCTTTATGTTTAGGATGGTGGTCCTGCTGGAAGGTGACCCTCCAGTCTCAGGTCTTTATGTTTAAGATGCTGGTCCTGCTGGAGGTGACCCTCCAGTCTCAAGTCTTTATGTTTAGGATGGTGGTCCTGCTGGAAGGTGAACCTCCAGTCTCAAGTCTTTATGTTTAGGATGGTGGTCCTGCTGGAAGGTGACCCTCCAGTCTCAAGTCTTTATGTTTAGGATGGTGGTCCTGCTGGAAGGTGAACCTCCAGTCTCAAGTCTTTATGTTTAGGATGGTGGTCCTGCTGGAAGGTGAACCTCCAGTCTCAAGTCTTTATGTTTAGGATGGTGGTCCTGCTGGAAGGTGACCCTCCAGTCTCAAGTCTTTATGTTTAGGATGGTGGTTCTGCTGGAAGGTGAACCTCCAGTCTCAAGTCTTTATGTTTAGGATGGTGGTCCTGCTGGAAGGTGAACCTGCAGTCTCAAGTCTTTATGTTTAAGATGGTGGTCCTGCTGGAAGGTGAACCTCCGCCCCAGTCTCAAGTCTTTATGTTTAGTTTGGTGGTCCTGCTGGAAGGTGACCCTCCAGTCTCAAGTCTTTATGTTTAGTATGGTGGTCCTGCTGGAGGTGACCCTCCAGTCTCAAGTCTTTATGTTTAGGATGGTGGTCCTACTGGAAGGTGACCCTCCAGTCTCAAGTCTTTATGTTTAGGATGGTGGTCCTGCTGGAAGGTGAACCTCCAGTCTCAAGTCTTTATGTTTAGTTTGATGGTCCTGCTGGAAGGTGACCCTCCAGTCTCAAGTCTTTATGTTTAGTTTGGTGGTCCTGCTGGAAGGTGACCCTCCAGTCTCAAGTCTTTATGTTTAGTTTGGTGGCCCTGCTGGAAGGTGACCCTCCAGTCTCAAGTCTTTATGTTTAGGATGGTGGTCCTGCTGGAAGGTGAACCTCCAGTCTCAAGTCTTTATGTTTAGGATGGTGGTCCTGCTGGAAGGTGAACCTCCAGTCTCAAGTCTTTATGTTTAGGATGGTGGTCCTGCTGGAAGGTGACCCTCCAGTCTCAAGTCTTTAGGTTTAGGATGGTGGTCCTGCTGGAAGGTGAACCTCCAGTCTCAAGTCTTTATGTTTAGGATGGTGGTCCTGCTGGAAGGTGACCCTCCAGTCTAGAGTCTTTATGTTTAGGATGGTGGTCCTGCTGGAAGGTGACCCTCCAGTCTCATGTCTTTGTGTTTAGGATGGTGGTCCTGCTGGAAGGTGAACCTCCAGTCTCAAGTCTTTATGTTTAGGATGGTGGTCCTGCTGGAAGGTGACCCTCCAGTCTCAAGTCTTTATGTTTAGGATGGTGGTCCTGCTGGAAGGTGACCCTCCAGTCTCAAGTCTTTGTGTTTAGGATGGTGGTCCTGCTGGAAGGTGACCCTCCAGTCTCAAGTCTTTATGTTTAGGATGGTGGTCCTGCTGGAAGGTGATCCTCCAGTCTCAGGTCTTTATGTTTAAGATGGTGGTCCTGCTGGAAGGTGAACCTCCAGTCTCAAGTCTTTATGTTTAGTTTGGTGGTCCTGCTGGAAGGTGAACCTCCGCTCCAGTCTCAAGTCTTTATGTTTAGTTTGATGGTCCTGCTGGAAGGTGACCCTCCAGTCTCAAGTCTTGATGTTTAGGATGGTGGTCCTGCTGGAAGGTAAACCTCCAGTCTCAAGTCTTTATGTTTAGGATGGTGGTCCTGCTGGAAGGTGACCCTCCAGTCTCAAGTCTTTATGTTTAGTTTGGTGGTCCTGCTGGAAGGTGAACCTCCGCCCCAGTCTCAAGTCTTTATGTTTAGGATGGTGGTCCTGCTGGAAGGTGACCCTCCAGTCTCAAGTCTTTATGTTTAGGATGGTGGTCCTTCTGGAAGGTGAACCTCCAGTCTCAAGTCTTTATGTTTAGTTTGGTGGTCCTGCTGGAAGGTGAACCTCCAGTCTCAAGTCTTTATGTTTAGTTTGATGGTCCTGCTGGAAGGTGACCCTCCAGTCTCAAGTCTTGATGTTTAGTTTGGTGGTCCTGCTGGAAGGTGAACCTCCAGTCTCAAGTCTTTATGTTTAGGATGGTGGTCCTGCTGGAAGGTGACCCTCCAGTCTCAAGTCTTTATGTTTAGGATGGTGGTCCTGCTGGAAGGTAACCCTCCAGTCTCAAGTCTTTATGTTTAGGATGGTGGTCCTTCTGGAAGGTGAACCTCCAGTCTCAAGTCTTTATGTTTAGGATGGTGGTCCTGCTGGAAGGTGACCCTCCAGTCTCAAGTCTTTATGTTTAGTTTGGTGGTCCTGCTGGAAGGTGACCCTCCAGTCTCAAGTCTTTATGTTTAGTTTGGTGGTCCTGCTGGAAGGTGAACCTCCAGTCTCAAGTCTTTATGTTTAGGATGGTGGTCCTTCTGGAAGGTGAACCTCCAGTCTCAAGTCTTTATGTTTTGGATGGTGGTCCTGCTGGAAGGTGAACCTCCAGTCTCAAGTCTTTATGTTTAGGATGGTGGTCCTGCTGGAAGGTGAACCTCCAGTCTCAAGTCTTTATGTTTAGTTTGGTGGTCCTGCTGGATGGTGAACCTCTGCCCCAGTCTCAAGTCTTTATGTTTAGTTTGATGGTCCTGCTGGAAGGTGACCCTCCAGTCTCAAGTCTTTATGTTTAGTTTGGTGGTCCTGCTGGAAGGTGACCCTCCAGTCTCAAGTCTTTATGTTTAGTTTGGTGGTCCTGCTGGAAGGTGAACCTCCAGTCTCAAGTCTTTATGTTTAGTTTGGTGGTCCTGCTGGAAGGTGACCCTCCAGTCTCAAGTCTTTATGTTTAGTTTGGTGGTCCTGCTGGAAGGTGACCCTCCAGTCTCAAGTCTTTATGTTTAGTTTGGTGGTCCTGCTGGAAGGTGACCCTCCAGTCTCAAGTCTTTATGTTTAGTATGGTGGTCCTGCTGGAGGTGACCCTCCAGTCTCAAATCTTTATGTTTAGGATGGTAGTCCTGCTGGAAGGTGAACCTCCAGTCTCAAGTCTTTATGTTTAGTTTGGTGGTCCTGCTGGAAGGTGACCCTCCAGTCTCAAGTCTTTATGTTTAGTTTGGTGGTCCTGCTGGAAGGTGAACCTCCAGTCTCAAGTCTTTATGTTTAGGATGGTGGTCCTGCTGGAAGGTGAACCTCCAGTCTCAAGTCTTTATGTTTAGGATGGTGGTCCTGCTGGAAGGTGAACCTCCGCACCAGTCTCAAGTCTTTATGTTTAGGATGGTGGTCCTGCTGGAAGGTGACCCTCCAGTCTCAAGTCTTTATGTTTAGGATGGTGGTCCTGCTGGAAGGTGAACCTCCAGTCTCAAGTCTTTATGTTTAGGACGGTGGTCCTGCTGGAAGGTGAACCTCCGCCCCAGTCTCAAGTCTTTATGTTTAAGATGGTGGTCCTGCTGGAAGGTGAACCTCCGCCCCAGTCTCAAGTCTTTATGTTTAGGATGGTGGTCCTGCTGGAAGATGAGCCTCCAGTCTCAAGTCTTTATGTTTAGGATGGTGGTCCTGCTGGAAGGTGAACCTCCGCCCCAGTCTCAAGTCTTTATGTTTAATTTGGTGGTCCTGCTGGAAGGTGAACCTCCGCCCCAGTCTCAAGTCTTTATGTTTAGTTTGATGGTCCTGCTGGAAGGTGACCCTCCAGTCTCAAGTCTTTATGTTTAGGATGGTGGTCCTGCTGGAAGGTGACCCTCCAGTCTCAAGTCTTTATGTTTAGGATGGTGGTCCTTCTGGAAGGTGAACCTCCAGTCTCAAGTCTTTATGTTTAGGATGGTGGTCCTGCTGGAAGGTGACCCTCCAGTCTCAAGTCTTTATGTTTAGGATGGTGGTCCTGCTGGAAGGTGAACCTCCAGTCTCAAGTCTTTATGTTTAGTTTGGTGGCCCTGCTGGATGGTGAACCTCTGCCCCAGTCTCAAGTCTTTATGTTTAGTTTGATGGTCCTGCTGGAAGGTGACCCTCCAGTCTCAAGTCTTTATGTTTAGGATGGTGGTCCTGCTGAAAGGTGAACCTCCAGTCTCAAGTCTTTATGTTTAGGATGGTGGTCCTGCTGGAAGGTGACCCTCCAGTCTCAAGTCTTTATGTTTAGGATGGTGGTCCTGCTGGAAGGTGACCCTCCAGTCTCAAGTCTTTATGTTTAGTTTGGTGGTCCTGCTGGAAGGTGAACCTCCAGTCTCAAGTCTTTATGTTTAGTTTGGTGGTCCTGCTGGAAGATGAACCTCCAGTCTCAAGTCTTTATGTTTAGTTTGGTGGTCCTGCTGGAAGGTGACCCTCCAGTCTCAAGTCTTTATGTTTAGTTTGGTGGTCCTGCTGGAAGGTGACCCTCCAGTCTCAAGTCTTTATGTTTAGTATGGTGGTCCTGCTGGAGGTGACCCTCCAGTCTCAAGTCTTTATGTTTAGGATGGTGGTCCTGCTGGAAGGTGAACCTCCAGTCTCAAGTCTTTATGTTTAGTTTTATGGTCCTGCTGGAAGGTGACCCTCCAGTCTCAAGTCTTTATGTTTAGGATGGTGGTCCTGCTGGAAGGTGACCCTCCAGTCTCAAGTCTTTATGTTTAGTTTGGTGGTCCTGCTGGAAGGTGAACCTCCAGTCTCAAGTCTTTATGTTTAGGATGGTGGTCCTTCTGGAAGGTGAACCTCCAGTCTCAAGTCTTTATGTTTAGTTTGGTAGTCCTGCTGGAAGGTGACCCTCCAGTCTCAAGTCTTTATGTTTAGTTTGGTAGTCCTGCTGGAAGGTGACCCTCCAGTCTCAAGTCTTTATGTTTAGTTTGGTGGTCCTGCTGGAAGGTGAACCTCCAGTCTCAAGTCTTTATGTTTAGGATGGTGGTCCTTCTGGAAGGTGAACCTCCAGTCTCAAGTCTTTATGTTTAGGATGGTTGTCCTGCTGGAAGGTGACCCTCCAGTCTCAAGTCTTTATGTTTAGGATGGTGGTCCTGCTGGAAGGTGACCCTCCAGTCTCAAGTCTTTATGTTTAGGATGGTGGTCCTGCTGGAAGGTGACCCTCCAGTCTCAAGTCTTTATGTTTAGGATGGTGGTCCTTCTGGAAGGTGAACCTCCAGTCTCAAGTCTTTATGTTTAGGATGGTGGTCCTGCTGGAAGGTGACCCTCCAGTCTCAAGTCTTTATGTTTAGTTTGGTGGTCCTGCTGGAAGGTGACCCTCCAGTCTCAAGTCTTTATGTTTAGTTTGGTGGTCCTGCTGGAAGGTGACCCTCCAGTCTCAAGTCTTTATGTTTAGGATGGTGGTCCTTCTGGAAGGTGAACCTCCAGTCTCAAGTCTTTATGTTTAGGATGGTGGTCCTGCTGGAAGGTGAACCTCCAGTCTCAAGTCTTTATGTTTAGGATGGTGGTCCTGCTGGAAGGTGAACCTCCAGTCTCAAGTCTTTATGTTTAGTTTGGTGGTCCTGCTGGAAGGTGACCCTCCAGTCTCAAGTCTTTATGTTTAGTTTGGTGGTCCTGCTGGAAGGTGAACCTCCAGTCTCAAGTCTTTATGTTTAGGATGGTGGTCCTGCTGGAAGGTGAACCTCCAGTCTCAAGTCTTTATGTTTAGGATGGTGGTCCTGCTGGAAGGTGAACCTCCGCCCCAGTCTCAAGTCTTTATGTTTAGTTTGATGGTCCTGCTGGAAGGTGACCCTCCAGTCTCAAGTCTTTATGTTTAGGATGGTGGTCCTGCTGGAAGGTGACCCTCCAGTCTCAAGTCTTTATGTTTAGGATGGTGGTCCTTCTGGAAGGTGAACCTCCAGTCTCAAGTCTTTATGTTTAGGATGGTGGTCCTGCTGGAAGGTGACCCTCCAGTCTCAAGTCTTTATGTTTAGTTTGGTGGTCCTGCTGGAAGGTGACCCTCCAGTCTCAAGTCTTTATGTTTAGTTTGGTGGTCCTGCTGGAAGGTGAACCTCCAGTCTCAAGTCTTTATGTTTAGGATGGTGGACCTTCTGGAAGGTGAACCTCCAGTCTCAAGTCTTTATGTTTAGGATGGTGGTCCTGCTGGAAGGTGAACCTCCAGTCTCAAGTCTTTATGTTTAGTTTGGTGGTCCTGCTGGAAGGTGAACCTCCAGTCTCAAGTCTTTATGTTTAGGATGGTGGTCCTGCTGGAAGGTGAACCTCCAGTCACAAGTCTTTATGTTTAGGATGGTGGTCCTGCTGGAAGGTGAACCTCCGCCCCAGTCTCAAGTCTTTATGTTTAGTTTTATGGTCCTGCTGGAAGGTGACCCTCCAGTCTCAAGTCTTTATGTTTAGGATGGTGGTCCTGCTGGAAGGTGACCCTCCAGTCTCAAGTCTTTATGTTTAGGATGGTGGTCCTGCTGGAAGGTGAACCTCCAGTCTCAAGTCTTTATGTTTAGGATGGTGGTCCTGCTGGAAGGTGAACCTCCAGTCTCAAGTCTTTATGTTTAGGATGGTGGTCCTGCTGGAAGGTGAACCTCCAGTCTCAAGTCTTTATGTTTAGTTTGGTGGTCCTGCTGGAAGGTGAACCTCCGCCCCAGTCTCAAGTCTTTATGTTTAGTTTGGTGGTCCTGCTGGAAGGTGAACCTCCAGTCTCAAGTCTTTATGTTTAGTTTGATGGTCCTGCTGGAAGGTGACCCTCCAGTCTCAAGTCTTTATGTTTAGGATGGTGGTCCTGCTGGAAGGTGACCCTCCAGTCTCAAGTCTTTATGTTTAGGATGGTGGTCCTGCTGGAAGGTGAACCTCCAGTCTCAAGTCTTTATGTTTAGGATGGTGGTCCTGCTGGAAGGTGAACCTCCAGTCTCAAGTCTTTATGTTTAGGATGGTGGTCCTGCTGGAAGGTGAACCTCCAGTCTCAAGTCTTTATGTTTAGGATGGTGGTCCTGCTGGAAGGTGAACCTCCAGTCTCAAGTCTTTATGTTTAGTTTGGTGGTCCTGCTGGAAGGTGAACCTCCAGTCTCAAGTCTTTATGTTTAGGATGGTGGTCCTGCTGGAAGGTGACCCTCCAGTCTCAAGTCTTTATGTTTAGGATGGTGGTCCTGCTGGAAGGTGAACCTCCAGTCTCAAGTCTTTATGTTTAGGATGGTGGTCCTGCTGGAAGGTGAACCTCCAGTCTCAAGTCTTTATGTTTAGTTTGGTGGTCCTGCTGGAAGGTGACCCTCCAGTCTCAAGTCTTTATGTTTAGGATGGTGGTCCTGTTGGAAGGTGAACCTCCAGTCTCAAGTCTTTATGTTTAGGATGGTGGTCCTGCTGGAAGGTGAACCTCCGCCCCAGTCTCAAGTCTTTATGTTTAGTTTGGTGGTCCTGCTGGAAGGTGACCCTCCAGTCTCAAGTCTTTATGTTTAGGATGGTGGTCCTGCTGGAAGGTGAACCTCCAGTCTCAAGTCTTTATGTTTAGGATGGTGGTCCTGCTGGAAGGTGAACCTCCAGTCTCAAGTCTTTATGTTTAGTTTGGTGGTCCTGCTGGAAGGTGACCCTCCAGTCTCAAGTCTTTATGTTTAGGATGGTGGTCCTGCTGGAAGGTGAACCTCCAGTCTCAAGTCTTTATGTTTAGGATGGTGGTCCTGCTGGAAGGTGAACCTCCGCCCCAGTCTCAAGTCTTTATGTTTAGGATGGTGGTCCTGCTGGAAGGTGAACCTCCAGTCTCAAGTCTTTATGTTTAGGATGGTGGTCCTGCTGGAAGGTGAACCTCCGCCCCAGTCTCAAGTCTTTATGTTTAGGATGGTGGTCCTGCTGGAAGGTGACCCTCCAGTCTCAAGTCTTTATGTTTAGGATGGTGGTCCTGCTGGAAGGTGACCCTCCAGTCTCAAGTCTTTATGTTTAGGATGGTGGTCCTTCTGGAAGGTGAACCTCCAGTCTCAAGTCTTTATGTTTAGGATGGTGGTCCTGCTGGAAGGTGACCCTCCAGTCTCAAGTCTTTATGTTTAGTTTGGTGGTCCTGCTGGAAGGTGACCCTCCAGTCTCAAGTCTTTATGTTTAGTTTGGTGGTCCTGCTGGAAGGTGAACCTCCAGTCTCAAGTCTTTATGTTTAGGATGGTGGTCCTTCTGGAAGGTGAACCTCCAGTCTCAAGTCTTTATGTTTAGGATGGTGGTCCTGCTGGAAGGTGACCCTCCAGTCTCAAGTCTTTATGTTTAGTTTGGTGGTCCTGCTGGAAGGTGACCCTCCAGTCTCAAGTCTTTATGTTTAGGATGGTGGTCCTGCTGGAAGGTGACCCTTCTGTCTCAAGTCTTTATGTTTAGGATGGTGGTCCTGCTGGAAGGTGAACCTCCAGTCTCAAGTCTTTATGTTTAGGATGGTGGTCCTGCTGGAAGGTGAACCTCCAGTCTAAAGTCTTTATGTTTAGGATGGTGGTCCTGCTGGAAGGTGAACCTCCAGTCTCAAGTCTTTATGTTTAGGATGGTGGTCCTGCTGGAAGGTGACCCTCCAGTCTCAAGTCTTTATGTTTAGGATGGTGGTCCTGCTGGAAGGTGACCCTCCAGTCTCAAGTCTTTATGTTTAGGATGGTGGTCCTGCTGGAAGGTGACCCTCCAGTCTCAAGTCTTTATGTTTAGTTTGATGGTACTGCTGGAAGGTGAACCTCCAGTCTCAAGTCTTTATGTTTAGTTTGGTGGTCCTGCTGGAAGGTGAACCTCCAGTCTCAAGTCTTTATGTTTAGTTTGGTGGTCCTGCTGGAAGGTGAACCTCCGCCCCAGTCTCAAGTCTTTATGTTTAGTTTGATGGTCCTGCTGGAAGGTGACCCTCCAGTCTCAAGTCTTTATGTTTAGTTTGGTGGTCCTGCTGGAAGGTGAACCTCCGCCCCAGTCTCAAGTCTTTATGTTTAGTTTGATGGTCCTGCTGGAAGGTGACCCTCCAGTCTCAAGTCTTTATGTTTAGTATGGTGGTCCTGCTGGAGGTGACCCTCCAGTCTCAAGTCTTTATGTTTAGGATGGTGGTCCTGCTGGAAGGTGACCCTCCAGTCTCAAGTCTTTATGTTTAGGATGGTGGTCCTGCTGGAAGGTGACCCTCCAGTCTCAAGTCTTTATGTTTAGTTTGGTGGTCCTGCTGGAAGGTGACCCTCCAGTCTCAAGTCTTTATGTTTAGTTTGGTGGTCCTGCTGGAAGGTGACCCTCCAGTCTCAAGTCTTTATGTTTAGTATGGTGGTCCTGCTGGAGGTGACCCTCCAGTCTCAAGTCTTTATGTTTAGGATGGTGGTCCTGCTGGAAGGTGACCCTCCAGTCTCAAGTCTTTATGTTTAGGATGGTGGTCCTGCTGGAAGGTGAACCTCCGCCCCAGTCTCAAGTCTTTATGTTTAGTTTGATGGTCCTGCTGGAAGGTGAACCTCCAGTCTCAAGTCTTTATGTTTAGGATGGTGGTCCTGCTGGAAGGTGAACCTCCGCCCCAGTCTCAAGTCTTTATGTTTAAGATGGTGGTCCTGCTGGAAGGTGAACCTCCGCCCCAGTCTCAAGTCTTTATGTTTAGGATGGTGGTCCTGCTGGAAGGTGAACCTCCAATCTCAAGTCTTTATGTTTAGGATGGTGGTCCTGCTGGAAGGTGAACCTCCGCCCCAGTCTCAAGTCTTTATGTTTAGTTTGATGGTCCTGCTGGAAGGTGAACCTCCAGTCTCAAGTCTTTATGTTTAGGATGGTGGTCCTGCTGGAAGGTGACCCTCCAGTCTCAAGTCTTTATGTTTAGGATGGTGGTCCTGCTGGAAGGTGACCCTCCAGTCTCAAGTCTTTATGTTTAGTTTGGTGGTCCTGCTGGAAGGTGACCCTCCAGTCTCAAGTCTTTATGTTTAGGATGGTGGTCCTGCTGGAAGGTGACCCTCCAGTCTCAAGTCTTTATGTTTAGGATGGTGGTCCTGCTGGAAGGTGACCCTCCAGTCTCAAGTCTTTATGTTTAGGATGGTGGTCCTGCTGGAAGGTGAACCTCCAGTCTCAAGTCTTTATGTTTAGGATGGTGGTCCTGCTGGAAGGTGAACCTCCGCCCCAGTCTCAAGTCTTTATGTTTAGGATGGTGGTCCTGCTGGAAGGTGAACCTCCAGTCTCAAGTCTTTATGTTTAGGATGGTGGTCCTGCTGGAAGGTGACCCTCCAGTCTCAAGTCTTTATGTTTAGGATGGTGGTCCTGCTGGAAGGTGACCCTCCAGTCTCAAGTCTTTATGTTTAGGATGGTGGTCCTTCTGGAAGGTGAACCTCCAGTCTCAAGTCTTTATGTTTAGGATGGTGGTCCTGCTGGAAGGTGACCCTCCAGTCTCAAGTCTTTATGTTTAGTTTGGTGGTCCTGCTGGAAGGTGACCCTCCAGTCTCAAGTCTTTATGTTTAGTTTGGTGGTCCTGCTGGAAGGTGAACCTCCGCCCCAGTCTCAAGTCTTTATGTTTAGTTTGATGGTCCTGCTGGAAGGTGACCCTCCAGTCTCAAGTCTTTATGTTTAGGATGGTGGTCCTGCTGGAAGGTGACCCTCCAGTCTCAAGTCTTTATGTTTAGGATGGTGGTCCTGCTGGAAGGTGAACCTCCAGTCTCAAGTCTTTATGTTTAGGATGGTGGTCCTGCTGGAAGGTGACCCTCCAGTCTCAAGTCTTTATGTTTAGGATGGTGGTCCTGCTGGAAGGTGACCCTCCAGTCTCAAGTCTTTATGTTTAGTATGGTGGTCCTGCTGGAGGTGACCCTCCAGTCTCAAGTCTTTATGTTTAGGATGGTGGTCCTGCTGGAAGGTGACCCTCCAGTCTCAAGTCTTTATGTTTAGGATGGTGGTCCTGCTGGAGGTGACCCTCCAGTCTCAAGTCTTTATGTTTAGGATGGTGGTCCTGCTGGAAGGTGACCCTCCAGTCTCAAGTCTTTATGTTTAGTTTGGTGGTCCTGCTGGAAGGTGACCCTCCAGTCTCAAGTCTTTATGTTTAGGATGGTGGTCCTGCTGGAAGGTGAACCTCCAGTCTCAAGTCTTTATGTTTAGGATGGTGGTCCTGCTGGAAGGTGAACCTCCAGTCTCAAGTCTTTATGTTTAGTTTGGTGGTCCTGCTGGAAGGTGACCCTCCAGTCTCAAGTCTTTATGTTTAGGATGGTGGTCCTGCTGGAAGGTGAACCTCAAGTCTCAAGTCTTTATGTTTAGGATGGTGGTCCTGCTGGAAGGTGAACCTCCGCCCCAGTCTCAAGTCTTTATGTTTAGTTTGATGGTCCTGCTGGAAGGTGACCCTCCAGTCTCAAGTCTTTATGTTTAGGATGGTGGTCCTGCTGGAAGGTGAACCTCCAGTCTCAAGTCTTTATGTTTAGGATGGTGGTCCTGCTGGAAGGTGAACCTCCGCCCCAGTCTCAAGTCTTTATGTTTAGTTTGGTGGTCCTGCTGGAAGGTGACCCTCCAGTCTCAAGTCTTTATGTTTAGGATGGTGGTCCTGCTGGAAGGTGGACCTCCGCCCCAGTCTCAAGTCTTTATGTTTAGGATGGTGGTCCTGCTGGAAGGTGAACCTCCAGTCTCAAGTCTTTATGTTTAGGATGGTGGTCCTGCTGGAAGGTGAACCTCCAGTCTCAAGTCTTTATGTTTAGTTTGGTGGTCCTGCTGGAAGGTGACCCTCCAGTCTCAAGTCTTTATGTTTAGGATGGTGGTCCTGCTGGAAGGTGACCCTCCAGTCTCAAGTCTTTATGTTTAGGATGGTGGTCCTGCTGGAAGGTGAACCTCCAGTCTCAAGTCTTTATGTTTAGTTTGGTGGTCCTGCTAGAAGGTGACCCTCCAGTCTCAAGTCTTTATGTTTAGGATGATGGTCCTGCTGGAAGGTGAACCTCCAGTCTCAAGTCATTATGTTTAGTTTGGTGGTCCTGCTGGAAGGTGACCCTCCAGTCTCAAGTCTTTATGTTTAGGATGGTGGTCCTGCTGGAAGGTGAACCTCCAGTCTCAAGTCTTTATGTTTAGTTTGGTGGTCCTGCTGGAAGGTGAACCTCCAGTCTCAAGTCTTTATGTTTAGGATGGTGGTCCTGCTGGAAGGTGAACCTCCAGTCTCAAGTCTTTATGTTTAGGATGGTGGTCCTGCTGGAAGGTGAACCTCCAGTCTCAAGTCTTTATGTTTAGGATGGTGGTCCTGCTGGAAGGTGAACCTCCGCCCCAGTCTCAAGTCTTTATGTTTAGTTTGATGGTCCTGCTGGAAGGTGACCCTCCAGTCTCAAGTCTTTATGTTTAGGATGGTGGTCCTGCTGGAAGGTGAACCTCCAGTCTCAAGTCTTTATGTTTAGGA
The DNA here is from genome assembly GCF_963422515.1 of Blennius ocellaris. Classification (NCBI taxonomy): domain Eukaryota; kingdom Metazoa; phylum Chordata; class Actinopteri; order Blenniiformes; family Blenniidae; genus Blennius; species Blennius ocellaris. The sequence continues at coordinate 29,385,429 of NC_137659.1, read as the reverse complement.
TGGTGGTCCTGCTGGAAGGTGAACCTCCGCCCCAGTCTCAAGTCTTTATGTTTAGTTTGGTGGTCCTGCTGGAAGGTGACCCTCCAGTCTCAAGTCTTTATGTTTAGGATGGTGGTCCTGCTGGAAGGTGGACCTCCGCCCCAGTCTCAAGTCTTTATGTTTAGGATGGTGGTCCTGCTGGAAGGTGAACCTCCAGTCTCAAGTCTTTATGTTTAGGATGGTGGTCCTGCTGGAAGGTGAACCTCCAGTCTCAAGTCTTTATGTTTAGTTTGGTGGTCCTGCTGGAAGGTGAACCTCCAGTCTCAAGTCTTTATGTTTAGGATGGTGGTCCTGCTGGAAGGTGAACCTCCAGTCTCAAGTCTTTATGTTTAGTTTGGTGGTCCTGCTGGAAGGTGACCCTCCAGTCTCAAGTCTTTATGTTTAGGATGGTGGTCCTGCTGGAAGGTGAACCTCCAGTCTCAAGTCTTTATGTTTAGTTTAGTGGTCCTGCTGGAAGGTGAACCTCCAGTCTCAAGTCTTTATGTTTAGGATGGTGGTCCTGCTGGAAGGTGACCCTCCAGTCTCAAGTCTTTATGTTTAGGATTGTGGTCCTGCTGGAAGGTGAACCTCCAGTCTCAAGTCATTATGTTTAGTTTGGTGGTCCTGCTGGAAGGTGACCCTCCAGTCTCAAGTCTTTATGTTTAGGATGGTGGTCCTGCTGGAAGGTGAACCTCCAGTCTCAAGTCTTTATGTTTAGTTTGGTGGTCCTGCTGGAAGGTGAACCTCCAGTCTCAAGTCTTTATGTTTAGGATGGTGGTCCTGCTGGAAGGTGAACCTCCAGTCTCAAGTCTTTATGTTTAGGAATGTGGTCCTGCTGGAAGGTGAACCTCCAGTCTCAAGTCTTTATGTTTAGGATGGTGGTCCTGCTGGAAGGTGAACCTCCGCCCCAGTCTCAAGTCTTTATGTTTAGTTTGATGGTCCTGCTGGAAGGTGACCCTCCAGTCTCAAGTCTTTATGTTTAGGATGGTGGTCCTGCTGGAAGGTGAACCTCCAGTCTCAAGTCTTTATGTTTAGGATGGTGGTCCTGCTGGAAGGTGAACCTCCGCCCCAGTCTCAAGTCTTTATGTTTAGTTTGGTGGTCCTGCTGGAAGGTGACCCTCCAGTCTCAAGTCTTTATGTTTAGGATGGTGGTCCTGCTGGAAGGTGGACCTCCGCCCCAGTCTCAAGTCTTTATGTTTAGGATGGTGGTCCTGCTGGAAGGTGAACCTCCAGTCTCAAGTCTCTATGTTTAGGATGGTGGTCCTGCTGGAAGGTGAACCTCCAGTCTCAAGTCTTTATGTTTAGTTTGGTGGTCCTGCTGGAAGGTGAACCTCCAGTCTCAAGTCTTTATGTTTAGGATGGTGGTCCTGCTGGAAGGTGAACCTCCAGTCTCAAGTCTTTATGTTTAGTTTGGTGGTCCTGCTGGAAGGTGACCCTCCAGTCTCAAGTCTTTATGTTTAGGATGGTGGTCCTGCTGGAAGGTGAACCTCCAGTCTCAAGTCTTTATGTTTAGTTTAGTGGTCCTGCTGGAAGGTGAACCTCCAGTCTCAAGTCTTTATGTTTAGGATGGTGGTCCTGCTGGAAGGTGACCCTCCAGTCTCAAGTCTTTATGTTTAGGATGGTGGTCCTGCTGGAAGGTGAACCTCCAGTCTCAAGTCTTTATGTTTAGTTTGGTGGTCCTGCTAGAAGGTGACCCTCCAGTCTCAAGTCTTTATGTTTAGGATGGTGGTCCTGCTGGAAGGTGAACCTCCAGTCTCAAGTCATTATGTTTAGTTTGGTGGTCCTGCTGGAAGGTGACCCTCCAGTCTCAAGTCTTTATGTTTAGGATGGTGGTCCTGCTGGAAGGTGAACCTCCAGTCTCAAGTCTTTATGTTTAGTTTGGTGGTCCTGCTGGAAGGTGAACCTCCAGTCTCAAGTCTTTTTGTTTAGGATGGTGGTCCTGCTGGAAGGTGAACCTCCAGTCTCAAGTCTTTATGTTTAGGATGGTGGTCCTGCTGGAAGGTGAACCTCCAGTCTCAAGTCTTTATGTTTAGGATGGTGGTCCTGCTGGAAGGAGAACCTCCGCCCCAGTCTCAAGTCTTTATGTTTAGTTTGATGGTCCTGCTGGAAGGTGACCCTCCAGTCTCACGTCTTTATGTTTAGGATGGTGGTCCTGCTGGAAGGTGACCCTCCAGTCTCAAGTCTTTATGTTTAGGATGGTGGTCCTGCTGGAAGGTGGACCTCCGCCCCAGTCTCAAGTCTTTATGTTTAGGATGGTGGTCCTGCTGGAAGGTGAACCTCCAGTCTCAAGTCTTTATGTTTAGGATGGTGGTCCTGCTGGAAGGTGAACCTCCAGTCTCAAGTCTTTATGTTTAGTTTGGTGGTCCTGCTGGAAGGTGAACCTCCAGTCTCAAGTCTTTATGTTTAGGATGGTGGTCCTGCTGGAAGGTGAACCTCCAGTCTCAAGTCTTTATGTTTAGTTTGGTGGTCCTGCTGGAAGGTGACCCTCCAGTCTCAAGTCTTTATGTTTAGGATAGTGGTCCTGCTGGAAGGTGAACCTCCAGTCTCAAGTCTTTATGTTTAGTTTAGTGGTCCTGCTGGAAGGTGAACCTCCAGTCTCAAGTCTTTATGTTTAGGATGGTGGTCCTGCTGGAAGGTGACCCTCCAGTCTCAAGTCTTTATGTTTAGGATGGTGGTCCTGCTGGAAGGTGAACCTCCAGTCTCAAGTCTTTATGTTTAGTTTGGTGGTCCTGCTAGAAGGTGACCCTCCAGTCTCAAGTCTTTATGTTTAGGATGGTGGTCCTGCTGGAAGGTGAACCTCCAGTCTCAAGTCATTATGTTTAGTTTGGTGGTCCTGCTGGAAGGTGACCCTCCAGTCTCAAGTCTTTATGTTTAGGATGGTGGTCCTGCTGGAAGGTGAACCTCCAGTCTCAAGTCTTTATGTTTAGTTTGGTGGTCCTGCTGGAAGGTGAACCTCCAGTCTCAAGTCTTTTTGTTTAGGATGGTGGTCCTGCTGGAAGGTGAACCTCCAGTCTCAAGTCTTTATGTTTAGGATGGTGGTCCTGCTGGAAGGTGAACCTCCAGTCTCAAGTCTTTATGTTTAGGATGGTGGTCCTGCTGGAAGGTGAACCTCCGCCCCAGTCTCAAGTCTTTATGTTTAGTTTGATGGTCCTGCTGGAAGGTGACCCTCCAGTCTCACGTCTTTATGTTTAGGATGGTGGTCCTGCTGGAAGGTGACCCTCCAGTCTCAAGTCTTTATGTTTAGGATGGTGGTCCTGCTGGAAGGTGAACCTCCAGTCTCAAGTCTTTATGTTTAGGATGGTGGTCCTGCTGGAAGGTGAACCTCCAGTCTCAAGTCTTTATGTTTAGGATGGTGGTCCTGCTGGAAGGTGAACCTCCAGTCTCAAGTCTTTATGTTTAGGATGGTGGTCCTGCTGGAAGGTGACCCTCCAGTCTCAAGTCTTTATGTTTAGGATGGTGGTCCTGCTGGAAGGTGAACCTCCAGTCTCAAGTCTTTATGTTTAGGATGGTGGTCCTGCTGGAAGGTGACCCTCCAGTCTCAAGTCTTTATGTTTAGGATGGTGGTCCTGCTGGAAGGTGACCCTCCAGTCTCAAGTCTTTATGTTTAGTTTGGTGGTCCTGCTGGAAGGTGACCCTCCAGTCTCAAGTCTTTATGTTTAGTTTGGTGGTCCTGCTGGAAGGTGACCCTCCAGTCTCAAGTCTTTATGTTTAGGAATGTGGTCCTGCTGGAAGGTGAACCTCCAGTCTCAAGTCTTTATGTTTAGTTCTGTGGTCCTGCTGGAAGGTGAACCTCCAGTCTAGGGTTAGGGTTAGGGTTAGGGTTAACCTCCAGTCTCAAGTATTTTGCAGACTCCAACAGGTTTTCTTGTCCTGTATTTGGCTCCATCCATCTTCCCATCAACTCTGACCAACTTCCCTGTCCCTGCTGAAGAGCAGCACCCAGAGCATGATGGTTCCACCACCATGTTGGACAGTGGGGACGGTGTGTTCAGGGGGCTGTGCAGTGTTCGGTTTCCACCACACATAACATTTTGCATTTAGGCCAAACAGTTCCATTTTGGTCCCATGTGACCAGAGCACCTTCTTCCACATGTTTGCTGTGTCCCCACATGGTTTGTGACAAACTGCAAACGGGACTTCTTATGGTTTCTTTGAACAATGGCTTTCTTCTTGCCACTCTTCCATAAAGGCCAGATTTGTGGAGTGCAGCCCAATAGTTGTCCTGTGGACAGATTCCCCCACCTGAGCTGTGGATGTCTGCAGTTGGTCCAGAGTCACCCTGGGCCTCTTGGCTGCATCTCTGGTCACTGCTCTCCTTGTTCGGCCTGGAAGTTTAGCTGGACGGCCGTGTCTTGGTAGGTTTGCAGTCATACTCTTTCCATTTCTGGATGATGGATTGAACAGTGCTCCGTGAGATGTTCAAAGCCTGGGAGATATTTTTATATCTTTTATATCTATTTTATATTTTTATAGCCTAACCTGCTTTAAACTTCTCCACTACTTTATCTCTGACCTGTCTGGGGTTTTCCTTGGACTTCATGGTGATGTTTGCTCCCCAATATTCTCTTAACAAACCTCTGAGGCGTCACAGAACAGCTGTATTGGTACTGAGATTACATTACACACAGCTGGACTCTATTTAGTCATCAGGTCAACATTCAATCATTCAGCAGTCATTAGGCAACTTCTGAAGGTAATTGGTTGCACTCAGAGAAAAGGAGCTGAATACTTTTGTACGCTGCACTTTTCAGTGTTTTATTAGTGAACAAAATGTAAAGTCATGTATAATTTTCTTTGTACTTCACAATTGTGTGACACTTTGTGTTGGTCTTTCACATAAAATTCCAATAAAATATATTTATGTTTGTGGTGTGTAATGTGGCAAAATGTGAAAAAGTTCAAGGGGTATGAATACTTTTGCAAGCCACTGTATATTTCAGCCCATTTATGGTAAGCGTTGCACGTGCCATAGATGTGCAAGCACATTCCCCAGCCCTGAGCACACTGGTCCATGTTGTCCGTGGAGGAAAGTGGGTCCGTGCAGTGAATGAGGTCACCAGGGGGGGCGTAAAGATGCTTCATCTGCGGATGAAACCGGACTCTGCCCCCGTGGCCTTCTCGGTCTTCTTCTTCTGCTTCTTCTTCTCCTTCTCGGCCTTCTCCTTCTTTTTCTTCTTCGTGGACGGCGGCAGGGGACTCCACACCAGCCACCTCGTAGCAGGCCGCGTCACTCGGCTCAAAGTCCTCGAGTGCGGTGAAGACTGCAATCGTTCGTACTTGACGACAAACTCTGGCCTGTAGACTCGACACTGATCCGGAGCCATGCGGATGAACTGGGTAAAGTTATCAAAGTTTTCAACGAAGCTAGACGTCCCCATGGCTGCGAGGCATTTGCAGAGCAGAAGGTCGAGCTTCTTACTCGTTGTACAGTCCCGGTGATATCCCCATGGTCTCCGGGCCCCGGTGGACTGCTGCTGCCACCGCCACCACAGCCGCAGCCTCCTCGTCGCCAGCGCACTCCTCTCATACCGGCCATGCTGCTGCCGCAGGCGACGGGATCCCTCTCGCTCCGCCTCCACTCGCTGTGGTTGACTGCCGCCAGACCCAAGAAACATGGCTTTATTGATGGTGGCGGTTGTAATGGCTGCGGTTCTACGTCTAGGTCTTCCTTTATACCACATACTGTCTTGCCCCACTCCTCAGAGGCCTCCTAGGGGCGTGGTTGTTTTTTTTCCCCCTCTTCTGTCTCTCCTCCTCGTTTTTTCAGGCTGTGTTTGAGGAAGTGGAGTTGCTGAGGGATTCATTACCTGATCAAGTTCAGCTGCGACGACCAGGTGGAGCTCGTCTTCTCCTGATCATCTGCACCTCTTAAAGGTGCTCGACTCCACTTGGCGCTGGATCGTAACACTTGTTAGGGACCTCGCCAACGGCTGGGCCCTGTGCCCAGCCAACGGCAGGTCTCTTTTGGATTTCGTCGTCGCCAAAAGTGCGGGCCCTCCGCAGGAGGGCCCGCACTCATCCAGGCCCTCTCCTGACCCTCCCAGAGTGGCCGACGCCCCCGAAGGGGGCGTCGGCCACTACCTGGTGGCGAAATTATATATTGTTTTTCGAATGTTTCTTCTTATTATTATTAGGGACCTCGCCAACGGGTGGGCCCTAGGCCCAGCCAACGGCAGGTCTCTTTTGGATTTCGTCGTCACCAAAAGTGCGGGCCCTCCGAAGGAGGGCCCGCACTCATCCAGGCCCTCTCCTGACCCTCCCAGAGTGGCCGACGCCCCCGAAGGGGGCGTCGGCCACTACCTGGTGGCGAAATTATATATTGTTTTTCGAATGTTTCTTCTTATTAGGGACCTCGCCAACGGCTGGGCCCTAAGCCCAGCCAACGGCAGGTCTCTTTTGGATTTCGTCGTCGCCAAAAGTGCGGGCCCTCCGAACCCCCTAAACACGCTCAAAAACTCACCAAATTTGGGAGACTCGTCAAAAGTGTGGCACTCCACAATCTCACGTCAAAAAATTCCCCAAAAATCCAAAAATGGCTCTCTAGCGCCACCTAGAAAATTGCAATCACCCGCCACGGTCCGTAAGAATGTCGTAGAGAAATGTCGCGAATACAAAACTTCTTCGTCTACTCGACCCCTACGACTCACGTGCTCTAACTTTTGACCTAACTCCAACAGGAAGCCGGCTATTTGCCTTTCAATGTAAGGTATTCGCCCAAAAAAGGGAAAAAAAGGCAGAAACGGAAAATTTAACTCCTCATAGGGCGAAGGTCGCATCGGTTAAATTGAGATATACAAAAATAGAGGAGATTGTTTACTACTGAACTCTAGAGGGAAATTTTCTTACCTAGTCCAGTTTAATTTTTATTAGCCGTCCAAGCTCCCCACCCCCTAAACGCCTTTTTGGCTCCTGTCATCCATTAACATGGGGAAACCGAAAATTCTCCCCCAAAATCTACGATTTTAAACTCCCCGAACTACTCTTAACTGTTTGCAAACCGTGACTCTCAGCCACAAACCGAGGGCATCGCCACTACCGCGAGACCCTGCCGAACAAGAGGATGTAACATATGTGGGGAAAATTCCACAACAAGTCCCCAGAATGATGAGTTAAAGCGGCACAGTAACATTTTTTTCATTCTACATTTTTACATTGAATCCTGATGGGAGATATCCGGCGTTGTCGCCAAACAGCGCACCCTGGTGTCCAAAGTTTACCTCCGACTGCTTCCAAACCCATACATTCTGAAAGAGGACAAAAATCCCTACAAAAGTATGGTATTTGTATCCACATACACCCCCGATAAGTATAGATTAAGAGCAGTTGTTCGCAAAATCTTTGAATATAATCCTCTCTGCCTCACTCTGACGTCAGAGTGTCCGCGCTCGGCGCAGCTGTGAAATTCTCCACTGTGATTGGTCAGTGCATCACTCCATATATGGGCAGCTTCCTGTAGCTTTAGGCTCATCACTGCTGTGTGATTGACAGCCTGTCATATCCTGCAGTTTGACCTGAGAGTGACCTCAGCAGTCATTCTCAGGTCAGGTTACTCTCATGTGACCTGACCTCACTCTCATGTCTCATGTTGTCCTGTCATGAGGACATGCAAAACCTGTACGAGGTCTGGCCTGAGACATGTAATTCATGTCGGTGAAAGTTTGTGAAAAACCTTCATTGATGCATCATTCACACCTTCGTTCACGCCGACAAAGGCCGGGCCTCCTAGGCCCGGCACTCCACCAGGTCAGTCTCATGTCACACACTGACCTCCGTAGGAGGCCTGGCCTGAGGCCATATAATTCATGTCGGTGGAAGTTTTTGAAAAACCTTTATTGTTCCATAAGTGCAGTGTCATTCACACTAGAATTGAAGTAAGACCAGATTTGGGATCGGGGCAACCTGGGGAGTACCACACTGAGATTTTCAGGTGTATCCGCTAGCTTGCGGCATAGCATGCCCGTTAGCATGCTAGTAAACATTGTTCGATTGAGCTGAAATTTGGTAGGTGGCCTAATGGGGGTGCTGCGGTCACAAATCACTAGCTAATTAGCTGGTTTTGACGCAGTTTTTTCAAAATAAAAGTCTTTTTTTTTTTTTTTTTTTTTTTTACTTAAATAAGATATTTTTTTATTAACCGTTCATAGCCACCCCCCCGACGGGCAATCTCGAGGTCCCGACCAATGCTGCTTGCAGCTTTAATTATTATTAGGGACCTCGCCAACGGGTGGGCCCTAGGCCCAGCCAACGGCAGGTCTCTTTTGGATTTCGTCGTCACCAAAAGTGCGGGCCCTCCGAAGGAGGGCCCGCACTCATCCAGGCCCTCTCCTGACCCTCCCAGAGTGGCCGACGCCCCCGAAGGGGGCGTCGGCCACTACCTGGTGGCGAAATTATATATTGTATTTCGAATGTTTCTTATTATTAGGGACCTCGCCAACGGCTGGGCCCTAGGCCCAGCCAACGGCAGGTCTCTTTTGGATTTCGTCGTCGCCAAAAGTGTGGGGCCTCCGCAGGAGGCCCCACACTCATCCAGAACTCTCCTGACCCTCCCAGAGTGGCCGACGCCCCCAAAGGGGGCGTCGGCCACTACCTGGTGGCGAAATTGTATATTGTATTTCGAATGTTTCTTTTTTCTTTTTCTTTATTTTTCTTTCACGGATAAATCCCATAATTTGACCCCCTAAACACGCTCAAAAACTCACCAAATTTGGAAGACTCGTCAAAAGTGTGGCACTCCACAATCTCACGTCAAATAATTCCATGAAATTCCAAAAATGGCTCTCTAGCGCCACCTAGACACATTTAATCGCCCGCCACGGTCCGTAGGAATGTCGTAGAGAAATGTCGCGAATACGAAACTTCTTCGTCTACTCGAGCCCTACGACTCACGTGCTCTAACTTTTGACCTAACTCCAACAGGAAGGCCGCTATTTGCCTTTCAAAGTAAGGTGTTCACCCAAAAAAGGCAAAAAAAGGCCGAAACGGAAAATCTAAACCATCATAGGGCGAAGGTCGTATCGGTTAAATTGAGATATACAAAAATAGAGGAGATTGTTTACTACAATAATTTAGAGGGAATTTTTCTTACCTAGTCCAGTTTAATTTTTATTAGCCGTCCAAGCTCCCCACCCCCTAATCGCCTTTTTGGCTCCTGTCATCCATTAACATGGGGAAACGGAAAATTCTCGCCGAAAATCAATGATTTTAAACTCCCCGAACTACTCTTAACTGTTTGCAAACCGTGACTCTCAGCCACAAACCGAGGGCATCGCCACGCCTACGAGACCCTGCCGAACAAGAGGATGTAACATATGTGGGGAAAATTCCAAAACAAGTCCCCAGAATGACGAGTTAAAGTGATAGAGTAACATTCTTTTCGCCCCAGAATTTAATACTGTAGCGGATGGAGCCCAATCTGCCGTTAGTGCCAAACAGCGCCCCCTGGTGTCCACAGTTTACCTCTGACTGCTTCCACACCCACACCGTCTGAAAGAGGACAAAAATTCCTACAAAAGTATGGTATTTTTATCCACATACTCCCCCGATAACTATGGATTCAGAGCAGTTGTTTGCGACATCTTGGAATTATGAAAATATCTCTCCCACTCTAGCTCTCACACTTAACGATCAAAGTGACGTGCACCTGCTGTGAAAATCTACAGCAGGATTGCGCAATCCTGCTCCGGGGACCGGGGGAGGGGGAGGGGGAGCATCTCAGTGACATTTTCAGGATCTCATAGGCCTAGCATGCCAGTTAGCATTTTAACAAACATTATCCGATTGAGCTGAAATTTGGTAGGTGGCCTAATGGGGCCGCTGCGGTCATGAATCACTACATAATTAGCTGGTTTTGAGCCGTTTTTCTCAAAATAAAAGTAATTAAGAAATACTATTTTTTTTTACAGATAAAAAATGATCATTAACTGGTCTAGAGTATCGTGGCCACCCCGATGGGCTTGAGCCACAGTTTACGAAAGGCCAGGCCGCAGGCCTGGCCAATGCCAGCTTCCTTTTGTAATCCGTACACAACTGACAAAGGCCCTCAAATTCATGTCGGTGGAAGTTTTTGAAAAACCTTTCCTGTTCCATAAGTGCTGCGTCATTCACACCTTCGTACACCGCCGACAAAGGCCGGGCCTCCTAGGCCCGGCACTCCACCAGGTCAGTCTCATGTCACACACTGACCTCCGTAGGAGGCCTGGCCTGAGGCCATAAAATTCATGTCGGTGGAAGTTTTTGAAAAACCTTTATTGTTCCATAAGTGCAGTGTCATTCACACTAGAATTGAAGTAAGACCAGATTTGGGATCGGGGCAACCTGGGGAGTACCACACTGAGATTTTCAGGTGTATCCGCTAGCTTGCGGCATAGCATGCCCGTTAGCATGCTAGTAAACATTGTTCGATTGAGCTGAAATTTGGTAGGTGGCCTAATGGGGGTGCTGCGGTCACAAATCACTAGCTAATTAGCTGGTTCCGACGCCGTTTTTTCAAAATAAAAGTACATTTTTTTTTTTTTTTTTTTTTTTGCTTAAATAATATTTTTTTTAATTAACCGTTCATAGCCACCCCCCCGACGGGCAATCTCGAGGTCCCGACCAATGCTGCTTGCAGCTTTAATTATTATTAGGGACCTCGCCAACGGGTGGGCCCTAGGCCCAGCCAACGGCAGGTCTCTTTTGGAATTCGTCGTCGCCAAAAGTGTGGGGCCTCCGCAGGAGGCCCCACACCCATCCAGAACTCTCCTGACCCCCTCAGAGTGGCCGCGCCCCCGAAGGGGGCGTCGGCCACTACCTGGTGGCGAAATTATATATTGTTTTTCGAATGTTTATTAGGGACCTCGCCAACGGCTGGGCCCTAAGCCCAGCCAACGGCAGGTCTCTTTTGGATTTCGTCGTCGCCAACAGTGCGGGGCCTCCGAAGGAGGGCCCGCACTCATCCGGTTACTCTCCTGACCCTCCCAGAGTGGCCGCGCCCCCTTTGGGGGCGCGGCCACTACCTGGTGGCGAAGTTCTATATTGTATTTCGAATGTTTTTTCTTATTCTTCTGCTTTTTTTACGCTTTCACTCATATTGGACCCCCTAACCACGCTCAAAAACTCACCAAATTTGGAAGGCTCGTGCAAAATCGCATAGAGCCGGTGACCATGTCAAAACATTCCAAGAAAATCCAAAACTGGCTCTCTAGCGCCACCTAGAAAATTGCAATCGCCCGCCACGGTCCGTAGGAATGTCGTGGAGAAATGTCGCGAATACGAAATTTGTTCGTCTACTCGACCCCTACGACTCACGCGCTCTAACTTTTGACCTAACTCCAACAGGAAGGCCGCTATTTGCCTTTCAAAGTAAGGTGTTCACCCAAAAAAGGCAAAAAAAGGCCGAAACGGAAAATCTAAACCATCATAGGGCGAAGGTCGTATCGGTTAAATTGAGATATACAAAAATAGAGGAGATTGTTTACTACAATAATTTAGAGGGAATTTTTCTTACCTAGTCCAGTTTAATTTTTATTAGCCGTCCAAGCTCCCCACCCCCTAATCGCCTTTTTGGCTCCTGTCATCCATTAACATGGGGAAACTGAAAATTCTCGCCGAAAATCAACGATTTTAAACTCCCCGAACTACTCTTAACTGTTTGCAAACCGTGACTCTCAGCCACAAACCGAGGGCATCGCCACGCCCACGAGACCCTGCCGAACAAGAGGATGTAACATATGTGGGGAAAATTCCAAAACAAGTCCCCAGAATGATGAGTTAAAGCGACACAGTAACATTTTTTTCATTCTACATTTTTACATTGAATCCTGATGGGAGATATCCGGCGTTGTCGCCAAACAGCGCACCCTGGTGTCCAAAGTTTACCTCCGACTGCTTCCAAGCGTACACAATCTTAAAGAGGACAAAAATTCCTACAAAAGTATGGTATTTTTATCCACATACTCCCCCGATAAGTATAGATTAAGAGCAGTTGTTCGCAAAATCTTCTAATATAATCCTCTCTGGCTCACTCTGACGTCAGAGTGTCCGCGCTCGGCGCAGCTGTGAAATTCTCCACTGTGATTGGTCAGTGCATCACTCCATATATGGGCAGCTTCCTGTAGCTTCAGGCTCATCACTGCTGTGTGATTGACAGCCTGTCATATCCTGCAGTTTGACCTGAGAGTGACCTCAGCAGTCATTCTCAGGTCAGGTTACTCTCATGTGACCTGACCTCACTCTCATGTCTCATGTTCTCCTGTCATGAAGACATGCAAAACCTGTACGAGGTCTGGCCTGAGACATGTAATTCATGTCGGTGAAAGTTTGTGAAAAACCTTCATTGATGCATCATTCACACCTTCGTTCACGCCGACAAAGGCCGGGCCTCCTAGGCCCGGCACTCCACCAGGTCACTCCATCGTCCCACACTGACCTTTGTACGATGGAAGTCGGTGGAAGTTTTTGAAAAAGCTTTAATGCTGCATCATTCACACCTTCGTTCACGCCGACAAAGGCCGGGCCTCCTAGGCCCGGCACTCCACCAGGTCACTCTCATGTCCCACACTGACCTCTGTAGGAGGATTGGCCTGAGGCCATGTAATTCATGTCGCTGAAAGTTTGTGAAAAACCTTTATTGCATCATTCACACCTTCGCACACTGCCGACAAAGGCCGGGCCTCCTAGGCCCGGCACTCCACCAGGTCACTCTCATGTCACACACTGACCTCCGTAGGAGGCCTGGCCTGAGGCCATATAATTCATGTAGGTGGAAGTTTTTGAAAAACCTTTATTGTGCCATAAGTGCTGTGTCTTTTACACTAGAATTGAAGTAAGACCAGATTCAGGATCGGGGCCATCTGGGGAGCACCCAACAGACATTTTTAGGCAGCTCGGCTAGCTTGCGGCTTAGCATGCCTGTTAGCATGCGAGGAAACATTGTCTGATTGAGCCGAAATTTGGTAGGTAGCCTAATGGAGTTTCTGCGATCACAAATCACTAGCTAATTAGCTGGTTTTGACGCCGTTTTTTTCAAAATAAAAGTCATAAATTTTTTTTTTTTTTTTTTTTTTTTATATTTAAGCAAATATTTTGAACCGTTCATAGCCACCCCCCCGACGGGCACTCTCGAGGTCCCGACCAATGCTGCTTGCAGCTTTAATTAGGGACCTCGCCAACGGCTGGGCCCTAGGCCCAGCCAACGGCAGGTCTCTTTTGGATTTCGTCGTCGCCAAAAGTGTGGGGCCTCCGCAGGAGGCCCCACACTCATCCAGAACTCCCCTGACCCTCTCAGAGTGGCCGCGCCCCCGAAGGGGGCGCGGCCACTACCTGGTGGCGAAATTATATATTGTATTTCGAATGTTTTTTATTATTAGGGACCTCGCCAACGGCTGGGCCCTAAGCCCAGCCAACGGCAGGTCTCTTTTGGATTTCGTCGTCGCCAAAAGTGCGGGCCCTCCGAACCCCCTAAACACGCTCAAAAACTCACCAAATTTGGGAGACTCGTCAAAAGTGTGGCACTCCACAATCTCACGTCAAAAAATTCCCCAAAAATCCAAAAATGGCTCTCTAGCGCCACCTAGAAAATTGCAATCACCCGCCACGGTCCGTAAGAATGTCGTAGAGAAATGTCGCGAATACAAAACTTCTTCGTCTACTCGACCCCTACGACTCACGTGCTCTAACTTTTGACCTAACTCCAACAGGAAGCCGGCTATTTGCCTTTCAATGTAAGGTATTCGCCCAAAAAAGGGAAAAAAAGGCAGAAACGGAAAATTTAACTCCTCATAGGGCGAAGGTCGCATCGGTTAAATTGAGATATACAAAAATAGAGGAGATTGTTTACTACTGAACTCTAGAGGGAAATTTTCTTACCTAGTCCAGTTTAATTTTTATTAGCCGTCCAAGCTCCCCACCCCCTAAACGCCTTTTTGGCTCCTGTCATCCATTAACATGGGGAAACCGAAAATTCTCCCCCAAAATCTACGATTTTAAACTCCCCGAACTACTCTTAACTGTTTGCAAACCGTGACTCTCAGCCACAAACCGAGGGCATCGCCACTACCGCGAGACCCTGCCGAACAAGAGGATGTAACATATGTGGGGAAAATTCCACAACAAGTCCCCAGAATGATGAGTTAAAGCGGCACAGTAACATTTTTTTCATTCTACATTTTTACATTGAATCCTGATGGGAGATATCCGGCGTTGTCGCCAAACAGCGCACCCTGGTGTCCAAAGTTTACCTCCGACTGCTTCCAAACCCATACATTCTGAAAGAGGACAAAAATCCCTACAAAAGTATGGTATTTGTATCCACATACACCCCCGATAAGTATAGATTAAGAGCAGTTGTTCGCAAAATCTTTGAATATAATCCTCTCTGCCTCACTCTGACGTCAGAGTGTCCGCGCTCGGCGCAGCTGTGAAATTCTCCACTGTGATTGGTCAGTGCATCACTCCATATATGGGCAGCTTCCTGTAGCTTTAGGCTCATCACTGCTGTGTGATTGACAGCCTGTCATATCCTGCAGTTTGACCTGAGAGTGACCTCAGCAGTCATTCTCAGGTCAGGTTACTCTCATGTGACCTGACCTCACTCTCATGTCTCATGTTGTCCTGTCATGAGGACATGCAAAACCTGTACGAGGTCTGGCCTGAGACATGTAATTCATGTCGGTGAAAGTTTGTGAAAAACCTTCATTGATGCATCATTCACACCTTCGTTCACGCCGACAAAGGCCGGGCCTCCTAGGCCCGGCACTCCACCAGGTCAGTCTCATGTCACACACTGACCTCCGTAGGAGGCCTGGCCTGAGGCCATATAATTCATGTCGGTGGAAGTTTTTGAAAAACCTTTATTGTTCCATAAGTGCAGTGTCATTCACACTAGAATTGAAGTAAGACCAGATTTGGGATCGGGGCAACCTGGGGAGTACCACACTGAGATTTTCAGGTGTATCCGCTAGCTTGCGGCATAGCATGCCCGTTAGCATGCTAGTAAACATTGTTCGATTGAGCTGAAATTTGGTAGGTGGCCTAATGGGGGTGCTGCGGTCACAAATCACTAGCTAATTAGCTGGTTTTGACGCAGTTTTTTCAAAATAAAAGTCTTTTTTTTTTTTTTTTTTTTTTTTACTTAAATAAGATATTTTTTTATTAACCGTTCATAGCCACCCCCCCGACGGGCAATCTCGAGGTCCCGACCAATGCTGCTTGCAGCTTTAATTAGGGACCTCGCCAACGGCTGGGCCCTAGGGCCAGCCAACGGCAGGTCTCTTTTGGAATTCGTCGTCGCCAAAAGTGTGGGGCCTCCGCAGGAGGCCCCACACTCATCCAGGACCTCCCCTGACCCTCTCAGAGTGGCCGCGCCCCCGAAGGGGGCGCGGCCACTACCTGGTGGCGAAATTATATATTGTTTTTCGAATGTTTATTATTATTCTTCCGCTTTTTTTTCACTTTCACTCATATTTCACCCCCTAGCCATGCTCAAAAACTCACCAAATTTGGCAGGCTCGTGAAAAGTCGCAGCCTTCAGAAGACCATGTCAACACATTCCATGAAAATCCAAAAATGGCTCTCTAGCGCCACCTAGAAAATTGCAATCGCCCGCCACGGTCCGTAGGAATTTCGTAGAGAAATGTCGCGAATACAAAACTTCTTCGTCTACTCGAGCCCTACGTCTCACGCACTCTAACTTTTGACCTCACTCCAACAGGAAGCCCGCTATTTGCCTTTCAAAGTAAGGTGTTCACCCAAAAAAGGCAAAAAAAGGCCGAAACGGAAAATCTAAACCATCATAGGGCGAAGGTCGTATCGGTTAAATTGAGATATACAAAAATAGAGGAGATTGTTTACTACAATAATTTAGAGGGAATTTTTCTTACCTAGTCCAGTTTAATTTTTATTAGCCGTCCAAGCTCCCCACCCCCTAATCGCCTTTTTGGCTCCTGTCATCCATTAACATGGGGAAACCGAAAATTCTCCCTCAAAATCAACGATTTTAAACTCCCCGAACTACTCCTAACTGTTTGCAAACCGTGACTCTCAGCCACAAACCGAGGGCATCGCCACGCCCACGAGACCCTGCCGAACAAGAGGATGTAACATATGTGGGGAAAATTCCAAAACAAGTCCCCAGAATGACGAGTTAAAGCGATAGAGTAAAATTGTTTCCGCCCGAGAAATTAATACTGCAGCGGATGGAGCCAAATCTGCCGTTAGTGCCAAACAGCGCCCCCTGGTGTCCAAAGTTTACCTCTGACTGCTTCCAAACCCACACAGTATTAAAGAGGACAAAAATTCCTACAAAAGTATGGTATTTTTATCCACATACTCCCCCGATAACTATGGATTCAGAGCAGTTGTTCGGAAAGTTCTGGAATTCATCTTCACTCTGTCCCACTCTAGGTCTCTCAGTTAACGATCAAAGTGACGTGCACCTGCTGTGAAAATCTACAGCAGGATTGCGCAATCCTGCTCCGGGGACCGGGGGAGGGGGAGGGGGAGCATCTCAGTGACATTTTCAGGATCTCATAGGCCTAGCATGCCAGTTAGCATTTTAACAAACATTATCCGATTGAGCTGAAATTTGGTAGGTGGCCTAATGGGGCCGCTGCGGTCATGAATCACTACATAATTAGCTGGTTTTGAGGCCGTTTTTTTCAAAATAAAAGTAATTAAAAAAGTACTATTTTTTTAACGCTTAAAAAATGATCATTAACTGGTCTAGAGGATCGTGGCCACCCCAACGGGCTTGAGCCACAGTTTACGAAAGGCCAGGCCGCAGGCCTGGCCAACGGCAGCTCTCTTTTGTAATTTGTACACCGCCGACAAAGCCGGGCCTCCTAGGCCCGGCACTCCACCAGGTCACTCAATCGTCCCACACTGACCTCTGTAGGAGGCCTGGCCAAAGGCCCTCAAATTCATGTCGGTGGAAGTTTGTGAAAAACCTTTATTGCTGCATCATTCACACCTTCGTACACCGCCAACAAAGCCGGGCCTCCTAGGCCCGGCACTCCACCAGGTCACTCTATCGTCCCACACTGACCTTTGTTGGAGGCCTGGCCTGAGACATGTAGTTCATGTCGGTGGAAGTTTGTGAAAAACCTTTATTGCTGCATCATTCACACCTTCGTTCACGCCGACAAAGGCCGGGCCTCCTAGGCCCGGCACTCCACCAGGTCACTCTCATGTATCGCACTGACCTTTGTTGGAGGCCTGGCCATGTAATTCATGTCGGTGGAAGTTTGTGAAAAACCTTTATTGCATCATTCACACCTTCGCACACCGCCGACAAAAGCCGGGCCTCCTAGGCCCGGCACTCCACCAGGTCACTCTATCGTCCCACACTGACCTCTGTACGAGACCTGGCCTGAGGCCCTCAAATTCATGTCGGTGTAAGTTTGTGAAAAACCTTTATTGCTGCATCAATCACACCTTCGTTCACGCCGACAAAGGCCGGGCCTCCTAGGCCCGGCACTCCACCAGGTCACTGTCATGTATCGCACTGACCTTTGTTGGAGGCCTGACCTGAGACATGTAATTCATGTCGGTGGAAGTTTGTGAAAAACCTTTATTGCATCATTTACACCTTCGCACACCGCCGACAAAGGCCGGGCCTCCTAGGCCCGGCACTCCACCAGGTCACTCTCATGTCATACACTGACCTCCGTAGGAGGCCTGGCCTGAGGCCATATAATTCATGTCGGTGGAAGTTTTTGAAAAACCTTTATTGTTCCATAAGTGCTGTGTCCTTCACACCAGAATTGAAGTAAGACCAGATTCGGGATCGTGGGCAGCCGGGGAGTACCTAACAGACATTTTCAAGCAGCTTGGCTAGCTTGCGGCTAAACATGCCTGTTGGCATGCTTGCAAACATTGTCCGATTGAACTGAAATTTGGTAGGTGGCCTAATGGGGGCGCTGCGGTCACGATCCACTAGCTAATTAGCTGCTTTTGACACCATTTTTCAAAATAAAAGTCAGAATTTTTTTCAACTTACAAAATTATAACTAACTGCTCTAGAGGATCGTGCCCACCCCGACGGGCACGATCGGTGAGGTGCACCTGCAGTGAAATTCGACAGTGATTGCGCAATCCATCTATGGCACCTTCCAGCATGTTGCTATGACAACCTGCATTGAGCACCACCACTATTGACCGATGGGCTGACCTGCTGTCACACTTTACAAAAGGCCAGGCCGCAGGCGTCGCACATGAGAGGGCAGGTCACTCTCATGTGACCCATCCTCATTCTCATGCCCTCATGAGAATGCGACATGAGATGAGACTGATCACTGACCTGTTCCAACATGTGTTCTGACCAAACATTGTCATGTGTGTATCAGAGCTCAATGAGCTCCTCCTCCTCCCACCAGGAAACAGGAAGTGACCAGACATGAGAATGAGACATGAGGACATGAGACAGACTCACCAGGACATGATAATGAGCCATGAGGACATGAGACTCACCAGGACATGAGAATAAGACATAACATGAGACAGATATTAGGACATGAGACTCACCAGGACATGAGGATGAGAATTGAGGACATGAGACCGAGACATGAGACTGATCACTAGGAAGTGAGCAGACATGAGAATGATAGAGGACCTGAGACTCACCAGGACATGAGGAGACATGACAACTTGACAGACATGAGAATGGGACATGAGACTGATCACTAACATGTGTGCATCAGAGCTCAATGAGCTCCTCCCACCAGGAAACAGGAAGTGACGTCGTCCCCTGACACCTTGAAGCTTCAGTTCCAGGGACTCCATGAAGACGTTGAACACACAAACATGTCCATATGTTGGTAAACAACTCTGCTGTTGATCACTTCACATGTCTGCTCATGTTGGTCAAACATTGTAAAGTGAAGCTCCATTGATCTCCACTAAAACACTTTAGTGTCACATGAATGTTGACGTCATTCTATTGTCAAGTGAGGAACAACAAGAAGCAGCATGTTGACACAAACAGGAACATTTATTGAAACAAGTGAAGTTGAAGGACACAGTCAGGAGGAAGTGAACAGTGGTGTCCTGTCCTCTCCACATCAGCATCAGGAGGTCCAGAGACTCCTGGAGACGCTGCAGCACCGTCACCTGGAGACAACAAGCACACCTGGAACAACCACTGGACACATGTACACTGGTGTGTGTGTGAGAGAGAACAAGCACACCTGGAACAACCACTGGACACATTTACACTGGTGTGTGTGTGTGAGAGAGTGAGAGAGTGAGAGAGTGAGTGAGTGAGTGAGTGAGTGAGTGAGTGAGTGAGTGAGTGAGTGAGTGAGTGAGTGAGTGAGTGAGTGAGTGAGTGAGTGAGACAGAGAGACAGAGAGAGAGTTTAAAACAAGAAGACACCTCAGCTTCACATCATCTCATCCAGACCTCAGAGAATCTCAGAGAATCAGTGATCATCATCATCATTGGTGTCTTTTGTTTTTAAAGTGGGACGACTGGGGACGGAGACAGAGAGATAGAGAGAGAGACAGAGAGGGAGAGAGAGATACACGGACAGACACACAGACAGACACACAGACAGACACACAGACACAGACGGACACACACACAGACACACACAGACGCATAGACACACACATACAGACACACGTAGACAGACACAGAGAGAGAGACAGAGAGATACAGAGAGAGACACACACACAGGGACAGAGACAGACAGACAGAGACAGACAGACAGACAGAGAGAGAGAGAGACATGGAAACACTGCAGGCCAGTCAAAAAGCAGGGTCAGTATTTTCAAAAGTCTTCCCAATGTGTTCAACATGACATGTTGGTGCTGAACATCAGCTTGTGTTACAATCATCAACATCAATCAAACACTACAGCATGTATGAACACATGAGGAAGAACAGAGAGGTTGAAGTGGACGACTGCTGCTGTGACATCATGATTCTACTGTCCACACTGTCCACCTGATGAAACTAAAGCCTCTTTAACATGGAGTCAATACAAGTCCCACAACAACATCTACACACTGATAAAATACTCTTTAACATGGAGTCAATACAAGTCCCACAAGAACATCTACACACTGATAAAATACTCTTTAACATGGAGTCAATACAAGTCCCACAAGAACATCTACACACTGATAAAAATACTCTTTAAAATGGAATAAAAAATCTACACATACTGATAAAAATACTCGTGATTAAGATAAATAACTTACACTATATAAAATGGAATCAATACAAGCCTCATAATAAAAACATAAAAATACTGATGGAGATAATTAAAATGGAATAAAAATCTAAAAACACTGATGGAGATAATTAAAATGGAATAAAAATGTAAAAACACTGATAGAGATAATTAAAATGGTATAACAATCTAAAAACACTGATAGAGATAATTAAAATGGTATAACAATCTAAAAACACTGATAGAGATAATTAAAATGGTATAACAATCTAAAAACACTGATGGAGATAATTCACATGGAATAAAAATTTTAAAACACTGATGGAGATAATTCAAATAGAATAAAAATCTAAAAATACTGATGGAGATAATTAAAATGGAATAAAAATCTAAAAACACTGATAGAGATAATTAAAATGGTATAACAATCTAAAAACACTGATAGAGATAATTAAAATGGTATAACAATCTAAAAACACTGATGGAGATAATTCACATGGAATAAAAATTTTAAAACACTGATGGAGATAATTCAAATAGAATAAAAATCTAAAAATACTGATGGAGATAATTAAAATGGAATAAAAATCTAAAAACACTGATAGAGATAATTAAAATGGTATAACAATCTAAAAACACTGATGGAGATAATTAAAATAGAATAAAAATCTAAAAACACTGATAGAGATAATTAAAATGGAATAAAAATCTAAAAACACTGATGGAGATAATTAAAATGGAATAAAAATCTAAACACACTGATGGAGATAATTAAAATGGAATAAAAATCTAAACACACTGATGGAGATAATTAAAATGGTATAAAAATCTAAAAACACTGATGGAGATAATTAAAATGGAATAAAAATGTAAAAACACTGACAAATACGCATAATTCAAATGTAATAAAAAGCCTAACAATAAATACCTCATTATAACTAGTAGTAAAACTCCTAGACAAAGAAGAAGCTCTGCCAGCCCTGATCAAGTGTTAAACTACGTTTGCCCAGGGGCACTGTGGTGAAGCTTGGTTTGACTCACACAAACAATCCACTGTGTACAGGGACTTGTTTGTCTGCTGGTACGACCACCAAGAGGGAGGGAACACAGTTCAGGAGAGATTCTATCATGATCATCATTACTGCTTCTTTCACAGGAGACACAGTTTCAGCTCCACATGGGCGTGACTGTCCGGCCAAATAAACAAAAGGGTGTGGCAACGGCCCAACCCTGTACAGGGCCGCCGAACCAGTACCGACACCGGGCTAAGAAACACAAGACAATCCCAACTACACCCCAGAGGAAAGAAAAGACGAAAACAGGACGTCCGGCACAACCACGCCAAAACCCTCCAGCCTCCTGGCCAGCACCACGTTTGGTCCTCCAGCTGCAACAGCCGCAAGAGGAACACAACCACAACAACAATAATGATCATAATAACAACATGTGTCTCCTGACTACTGTCCATCCAAGTCCTCCTCAAACAAGGCCTCCATGTCAAAGTCCACCTCACCACCAGCAAAGCCTCCGTCCTGGTCCTGATCATCTCTCTCAGTCAAAGTACACAGAATTCCTTCATGGTCGCTGAAGTACGTGGGAATCACTGCACAGTCCACATCAAAGCGCCTGCTTTTCACATAAACGTGGTCGATCAGAGTTCCCTTCTCTGTCGTCTCTTGTGTCACATGCTGCTCAAATCCTTTGCTTCCCATGAATTTGGTGATTGAAGTGCTCTTTAAGATGTTTTCGTTAAAATCTCCCACCATTATAATTGTGTTACTGAGGACGTCCAGCCGATCCAGTAACCTGCCCAGGTTTTGAAACAATAAAGACTTTGGATAACATGGTGGGCGATAAATGACGGCTATCACTACGTTCAGGTTGTTACACAGGCACACCAAACACTCCAGATTACAATCGGGTACCTGCACAATGTCACAGTCCAAATGGCCTACAGTGTATAAGCCCACTCCACCATGTTCTAGATGCTGTAGCTCTAACAATTTGGGGTTGCTGCTACTGTAACACAAGGCTCGAGGGCGGCTGTGGAAAACGTAGCCGTCAATCTGGACGGCGTCTGACGACGACTGTGCAGTGAGCCACGTTTCTGTGACGGCAATACAGGTAGGCTGTAAATGCCGCGTGCAAGACGCCAAGTCCACCAGGTGGCGGCTTAAATTTTGAACGTTCATCAAGTACAGGGAGAAACTGTGTGTACTTGATGAAGGCTTTGGCTGCTCAATCAAAAATGGAGGCATGCTGTCCACGGCCTCCTTGATGGCGTCTTTGCAGTAGATGACCTTCTCTTTAAAACCTTGGATGATCAGTCCAGACAAAGTCCTGACGCGACTCAGCGCCACGTACGCCTGCCCGGGTGCAAACACCCTCTTTAAACAAACCACGGCCCGGTCCACCGTCAACCCCTGCACCTTATGCACCGTACAGGCCCAGGCCAGCTTGAGAGGGAACTGACGGCGCAAACCTCCACGCTTGGTGGCCTTCTCCTCCTGCGGCTCAATGGCAGTAGAATGTGGGCATTCTACTGACGCGTGTGCACGTTGTTTCCTCCTCGCCAAGCCAATTCTCTCGTCGTCAAATCTGACAAAAACTGTGAGAGGAAACTTTGCGTTCTCTCTCAACTCAATATGAGTGACCGTGCCACACGCTCCATTGACCAGGCCATCCTCCACGTCCACGTTCTTGCACAACATGACGCGCGCGTTCCTCGCCAAACACAGACTCTCCTGTAAGGACGTGTCCGACGCGCGACTGTGATGCCCTGCAATCAGCTCCAACTTGCCGGTCCTACTATTGTTCATGTAGTCCTGGGCCTCTATGGTGATGAAGTCAGGACAAACCTCAAACAGCTGCTTCAGGTTGTGCTCACTGACTTGTGCGTTGGTGGGGAAAATGTGCAATGCAGAGCTCTCCTCGCCGGTCTCGCGCGACTTCAACAGTTCAACGTCACTGTCTAACATGGGGGTGTCCTTGGAGCGCACTCTCAACCTGTTCAGCAGGCCTGCAAACACGCCATCCTTCTGCCTAACCACGGTGTGCAGCTGCACCACACTGAAGTTCACCCACAGGTCCACACCTACCTGACTGCGATACAGCGGCTTCCCTTTAACGGGAGGCAGCTGGTAGAAGTCCCCGACCGCGATGATGCTGACGTTACCAAACGGGGAAAAGTCTCCCGTCTGCTTCAACTGCCTCAAACGACCGTGGACGTACGCCAACAGATTGTGATCAACCATACTGATCTCGTCAATGATGAGAATTTGGACGTGACTAAATTTGGCTCTCAGAGAGTTAACTTTATCTTCACCTAAAGGAACGTAAGGTAAGCCAGAGTGTTTGCCAATACTCAGCGTGTGGTGGATTGTGGCTGCATTTAAATTGTAAGCAGCGATGCCCGTAGGCGCGGCTAACAAAACAGAAATCCCGTCTGGTTGAGGACAAAGTGTGGACAATAGTCTCCCTGCCTCGTACTGAATAGCCCTGATCAAATGAGACTTCCCCGTGCCAGCACCACCCGTCACAAACACATGCAAAGGCTTGGGCTTCTTCCCCATCACCTTTTCCAAACACCACTGCCTAACCTGGTAGAACACGGCCATCTGTGTCTCGTTCAAAGACCTCACCAGAGACAAACCCTCGCTCCGAGACAAGATGCACCGGTTCCTCTCTAACTGTGCGACCTGTTTAGCTCCAACAACTAAATCTGGAACGTTCTCCTGCACGTCCAGCAGCTGCTCATCCGGGATCTCTCCTCCCTGCTGCTGCCGTCCCTCTTCTAGACATTCACGGCGTTCTACCTCCTGTTCAGGACAGAGTGCACCCCAAGCGTCCTCCTCGCCCCCCTGGAGCTGCTCAGCTATCTCCTGAGCCTCCTCTAGCTCAGTACAGTCCACCTCGAACCTGGCCCTGTTCTGGTCTACCACCGACTTCACCGAATGGACGGAACCATCGTGGAACGTCACCTGTCCGTTGTTATAGAACTGAGCAAAGAGCTCAAAGCCTTCAGGTTTGAGCTCTGAGTCAGTTCTATAAGGAAGGAAGAGCTGCAACAAACTCTGGAAATGAGCCTCCTCCTGCTTCTCTAAGTTGAACCTCATGTAACGGACGACGGCAAACTGAGATCGCGTTCTCCTCAAGATGAAGCCCAAATCGTTCCTCAAGGGGATTCTCTTCTCAGACTTTTCGTTCTTGGAGAGAACACGATACTCCGACGCAAACGTGGCTATACACATGTCCTCAAAGACATCACCGCCGGGTCTACACTTGAACTTGTCCACTAGACTGGTCATCCACATGTCTTCCGTCCTCAGCTCATGTGACGCCGCCCTCTGTTTTAACACGCTGAGGGGTAAACTCATCTTCACTATGTTGGAGCCGGTGGGGATGAAAACCACCTTCCTAGAACACTCCTTCAGATGCATGTTCGTTAGCCTATACACCGCCTCCTGCGCACAAACGTCCCTGTTGTGTAAATATACACTGCCCAGCTTCTTCAGAGCTTCTCTAGCAGAGAGATTCCCTTGTTTGGTTGCTTCTTTTTGTGCATTGCTCAATAAAAGGCCAATCTCTCTCTCTGCTTTCGTAATGTACGAGATAATATATATGACTACGGCGTAGGCGTCGGTGATATAGCTAAGGTCCATGTTGGCGTTCCAGCACTTCAACAACTGCTTACTGTGCTGATTGACCCAGACCTCTTCAAGCCCTCTCCTATACACCACGGTGGTCTTCTTCTCTACCCTCCTGTAGGCCATCTCCATAACGTCCTGGTTGATGTCCAGACTCTGAAAAAACTCCTCAGTGCTAGCAAAGTGGACCTCACCTTCTGCTGCCGCTCTAACTGCACACTTGATCCCTTCCAGAACCCTCTGAGCTACTTCTTTTGGCATGCCGCTCTGGTCCTCAAAACATTTACACACTGGCTTGTCTTCTGAATCAGGATCCTTCTCGGCCTCCTTTGACTGGTTTTTGTCACATTTGCACTCCTTTTTCCTGCAAATGAACGTTCTAGCAGTCACGGGTTTGGGGAAATTGAAACGACACGTGGTTTTGTTCTTTCTACACGTCTTAGAGTGTCGTTTAGAATGCGTTTGCACCGATGACACAATGTCCAATAACTGGTCATCGTCTGTGGGCAGCTCACACGACACGTATCGGTCGATGAACTGCACCACCTCCTCATCTGTGTTCTTACTAATTTGGGGCGCGCCCTCGATCCAAAACAAACAGTGAACATGAGGAGAGCCGCGCTGCTGGAACTCAACACGATAGAAGTAGTCAACGATTTTGCCAATTGGTTGACAAGGAGCCATAAGAACCTCTTTCAGAAAACAATGCCACCTGTAATCAAACATCCTGGCTGCTGTAACTGGATTACGACGCAACAACTCGCACCTCTCCGCCCACTCTAAATCCTCCGCCGTCTGCGACCTGCCCTCCTGTCTAAGGATGCTGGTCAGGAGGTTAGTCCACCGCATGTCCGCAGACGAAAATGAAACAAACCACGTAGGAATCCCTAACTGACGGAGAGCAGCCATGATGTCTCTCTGAGCGCCCTGCCAAAACGCCGGAGTACCTCTAATAGGTCGCAAAAACCTGTAACCGTCGTCGAACTCTAGAAGCCTCTTCAGAGCCTCCTCGTTCATCAGCATGCTCTGATTAATCCTCCTAGACGCCTGACCTCCTTTACCCTTACGCAACGCCACGGAAATACTAGAAACCACCTGCTCTAACTCGGACATGTACTGAGCAAAGAATATATACTCTACGTTACTCGCAAAACGACCGTCGGCATTCATGATCCTGTTATTTAAATATCGAGACAACGTCAAATGATTCAACCGCAAATCATGGAAGGTCTTAGTACCTGACGGGAACAAGACGGGGAAACATTTAGCCTCGTTTGTCTTGTCAGAGAGCAACTTAACTGGACTGTTGCCCTCTGCAGGCGCAATGTTGACTATGTCCTCAAAATACTGGTCTAAAGCTTCCTGACCAATGTCAACAGGCATGAGACAAGTGTCCTGGAACATGCAGTGCTGCTGTCTGTCATGTAACATTTCATCTTGGACTACGTCTGCTGGTTCTACCTCTACAGCTTCTTCCTCGTCCTTCACCTCATCATCCTCCTGGTGGGTCACCTCTTCCTCAACTTCACCCTCCTCTTCCTCACCAGCTAACCTGGCCTCTTCCTCTTCCTGCTGCCTACAAAACTCATTGACCCACTCTTCATTGAACTCTATGTCCCTATAGTAGCTGTTGGTCCTCTTTAGATAAGCTAGCGCCTGTCTCACACGTAATGCGTCTACAAACTGGTACTCATAATGACCCTTGTAAGTTAACTTACGCTTCAACTTAACCTGCAGCAAAGAACCTTCCATACTGGACCTGGGTAATACATTACTGGTCTGAACAATGTTGGCTGGTACACAGGTGACCGGCCCATGCACCCCGTTCTGACCCCCCTTAGGCAAAGCCAAAACCTTCATGAAGGGGATATGTAAAGCTACCAGGTGCTGCTCTATGCTGTTTAAACATCCCAGTTCTGCAGGAATGGGATCTAACTTCAGGTTATTGATCCAGCATTCACCTGGCATCTCACCTTTACCAACCTTACCATGGCAAGTGTAGCAGATCCACAGCTGGCCTCTAGAGGGCACCAGCCGGCACGGCACAGCACACTCCTCATTACAGGTGTGTAAATAGTCGTCACTGATGCACCGTCCTGCTACACGAGCCGACGCCTCACTACGATAAGCCTGCCTGTCACAACTCAGCACCTGGTACTTAAACAATAATCTATGACAAACACAACAAACAAACTCTGGTCCATCTCGAACCTTCTCTAAAAACTGAGCCATGACGAAACTAAAGTCCTGTGACCTCTCCTGCTTCTGCTTCCTGGTCAACCGTACATGACTCTTCACCTTCTGCCTCTGGTCTGCACTGCTGTGGTATTTTTTCCTGGTCAGGTCTTTCACTCTCTGCCTATGGTCTTCCCTGTCCTGATATTTTTTTATGCTCAGATCTTTCACTCTCTGCCTATGGTCTTCACTGTCAGCATATTTTTGTCTACTCAGGTCTTTAACTCTCTGCCTATGGTCTTCACTGTCAGCATATTTCTGTCTGCGCTTGTCTTTAAGTCTCTGCTTGTATTCTAGACTACCATGATACTTATGTTTAAACATTTCTCTCCTTTTTAATACATTTTCTCTGTATTGCATGTTTTCTCTATATCTAGTTAAACTACACTCTTTAACCTTCTGTCTGTACTTCATGTTTTGTCGATACATATTTAAACTACGCTCTTTCGCCTTCTTTCTATATTTCACGTTTTCTTGATATCTACTTAAACGCCCCTCTTTGACCCCAACTCTGAGCGATGTATTTATACAATAACTGCCTTCAGTCTGAGATGCTAAAGCCTCATCATGTATCTCTACACCCTCATCTGATCCTCCACTCTCATCCTCAGATCCCCCCACATCTAAACTCAGCTCCTCTCTCACGCTACACCTCAGGTTGTACCCTGTCACTTCTCTAAGTCTACAGTAACCGTAACAGCAGCGCAGACCAGGCTCAGAAACACACACAACATTCTCAAAATGGCTGCCCTGACTATTCTCTAAGTAGATGGCCTGTCCTGACAAACCCTGACTAGTGCAGCTGTACTTTATCCACCGACCATCCATAAAAGTAAAAATATCAACTCCCAACCAATCTGCTGCTCCCTGAATCTCCATCTCTGTGGCCCAAGTGCCCACGGATCTCATCCTGGACTGCTGGACGTATTCAGAGACTGAAGAATACTGGCTCCTCAAAAGACTGTGGTACCTCCTGGCCTCCTTCTCTAACGCCTTACACACAGTGAGCCTAATGCTGCGATGCTGCTTCTGGGAACCACTCACAGCCTGAGCGATGGCTCGGAAGAAGCAGTTCCCATCAGCCACTACCTTCTCTTTCCTACACGGAGCACCTGGCGAACCAACCCGTGTGGACAGGGGACCACCGACCTTCACATAGTCTAACTTCAAACGTGAACACAAAGCCCTACACACCTCCACATCTAGAGGACGGAAGACCAGCTCCTCATTCCTCACCGAGCTAACAAACTCTACGTCTGAGTCGACCTCGCTAACGTCGTATCGCCTAGATTTCTTTGACCTGCGACTGCCAAAAGAAACCTTTCTCTTCGTGCCATCAACAACCGATTCTGCAGTGGAACCGCTACTGAGCTCGCTGGAGAATGTCTGCACAGAAACAGCCGACAGGGCTGGACTGGCAGCACAAACCTCAGCCAGTGTCCTGCCCCCTGGTGGTGGAGGAGAACTCATCACAGCGACGTGACTCTCCACACAAACACCAGGCGGCGCTGGACGAGCAGCACAAACCTCAGCCCATGTCCTGCCCCCTGGTGGTGGAGGAGAACTCATCTTGGTGACGTGACTCTCCACAGAAACACCAGGGGGCGCTGGACCGCCACCCCCACTGATGACGATGCCAGCCAGCTCAAACAACTTCTCCGGTAAATCAAAGCACTCGGCCAAACCAAGGATGTAGCGGTGCAGGTCGTCAAGACAAGCAAACTGCAGAACCACGCTGGTACCGTTCTCGAGTGGCAAACCAAGGTTGCTCCGTGAGTGACTGTCCACCACGGCGAACCGTCCATCCTCACAGATGATGGCAGAAGTGTTAGTACACATCGTCAGGAGACACATGTTGTGCTCACTGAAGATCTCCTTCAGTCCGTTTAGCAGACTGAAGGTCACCCTGGCGTCGATTGAGGGTCCTTTGTTCACGCCTATCGTACCCGACACCTCCTCACCACGAGTTAAACCAAAATCCTGCTTGCCTACCGTAACCACCTCGGGCAATTGGGACACATAAAGAAATCCTGTAGGGTCTGTAATCAACTTCTTGCCTTCTAGATATGAATACAGTCTGTCGCCTAAGATGACAGTGCGATCCAGATCACGCCTCTCCCAGGAAAACACACTCTGGACTGTGTGTCTGGCCAAGCTGGCTGCAGCTATGGCCATGCACTGCACGCTGCGATCAAAACCACCGTTTGACTGGCTAAAGGATCCCTGCACGACCTTTGTCAATCTAGTCCCTGTCTGAGGGTCGGTCACTACTGCCACTGCAGCAGAGGGCGACTCCAACCTCACCACACCAACCTCAACAACTGACTGGCCTGACAATGAACCACGAGAAACAGGAGGGAGAAAAGGAGACTTAGCTTTAGCTGGAGTCCGGGTTCCCTCCTGGACGGTGGACTCGGTCGGCACGGCGGGGCACACAGCGGGAACGTCCTCCACCACCTCCGGCACCACCTCCTCCCGGGACTCCTGCGCCGACGCCTCCCCCTGACACAAAGATGAGACGAGAGAAAACGAGCAAAGGTCATTCGGGTGCTCTGCAAACAAACTGCACTGTGGGCTAACGTGCCAACGTGTGCTAGCTGAGCCACACGGCGTATCAAAACGTGGACTGACCTGCTTCACTGCTGGGCCGGACGGAGAAGCAGCCACGGTCTTCCGGACAGGCGACGGTGTTGCCGGTGCCTACAAAGAACAAAAGATCTCTCACTTATTAATTTCCTCAGTCCGACTCCCTCCACGTCAATAAAGCGCACGTCAATCAGGT